>NC_088209.1:10074689-10449103 GCF_037126465.1 Ornithodoros turicata | reverse complement strand
AAGGCGTACGCCTTCTTTGCGACACTTTTGATGCTCATAATTGTCACAGAAAGGCGTACGCCTCTCGCTTTCAGCTAGTCAGAGTAGATAACGATATCATTCGCGATGATGGTTGGATAAGAGCGTGCTATGCGGTAAAGTTCATTTTGAAGAGTGTAGAACCTTACGACGCGTTCCTTTCATACACTGTTAAAACAGAACTTCGCCTCATAGCACGCTCCTAGCCAACCGTCATTCCGAATAATATCATTCTGCATCCTGATTTGTTCAAAACAGGGGGGAGGCGCCTATATGGGACAAGATAATCTGTTCCAGATAGGCGCCTCCTCCTATTTTTCAACAAATTAATGCACAGAATGGTATCATTCGGAATGATGGTTGGCTAGGAGCGTGCTATGTGGTGAAGTTCTGTTTTAACAGTGTGCCCATCGTAATCCCCCAGAGACCGTGGCTTTCGGGCGCGAGCTAGTTCGCCCATAGCTTCGAACCTCGTTCAACTCTACCAAATTGGTGGCGCTGTGGATCATTATGACGTCATTTGTTTACAAACAGTGAGAGGTCTATTGCCTTAGCTTGATATTTTGCGTTTGAGGACTTACAGAGTCTGCTTACGGGAGTTGAAGATGTATCATCAGGGAACATAAGTAACTGGAGTTTAATAGTTCAATGTGGTTTCTAGAAGTTCCACAATATGTGTTGGGATATTATGGTCGTTACTATCTAGTCATCGGCTAGCCCTTGATAAGTGTCCGTACGATTACAGTCTTGTCGCAGTGCTGCGCAAACGTAAAGTGCACACGCTAGTCACTTTTGCAGTGTTCTAATAGCTTTACTTCAAATAACGTTTTGTCAAAATGTGCTCCATCTGTGACCTACTACGTCTCACTTTCACACGCACAGCACACATTTCCGAAATATTCGTAGTAAACACGTACAGAACAGCTTTTAGGGTGGTCTAAGTAAAAGCAAATGAAGGTATAATCCTAGATATTATGGCTAATACAGGTCTAGTACAGGGCTAGAACCCGCGTGATTCTGGTATGTAAATAGTGTAAAATTGAACTAGGCCAAGACGTTGGACGTCTAAGTTTAGACGTCTAGGGCCGTGTTTCACCAATGCCGATTAACATTTGAACCGAGTTCAACGGTCCGTTAACATGAATTTAACGCATAACTCATTCAGTTTCAATAAAGTGAGTTGCTGTCACTGAAACATTCATCACGTCACCAACAAACGCTTGCAAAGAAGAATCTACTCTTGACTTCTAGTTTTAGCAACCCTTGATCTCGGTTAACCAGCTTTGGTGAAACTGGGCCTAGGTGGCGTAACGGCAGTTATGCTAGAAGAAGGCTATAGAGGAACTTCCCTAGACATTAAGGATATTGGGAGACGTTTACGAGACATATTACGTTTTCTTTTTTCTTTTTTTTTTTTCATTTCAGATGTCCATCGGACATTTCCTATGCCACCTTTGGTTACATGAGCAGTCACCGCGAGAACCCCAAGCCAACTGCGAGTGGAGCAACATGGACTAAGATGATGCATTCAACGCCATGTGATCTAGCGACGCCGCTTGCCATGGCTGATTCTCGCGAAAAAAAGAGAAAGAGGTCATTCTGGTCGTGCACATACACCAAATCCAAAATATTAGCCTCAAGCACCGCCGCGTTCGGACGCTAGAGGGCTTTGTAGTTTGTGCTGCGAGCAAAACGATAGTCCATAAGGAAGCGTGCCGTCAGCGTGCTACTACACTGAAGAGGCTCAAAATTTAAACCTGTTTTTTAGAAGGACCATTCCACCTACGGACCGAGCCTCTCTAGTCTCCCGCAAAATTTAGGACTTGGGGAATTCTGAGAAACACTTCATCATTTGCCCAGGTTTGACATTTCTTTAAAAATAACTACAGCTCTAACAAAATCAAATTTTGCAGGAGTAAAGTGCATCAGGACCATCTTCGAGGAAAAAATTCTGAACTGTTTTCTCAGCAATTTAGGTGTAGTAGAAAACTTGTAAAATCACAAAAATCATTGAAAAGTGCATATTTCAGTGAGAAAATTTTCAACCGCGATAAGAAGCTAGGACGACGTGCTCTACACAGAACTGTAGACGAACACCTCATCCGTGCGTGGAGCAAACTTTGAAAAGTACTTTTGGTTAACTTGAAGAAATTATTATTATTTTTTTCTTTTTTGGCGGCATACGTGCGACGCAGGCTTCGCGGCGTGGTCACCAAGTTTGAGCACACCTGCGCCTGGTCACCTCGAAAAACGAAGTATAAAACTGAAATTGTTGCGATAGAAATGCTCGAAAATGTTTTCTCAGCTAAATACGTATATACTATATACTACATATTAAAACTGTGATTTGCCGATTGATCTTCTTCGACAGTCTCAGTGTAGGGGCTGCCAGAGGTCCCAAGCTCGCTTCAAGTTCGCTTGACGGTTGTTTCACATTTTACCCTTTCGGCCCTCGCGATCATATAACTATCAGGTGAAATGGTTGTCACTATTATTTCTGTCGCAATAATTTCAGTTTTATACTACGTTCCTCGAGGTGAAGAGGTGCAAGGTGCGCTCATACCCGGTGGCCGCGCTGCGAAGCCTACGTCGCCAAGTATGCGATGAAAATAATTAATTTCTTCAAGTTAACAAAAAGTACTTTTCTTGTTTTTTCTCCACGCATAAATGAGACGTTCTGCTACAGTTCTGTGTGCATCACGTCTTTCTAGCTTTTTATCACGGTTGAAAACTTCCCAGGTGGAGAGAGGGCAGCAGGAAGGAGTGGGGGACAGGGGGTTTAGTAATCGTCCTGGGCCGACTTTAGGGAGAACGGGGCCGACATTCGTTTGGAAAGTCTTCGGAAAACCAAGGGAAAACCGCAGACAGCACAGCCGGTGACAGGATTCGAACCCGTGTCAACTCCCAGTCTCGGCGTCGAAAGCACGCATCCTAACCACTATGCCACGGGGGGTAAGTCCTTCATGTATGTGTTTTATACCCCTGACAACCAATAATCTCAACAATTCTCGTTATCTGTACTGGCAGATGGGACGTTTTGTCATTAAAATGCATCCATTTGTAATTTTGACGGGAAACTCCTCATTGCGCACACCTCAGCGAGCATCGCGAAATAGCAAGCTCGCACTATTCTTCCTGCGTTGCATTTCGAGCATACATACACGGAATAATAATCATTCAACCTATATCATGATGATAATTGCTGTATTACAGCAGAAAACACCTGCTTGCAGTAGAGTACGAGACCCACTAACACGAACTCATCTGAGCCCTTTAAGGAAGCGATGAAGACAAACATACGCAGCAGTATAGGAGGTTCATGCTGTATCATCAGCGGGGTTTCTTTCCACGTAAAACAGATTTGGGTACAGTACGCACCGCACAGATCCAGATGATGAGACGACGCCACCAGAAGAACAGCAGCGAGAGCAGCAACGGAAAAGAAACCCTTCATGTTGAGAGGCAAACAATTTCGCACGGACTCCGTGCTAAGTTGGCAGCGTCAGCCTCTTAAATATCGGCTGCGTCCCGCCTCATCACAGGCTATCTCTTCTTCCGCTTTCGCTCGCAGTTTCACCGCGACAACGTCCAGGAAATGCAGAGCGTACAGAAGTACATACGTACGTCAACATATTATAACTGCACGCAGAAAGACAATGTGCGCGCTTCTTCGCATACTAATTATATTCTTAACGTTACTTGCGGACCGCTTCCTATACAATGAAGGTCTGCTCCTGTATGAAAGCAACTACTTGAGAGGTTGTTTATTCTTCGTTTTGTTTTAAACTAGCAACATTTCATAAAAAAAAACTTTACAGTTCTAAGTGCTGCTGACGATGGACGTTTCAAACGACAGTTAGTAACCGCTTGCCAAGAATTTGGTATGCTTTCCTTTATTACGTCTTGACAGTGACCTCTCCAATGCATTCTTTTGTTCACTCAATTACGCAATTAACGCAGTTAATAATGTTGTTCTTCGCCTAAACGAATACGGCTGGGCACGAAGTGCGTCTGGCTTCTAGTCGAAGGCCGTGAGACGGAACGGTCTCTTGGTAACTGCTACGGTAAACATTGCGCAAGTTAAGAGGCGAATTATGTCAGATCTTAGACAATAGTAGCGGTCATTTTCATTGAAGTTATCTACTTTTATGTTGTGGACACATACACAGGGTGTCCGGTGAGAAAGTGTCATTCAATTTCTAAAAATAGGTTTAACTTAAGAAAATTATGAATCTACTTGGAATACACACACACACACACAGACTTTTGCCACAAATTCAGGCCGTATGCATGAAAAAGTCCAAGGAAACAATATAAACAGCATAGAACCCTGCACTGAGATAACTGAAATGACAATGGACCAAGTCATTGTGCTCCCGGTTGCAGTGTCATAATGTGTGCGTGTCTTTTGATGCTCTTTTGTGATTTTTTGTCTGGAGTCCAAGTTTGGGTACTTGTGTACTTGATGGGAAAGTACTCGGAAAAAAGTACTTAAAGTACGGTACAAAGTACACGATTTAAAATGTACTTAAAGTAAAGTACAAGTACACAGAAATGTACTTAAAGTACTACTGGACTACTTGGTACTTCAAGTACTGCCCATCACCGCTTTATGGAGACAAAGTGGAAACAGCCACACCCCATCTAGGACATTACCGCGGTAACCGACGTTATAAGTGGCTGGGGACGGACTGTATGCACGTTGATAAGGGCGGAAGGCGTGATTATGTCCTTGTTCGCATAGGAGGGAGGGTATTTGGATGGAACGAAAAGTTCCGCAAACGTAAATATCAGCTTGATCAAAAATCAAGCGTAAATATCAATATTCAGCAAACGTAAATATCATAAATATTTTGCGGCTGTCAAATTTTTGTACAAATCTTCTGAAAAAAAAAAAAAAACTGTGATTTCGGTTGGAATAGTGTGCTATGCCCATTGGCTTCCAAATTCATCAAGAAAAACGTTACCTCAGCTTGGCTAATTTTCGAGTCCAATTAGCAAAATTAGCTTAATTAATGTGTGACGCGAACGCAAACGACCTGAATCAGTGGCAAAAGTCTGTGTGTGTTTATTCCAAGTAATTTCATAATTTTCTGAAGTTAAGCCTATTTTTAGAAATTGTATGACACTTTCTCACCGGACACCCCGTATAAGTGTAGCCATGGGTTACAAACATTGACATTCACGACACACCCTATAGCGCCACGATTAATTTTATTCCTGCTTCGTGTTATGTTGCCAGACGTTGCCATTCGCGGAGACTTAATTGTGTATGTAATTAAAGACGTTGTGTGTTTCACAAAACGAATCGGATTTAAATCAATTCCTCAGCTTCACGAGGACTCCAAATGAAATAAAAATCAAGCCCGGCGTAGTTCACTTCCCTTGAGTAGATCAAGTCACTTCGAATCGCGATTTATTTTCCGCCTGAAAAATCAATTCTTTTTTTAAAATCGGGATTTATCAAATTTGTTCCGAATCCGGCAGAGGAGCGCGTGCTCAACAGCCGTGACATGGATTCAGAAGCCCAGCCTCCTGAGTATGCAGATCGTGAATCCTTGAACAGAGCGGCAAATCTTCGGCAGTGCCGTAACTAAGAGACAGAGACAGAAGCAGTGACGGGTAGGTTACTTAAGTTAAGTTACGATTACTTTGTGAAAATAGTAACATAATTACGTTAGTTACTTTTCACAGAAAGTAACTCGTTACCTCGTAGGAGTAACTACGTTACTTTAAAGTTACTTTCGACTACAAAAGCATCACAACGAAACGTAGTTCCGATGTCTTTATTGCAACCTTTAAGCGAAACCTTTATTGAAACAGTGCTTACAACAGAACGTTCCGCTCACGTACATTGCTACCGCGCTTGGACCGGGATCGAACCCGGGATCGAACCCGCGATCTTGAGGTCAACAAGCCAGCACGTTACCGATTGAGCTACCGAGGACGGTCGTAGGCGTCGGAGCACGACTTCTTCATCGTTTGAAGAGAGATACCGATTCGCCGGCAAGTGGGCATTGGCGATGTGCGGGTGCGCCGCGCAGAATGCAAAGTAACGCGTTATATTGTCGTAGTTACTTTAATTCAATTAGTAGCTGAGGAAAGTTGCCGTTACTTTTATTCTAGCAGAGTAATTAGTTACAGTAGCTTAGTTACTAAAAAGTAGCAGTTACAAGCTACTTGTAACAAGTTTCTACCCGAGCCTGGATAGAAGGCACAACTGGAAATGAAATTTCATCGAATGCAAAGCTATTCCGGCAGAACCAAGAGGAGACCAGATGCTATAGGGAACTGCAGAATGATGACAGCAGTTCCAGTCCTTTCGTCTTTCACCGGTGGGGGGGGATATACATTTATTAAGAGGAAAGGTTTGCCAGACCAAGGTCGGCATGCTATTCCATTAGAAAAAGAAAAGACAAAGAAAAGAAAAAAATGAGAGAAAAAAGAAAAGGTGAGACTCCACTAGGAAAAACAAATCCGGTCTCTCTGTCTAGTCTTTTAGACTGCGACGCATGAAACGCTCTGCAAATAGGTTAACAAAGTTTATCTGAGAAGTGACGTAGACGCATGGTTCATACCACGGAATGCAGTACTTGCGGTCCGAGTTTTCCGTATGGCCGTAAGTGCAAGCCGTGGGGTTGTCGACTGTCTCGCACATTACCTTCTATTTCAACTTTCAAGGCAACACATTTTTACTCACCATCTCAAACTATGCGCGCCATGTCGTGAACTTAGAACCGGAAGTGGTGAAACATTGTTTGCCTACGAATTTGTGACCAATTTCTGGACGAGACATTCCCTCTATTATATTGTAGAGGAGGTGGTGTCCCTCTACATGAGTCCCGAACGGCGATAATGGTATGCCACGGAGAGGCGATGACAGTGGTCTGTCTCCATGGCCGCGCCGGTGGAACTGAGGGAGGTGCTCCAGGCGCCTGGCCACCTTCGTCGTTGTCCACGATCTGCTACAATATTATCTGGTCCCAGGTACGCTTACGGTACATGTGGTATTTATTGCCGCGCAATGCTATAACTGTAAAGATTCATAGGAAAAAGAGCGATGGCAGCAGCACTAGCGGAACCACGTTAACGTGTTCCAAGGACGAAAACACACACACAAGACAAAAATAGAAAGAAAAGAACGAGAAAGGAAACGCGGTATGTCATAATTCATAGGCGAATGAAGACTGGGGAGTTTCTGTAAGGGGTCACACGTTCAAATTGTCTCAATTTTTATGGTGACAATAACTACGTAGGTGCATTTAATTGCTTTCCTTAGTTGCTTTAGTGTCCTTTTCCTTTTAATCCCTTTAGTAAAATAGATAATTTAAATACTTTAAAGGCAGTCTTTTACGCATCGTTCTTTAAAGAAAGACAGGACCATAAAAAGCACAGCCGCATTTTGCCTTATAGCGGGAAAGGTTTTAATGCGTGCAATTTGTTTCCCAGAAAAAAGCTTACATAAACATGGAAAGCCGCGCGTACACCTTCCTCCGGACATGAAAGAACTGATGTTCTGAGGCTGGAACAACAGTGACTTTCACCTTTCACCTTCCTCCGGGTATAACGAGGAGGAGAAGGTACGATGCCACGTCACCGATGGCGGTATTCGGATAACTAGTTCTGGTTCGCCGGTCAGTGGGTGTCAGCGCCTGGTCACTTTGCTGCCGTAAACCAGTTTTGCCAGTTCTCCAGGAGAAATGGGGATAGAAGGAGCGGCCGAATCATGACCGAGACAGGAGCAATGCTTTTTCAGAACCTCGAACAGAAGAGTAGCAGACAACATTTCTCTGAGCCAATCAGCGAGCGTTCTTTTTATACACTGTTAAGACGGGGGGGGGGGGGGGGTCGAGGTAGCTTGCCGTTGTTGGCGGCACTCAAGTGGGCATCGTCACGACTATAGCCAAAAAACAAAGGAAAGTGGGAGAGGGGAGTTGAGGACTTCAAAGTGATGCATAGGCAGGATGACCGATACTGATGGAACGGAGGCACACTGTAGGTGAGAGATGCACTAAACTGGTCTTTCCGCTGGGCCCGTTTCTTGAAGAAAGCGCACGAGGCCGCGAGTTTTTGACAGTCGTTCCGCACAAGAACCTTCGGGAAAAGGACGTCCTTCAGTATACCAGGCCTGGCGTGGGGAAGATGAGTTTCCCGCATAGTATGGTATGCACGGCATTCTCTCAAGATATGCGCGATAGTCTCCGGATGATTACAGTGTCCGCACCTGGAGTCCTCCCTGGAGCCGATTTTGAACAGTTGCGAGTTCGTGAACTCAGATCCCGTGCGTAACCGATGGAGCATACCACGGGGAAGATCTTTCGTGAGAAGAGAGGGTCGGTGATTCTGCATGATGTCCTGTATGCCAGGATGACGCACCTCAGCTAGGTGTTTGACGACCATGTGCCTCTCAGTGTCGGCCGGGAGTGGTAAGGATGGGCTGCAGCTGTGGTGTGCTGAGGAAGCTAGCTGGTCCGCTCGTTCGTTGCCTCTGATGCCGACATGAGGCGAGATCCATTGGAGCGTAAGCTCACCTCCGGTTAGCCTATGCTGGGCACGCGACCTCCTTATACATCGGGCTAGGATGCTACCACACATGGGGTTCATCACGATGTTGAGGGCACTTCTGGAGTCCGTAAGCAAAACGGCCTTAGTTATTCCGGTGACTTGAACCGCAGCAGACACACCATACCACAGAACTTCACCACATGGCACGCTCATAGCAAATCATCATTCCGAATGATATCATTCTGTGTATTTATTTGTTGAAAATGGGAGGAGGCGCCTATCTGGGAGAGATTATCTTGTCCGAGATAGGCGCCTCCCCCCTGTTTTGAACAAGTCAGGACTAGGGTTGTCAGTCCCGAGCCATTTTTGCAGTCCCGGGATTTCGGGAGTTTTTGCTGACAATCCCGGGACGAGATTTCGGGATGGTGACGAGATCAGAAGGTGCTTCCGAGTATAGTCTTGCGCGGGTCAGATTATCTAACCCGGCATTATCTAACCAGGTCCATTTACCTCAAGTGACTATATCGGCATGTTGTGCGCAGGTCATGTGCGCTCTGTCAATTCTATCTTTTCCTGAAGGAAGGCACTCGAAAATTCGCAGTGTAACCCTGTTGTTAAAATAGTGCCGACGAAATTCTTACTTTTTATTTTTTTCTGCTATAACGATGCCACTCCTTTTCTATTCATGTGCATTTCACTGTTGCGCGTGAAAAGAAGGCGATTTCCGCAACACTTGAAGTCACAGGAAATATTACTTCCAACTGTGTATCATTCCACTGTGCAACAGCAACAAAAAAGATGAATGGAAAGAAAAGGAAACACTAAACAGTTTACAACACCGTCGTGCATATCACATTGTACAATGAGACACACGACCTGAGAAAGCACAGACCGTCGAGGGTGATGTCTCCCAGTTCGGAGCGAAATGTGGAAATACTGGCTGCCAAACTGAAGGTCCGTTCAGCTTCTGCGCTAAAAGGAAAACGACAGTCAGCAAATACCTGTAACCACACGTAGGCAGCACTCCTCTGCCTCTCCAGTCATAAAAAGTGCCATTTCCTTACTAAGGGGTGAGTCTGTGCCTGATGGCCTGCAGGTGTTTGATTTGTCATTCATATTTGATCTCACCAAAAACCCGGGATTTTACGGAAGAAATCCCGAGACTTCGGGTCGTCAAAAAGTGGCCGGGATCCCGGGATATCCCGATTGACAACCCGGACACAGAATGGGGTTTAGGAGAACTCTTCACGAGCCCGGTCGTCACAGGCCAATTGGTCATAGGTGAACTCGTCAAGGAGGCCAATTCGTCACAGGGCATCTCGTAGGAGGAACTGCCGTCACGCCGGAATAATCGTCAGAGTGAACCTGCCACCCGCTCACCTATGGAGCGAGCCTATGTCCTGCTTCGTAGACAAGTTTGTAAGCGGTTAACACATCCATAATCCATAACGAACGATGCGGAGGAGCCTCGTATGCCAGAATTTTCAATTGCTTGCAGCGCAGATGCTGAGTCTGTAAAGACCACCCAGTTCCGGGGGGGGGGGGGGGAGGAACCATGTGCTGCGAAAAGAAAAGTATGGCGTAGAGTTCCGCAGCTGTGGATGATGTACAATGCCAAAGGCGACGTCCTTGAACTACGCCTTCGTCGGGGATGACAAATGCTGACGCGGACTTGCCATTTTGAGATGCGCCATCGGTGTAAGCGCCGGTATAGGTGGAAAACTTCGCGGCGACGAGAGCATAAAAATGGGCTCGTAGGACTTGAGGGGGAACCTGAGCTCTGCGGACCAGGAGGTCAGGAAGACTTGCGAAGGCCGGTGGCACAGGCATAGACCAGGTGGCGTTCGGCGGTGTGACAGTGCTAGGTAAGACAGGTAGGGAAGCCGGTGAGAGCGTGGCGTGTCCTCTGCGCCACGCGAGGGAAATCACTTTCAGGTCAGTATCGAATTTTCCTGAGGAGTGGGTGACGGGGAACGTGCGCACGCAAACGTAGGAAGTGTCGAGCCGTTTCCCGCTCACGGAGGACCTCCACCGGGAGTTCTCCAGCTTCAGCTAGGACTTGCCATGTTTCAGCCATTCTTGGAACGCCAAGGCAGCGACGAAGGCTTCGGGCGAACAGGGTCCGAAGGGTATTAACGATGTTTATTTAACGATTTAACGATGTCGATGTTGTCGAGTTATTATGGCAGTTCTACGCTTGTAGTACACGGCCATGTTTCAGCGGGAGCCGTGGGCGAGGACTGTTGGTGACGCCGAGCGACTGAATTCGAAAACTACGGGTACCACCACATACACAAGAATGTTCCGTATCTCCGGATACCCTAACACTTTCCTCCACTTTCCTGCTATCCCAGTCTCCGCTTTTCCCTTCTGTTCTTTTCTTGTATTGTGGGTAGAATAGCTCATGAAGATGTTCGTGCGGAGCTTTCGTTAGCGTACAGACAAGTTTTTCATGCTAATCGGTGAGCCCAGCTTTCCTTTCTTGGTGTGTCCAAAACGAAAAATATTCCAGATGGGTTTCTTCGCTCGTTTGTCGGAGATGAGCCTAAGGACAAAGGTAACCGAACATGACTAAGTTCGCCGTGTGACACGAGACCGAAATTACTCCCTCCACGGTGCTACATGAATTTTCCTTCTTTTTCATGTGTTCGCAAGGAATTATCCACGAAGCTGGCTCAGAGCTGTGGATTTATTTGATTTTGAATGAAGAGAAATTGAAATGACTCAAAGCGAAGACCCCGTGTCTTGCACACTCTCCTTCTGCAGTCCACGCTCTCAAAAAGAAACTTCACCGCATAGCACGCTCCTATAGGGAACCGTCATACTGAATGACATCATTCTTTTCCCTGATCTCTTGAAAACGAGAGGCGTACTCCTTCTCTCGTGATAGTTGTGCGGTTATGCTGTCACAAAAGGGCGCACGCCCAGTGCTTTTCCGCAGATCAAGGTTGATAACTTCACCGTCATATGTGGCGAAGTACTGTTTCAGAGTGGCAGTGCAGACGCCCTCGAATTCTTACCACATTTTCGAAGCCACGAATGACCCCACGGAGAACGCAAAGGACCACTCGCTGCGACTATACCCAAATAAGGCAGACTGAATCCAGTCGTGAGCGTTACGAATAGACGAGTTCAGGCAATCCCAGAGTGTGTAGCGTCACTTTGAACTCTGGGAGTTTACTAACCCGAAAGAAACGGGTGACCTCTAAACTGTTCCGATTTCTACCCTACCGGTCCATTGTCCAGGACGTATCAAGGTCAGCGAAAGCGAAATGTGTGAAAGATTATTCTGTTTGAGAAAATTTATTCAACGACTCACACTATACAGCACACTATACACAATTTAGAATAGAGCTCTGCCTGTTTGTAAGCATGTGACGTCATAGTGTTCGACAGTGCCACCAACTTGGTAGAATTGAACTACCCTTGAAACTAGGGACGAACAAAGCCACGGTCTTCAGGGGATTACCATGGACTCTGAAAGGGACGCCAACTTCGGTCCTACTTTTCGTTCAATAGGAGGCAGCGAACAAGTGCCCATTCGCGGAACCCAGCCCTCCCCTTCCGATTTGTTTCGGTTTCAGTCTGTCTACCAACGTCATAATGACGTTTTTCGGGCAGAGGTCTATTCGTTACAATGCACAAGCTACGACGTATATATGGTTGCACAACTGTGAGACTCTGCATATGACTACACGACTGTGACTATATACACATGACAATAATACACTAAACTGTGGGTACGTACATATGAGGGGAGCCTTTATACGTTTATGTAGGTGCACCAACGATGCTAAGATACGCATCCTGAACAATAATGGAAGGGTGATCACGCCATCGACGCCGGGAAGCCTTCCCCTCCCAATGCGAAGAGGCCCTGCTGCAGAATGAAGATTACCGTGACCCTCAATTTCCGTTCTTCTTCTCAATTCTTCGTTCCCCCTGCTCAGCAAGCGCCCAGGATGCAATGCGTGCGCAAGCAGCACTGAGACTTTCTGAACTCGTGTAAACTAGACTTGTAGCGCACGTTATGTACCAAAGATAAGAAGGCACTTCTCAATACGCTACGCAACGATAATGCACAATTTATTTACCGTTCGAGATAAGAGAAGGAACGTGACATGCATGGGAAGCACAGCCTTCAGCACTGGCTTTCGCACGATAAGGTGAAATAACGCTGTTCTTTCATAGCATGCACTTCTGACACAAGTGGAGGTACAAGTGTATACACGTGGTGACTTGTAGGATGGAGTATGCAAACGCGTTGGCGTACGATGCACGGAAACTCAATGATATTTCTCGAGACTGTGCCGTCTTTCGTCGTTTATTTTGCTAGAAAGAAGTTGATACCTGGGAGTGATAGACTCGTTACCGCTGAAGTAAGTTTAATAGATGACGGCGCGCGAGGAGGAGCGTTGAGCTCCTTCAAGGTCAACATAAAACTGATGGCGCTTGCGTCGATCCCGTCGTATGAATGTGTGTATGAGTGAGCAAAACTGTAAGAGTGGAAAGGAGGACGAGTGGGAGAGAGTGGCTGGTGGCTAGAGCCCTGCACCTGTAATCCAGAAGATGTTGGTTCGACTCCTACAGCTGGCTAACCTTTTCAGTGACTTCCATCTTTCACCATAAATGTTTCCTTATGGCGGGCCTAAGACCGAAAATTCTTGGAGCGCCACTGCGCTTTACAACCTTCCAATCCAGCACAGGACTTCCACAGCGTCATTAAATACCCTTCGGACCCTGTTTGCTCGACGCCTTCGTCGCTGCCTTGGAGTTCCAAGAATGGCTGAAACGCGGCAAGTCCCGGCTGAAGCATGTGAACTCCCGGTTGAATTTCTATGTGAACGTGAAACGGCTCGCCACTGCGTTTGTGTGTGCACATTCCCAGTCACCGGCCCCTGAGGAAAACGCGATACCACCCTGGAAGCGAGTACACTCTTTAAAAAAGCGTGTACTTTAACTCCTTTTTCTCGCCACATACATCACTCCCTTTCGGAGAGTGCAATCACTCTCAAAAAGGAGTCTCCTCACTCCCACAAGGGAGTAACGGTAACAGTAAGGGAGTAAGGCAGTAATGTTACTCCCTTGTGGGAGTGAGAAGACTCCTTTTTGAGAGTGATTGCACTCTCCGAAAGGGAGTTATATACGTGACAAGAAAAAGGAGTTACACGCTTTTTTTTAAGAGTGTAGTCGTGACACGCAGCCCTGCTTCGCGAAGCCCCGCCTGCTGTCTTGCGTTCTCTGCGTAAGTCAGTAGCCCTAACATTAAAACGGTTAGGAGCAACTAGGGTTTATTCGAATGAGAACTTTCGTTCGGATAAACTATAATGGATGTGCAAACAGAATGCGCGAATCCTCGGATCCACGAATGCTTGGCAGGGATTCTAGACTCGGGAATCCGAATCGCGGTGTCCGACACGGCGAATCGCATCTTTCGAATCCACCAACCCCGTCTTTTTTTTTTTTTTTTTTTTTCAAATTGGCGCCTCCGGAGTCATGGAATGCCTCATTCACTGATGAGCGTTTCCTTGTTTATTTGTTTACATTGCTGCGTACCGAAAGATTTCAGGTAGGAACTGTGACATCGCAGGTTTTAGAGGCCATACCAGTCGGGGAGCAACTCCGATTCACGATTTTCCCGATTCTAGATGGCGCCAAGCTCGCCGATCCTTATCACGCCGTTCGCCTCCGACTCACGAAATAATCCCCATTGCGCATGGTTGACCTCGCGAGATTAAGGCGGCCCGCGCCCTCTGCGCTGTTTGTCGAGTGGTAATGTGTCGGACTTTGCCACGAAAGGTCCGCAGTTCGATTCGATACATTCACGTCTTTTTGCTTGTCTCCTATTGCTACATGAGTACTTTATTTTTATTTTTTTGTTCTTATATATTCATGCTACAATTATTGTTTTCACAAGTCACTACCGCCTGTACTGACTGATTATGGAATTTTTAGCTGCTCTTCGTATTGTTTTACTAGTGCATACTTACTGTATGCCGATATACAAGTGTGATCGGATAGTACGGATGCCGGTATCTCGGAGGCTCTCAATTGGATCTACCAGCGGCTGTAAATTAGGCTATAAACATTGCCTACACACAGCGCTTACAATGCCAGTCTGGAAAATCTGCTCGAAACGGTATTCCTTTTTTTTTTTTTTTTGCACTCGCTTACATAATAATAATGATAATAATTTTACTCAAGAAAGCAAACTACAAATATAATAAAACAGGCCCGTCTAAGCGGAAAAGCTTGTGGCACTGGGCCTGAAGCAGTCAGCGGCATACAGTTTGACAGTACATGAACATATAAAGGTACTACATCCTATGATAAAGTTGCCGTAGCGCTTTTTTCAGTTTGTACTTCGATTGTCGAAGGGGAGCTCATTAAAGATACGAGGTACATAGCATTGCCTGCGACAAAGTCCATAATTTGTGTGTCAGAAATGCACAACAGGGCAGCATTCGCTAACCGGGGTCCTATATGAGGGGTCCCAAAAATGTTTTTACAACATGCAATTTACCTTGATAATAACTCTATTATTCATGCAAAAATGACATTTTGATATATATATTTCATGTAAGTAAGCATTATCAAATATCTGAATTCATTTACAAGGCGTTTGTGCAAAAGACTTTTCAAAATTTCCGTCGTAGAACAGACTTCTTATTATTACCCGAAAACTTCAGTAACATATTTGGAAGGCTCCTTTCCTCCATGTTCTCCCTTCTTTTTCTTTCACCTTATACCCGCTGAGAAAAATGATGTCAGTCGACAACCCCAGTGACAGGGGGCGAACTTTTACTAACCTAATAATCAACTAACTATCGTGCTGTTCCGTCGCGTCCGTTTCATTTATCTCCTATTTCTTAATTTTATTTATTTATTTATTTATTTATTTTAAGTATTTTTGGAATAGCAAGCCGACGTCCCGTTTGGCTGACCTTTAGCCGGGTTCTCTTTTTTTTTTTTTTTCCTTTTCGTCTAATAAATATATTCCCCTCCCCCGTCGCTGTCGTTGGTTGTCGTTGGTTTTCCTTGCTACGCGAACGTGAATTTGGGTTCCGGAAAAGACTGTTGCTCATTGCGTGGGCGGAAATAATTGTGCAAGCGGCCGCTTGATCGATTTTTCTTATTGGTTCACGTGGAGCGTCCATGAAAAAAAAAAGAAAATAATAAAGATAAAAATAAATCGATCAATAAAAGAAAGAAAGAGAAACAACAAATAAAGCTGCAGTTCTAAGTACCGTTATCCTAAGAAACATTTATCTGTGTGTAATCCGCTTGCTGGCTGTTTCAACATTACGAACGTTGAACATTACGTTGCTCTTCGTATTGTTTTACTAGTGCATACTTAGTGTATGCCGACGTATAGGTGTGATCGGATAGTATGGATGGCAATATGGGCACACACACAGATGGTATTATAAACGAATGTTGCCAGCAGTGAGTCTGAGCACAAGGCGATTGCCAATTAAGAAATCAGGAAATGGCCAAGGAAAGGTAACCTCATATGCTATCAAAGCTCGCCCGAGATGTCGGTATCACGGAGGCTCTCAACTGGATGTACCGGCGGCTGTAAATTAGGCTATAAACACACAGCGCTTACAATGCCAGTCAGGAAAATCTAGTGCTCAAAACAGTATTCCCCTTTTCTTTTTTTTTCTGCACACGCTTACACGCAATTTACCTTGATAATAACTCTATTATTCATGCAAAAATGACATTTTGGTATGTATATTTCTGGTAAGTAAGCATTATCAAATATTTGACTTCATTTACAGGGCGTTGGTGCAAAATACTTTTCAAAATTTTCATCGCAGAATAGACTTCTTTACCAGAAAACTACAGTAATCCTTTCCCCCATGTTGCCTCTCCTTTTTCTTTCACATCGGCTCAGAAAAATGATGTCGGTCGACAACCCCCAGTGACAGAAGACTCCCTTCTTCTCGCCTTGGTGTGCTACTTTGCAAAACCGTACAAAGAACATGAAGGGCGATAAAGGCTTCGGGTCGACCCAACCAAGGAAGATACGGAAAGGTCGAGCGGCGAGACCTCGCAGTGGGAGTCGCGATATTCCCAACATATACTTTTTTTTCTGGACGCCAAGAGGAACGATTCGACAAAAAATAAAAGGGCACACAATAGAAAAATATTAACAATGGTCACCTGACAACATAACAGGTTCTTGTTTGAGTGTTGCAAAAAGTGCAGCTCGGTCTCCTTATCATGTGGGACAGGAAAATCACCATTCTTGTAGGGCAACACAGTTCTTGTAGGGCAACACGTTCGAAGCAGATACATACTCTAAACAAGATTGAACTAGTTTTATATGGCTGTTAATACAATATCTTTATTTTATACTATGGCGAAATTTCCTTCTTAGCATTCAGACTTCGAGTGCCTTTCGTCCACATATCACTATCCCATTTAGCGTGAACCACATGGCCCGAAAAGCGTCCGAATTCTTTCCGAACCGAATTCGGGACCGGACTTTTTTCGGGGAACAGAATTTCGGGCCGAAGTCGGCCCGATCTGACCAAGCCAGATTTCTCCTCCGAAATGGGAAGTGACGCCAACCGAAAAAGGAGAAGCATCCAATGGCTATTCAGCCGGAAGGAGAACCATAGCAACGATGACGTAGCAGTCGGGTCGACTGTTGCCGTGTGTGCGATTTCTACTTCTATGAATACAGGGATTATCTCATTGAGCTGGATTGTTGAAAGGCGATGTTCCCCAAGGCCAGAAGTCTTCGGCCGAAATTTGGGGTGCATTTCGGTAGCACGCGGTGATGCACAGAAAAAGTTCGGTCCCGATTTCGGTTCGGCCAGTTTTCGGACAGTTTTTCGTGCCATGCCCAGAAGAAGCACAGACTATTGGCTGCTCCCAACTTGAAGACATTTTGTTGTTGTTGTTGGTTGGTTACATAAATAAATAACAAGGGGAGGTTGAATTCGCGCAAGCGAATTCTGCTACCCCCCAAAAAAAAGAAGAAAAAAAAAAGAAACCATACGATCGTACGATCGTGAAGACATTTTCTTCGGTATGTGTCCCACTGGTTCGCGGGATACAACAATAACTTTATTTCAGGATGATGGGTAGGGAGTTCATCGCCGGGGGATTGAAGTAATGGGTCCCGTTACAATTTCGCGGGATACTTCCACATTGTTCTATTCAATTTTATTTTATTTTCAGATGGGAGAGAGTAAAAAGCCAGAAGGCTGTGCTGTTCGTGAATGACAAAGGTCTGCAAATAACCAGTGGGGTCTTTAGCTGAAAAAAAAAAAGAAGCAAGAAACAAACAAACAAAAAAGGAGAGGACACTGATTGCCTGCTCCATATGTTCGAGTCAAAAGTTACAGAAAAAGAGGTGCTAAGGACACGCTGCGAGCTTCGAACTCCCTTCGAAGAAACATCTTTCGAACAAACGGCGTCGATCAACCGACTTGCGATCAAACGGCTTTCGACCAAGCGGCGTTCGACCAAACGGCGTTCGATCAAATGCTGTTATGCTGTTTATGATGTTTCTTACTCATGTTTGTACTGTTATCAATTACTTTTCTTCAAATAACAGCTTAGGATTTCGGAATATAATTTCGGTTATAATGTGATCGGTGTGTTTTTCATCTTCGCTGGCTAATCTATTTGCGACCACCAAATGCTATGCATTCCAGTTATTTGATTTCTAATACAATAGCCACAAAACTTTTTCATAATCAACATCATCCCATTCAGTGGTCATTCACTGGAGTGCTCGCCCCGTGTCTCTTTGGCCTTTCCATTTTCAGCCTTCTTATTTTCGGCCTTCTGACAGTTCGACGTTATGATTTTTTGGTCTTTTGGCTTCCGGCCTTCTGATAGTTCGACGTTATGATTTTCGGCCTTTTGATAGGCTCAATACTTACACTCAGTCAGCCTAAATAAATGCATTGCATTTAGCAACAGCTATTTAGAAAAAAAAGAAATAAGAAAAGGAGAAGGGAAGCTCCTAAAACTCTTTGAACTCCGTCTTTATGTACGCGAGGAGGTCTCGGAGCACAAATTACGTCTCATAATGAACTGATTATTACCCGGAAACTTCAGTACTATATTGTTAGACACTCCTTGGTTTTCACAGGGTACTTCACATTACACCAGACCTTTCGTTACTAGTTTCGTCACTAGTTCAGTTGAGAATCCCCAGTAACCCAGAGTTCCTTATCTTCCTCAGAAGGCTTCCCTTTGTTTGCGGTGCAAAGAACGACGGGTACAGGTTTTGGGTCATCCAACGCGCAACCAGCAAGAAGTGTCGAAAGATGGAAAATCCAGGGAACCGGTATCGAAAAATTGGCCGTATCTCAAAATAACGTGATCGAAGTCGCCGTTGAAAAATAAACAACATGAACATGAAAATGCAAACACCGACCTAACGTGCTGTTCCGTCGCGTCCGCCCCGCTAAGCCTAAGAGCCAAAAATGTGGATCTCGTTCGCTAAAATGACTTGGACAGATAGCGAAATTTGATGCATGATGTAAAACCCCGA
The DNA here is from genome assembly GCF_037126465.1 of Ornithodoros turicata. Classification (NCBI taxonomy): domain Eukaryota; kingdom Metazoa; phylum Arthropoda; class Arachnida; order Ixodida; family Argasidae; genus Ornithodoros; species Ornithodoros turicata. The sequence goes on along the minus strand of NC_088209.1, from coordinate 10,430,058 downwards.
GACTAGGGAACACGAAGGGACAGACACAAACACGAAGTCTCAAAAACACCTGTTCGTGTCTGTCCCTTCGTGTTCCCTAGTCTCGGGGTTTGACATCATGCATCATCTTCAGCAGCTCGCTTGCTTCCTAGCCATTTTTTCATCGGAATTTGTTGAGTTTGTGTGGTAAATAGTGATGTCGGACTTTTAAACATGGCATATCACCGTTCGAAGCAATCGAGCATTGTCATTGGTTTTCCTTTTTTCCTGTTTTCCTTTTTTGGTTTTTTTTAAATTTGGGTTCCGGAAAAGACGGTTGCCCATTGCGTGGGCGGAAATAATTGTGCAGCAGTCGCTTGATCGATTTTTCTTATTGGTTCACGTGGAGCGTTGACGAAAAAAAAAAAAGAAAATAATAAGATAAACATAAAAATAAATCGATCAATAAAAGAAAGAGAAGAACAAAGAGAGCTGCAGTTCTAAATGCAGTTATGCTGAGGAACATTTATCTGTGTGTAATCCGCTTGATCGCTGTTTCAACATTACGAACATTACAGGGCACTCCTGTTGAACGTCACTGGAATGTTTGTAAAGTCGGCCTTCCACTAATCGTAAATACGACAGATTCTCGTTAGCCTTATGAGACAGTTGACTGAGTAAGCACAAACCCGAAACGTCAAAATCGGGCAAATTGATGTTTCATGTGAAGCTAATAAACTCATCTCAATTCTCTATACGCGCACCGAAAAAAGAAGACGGTTGTTGGTCTCTGGTTGTTGGCGACAATGCCTCAGGCTCAGGCAATAATCCCTTTACGAGCAGCTAAGTAAGCTTTTGTTCTGGTCTCCAAGGTCATGCCCTAAGTCAGCGGTCCGGGAAAGTAAAGAGGACAGAGGAGCCAACAGGACGGTCAGGTGCGCACGCGCACGCTTGCTCGGCGGAAGAATACCATCCGCGCGGTTTTGCTGTCGCGTCACCAGATGGCAACACAGAATGACGCCGTTCACGGGGCTTTGAGTGGGCGATTTTGCGTACTCACGTTTCATGCTTTTTTATAAAAACTATAAGTGGTAGACATATAAATTTGATGTCTATCGATTCCTGAAATAATTCCAGAGAGAGTAATGGAAAAGTTTTTTTCGAAATGGCTATAGAAGTTTAATAAAACCTTTTCAAAGAGGGAGGAGAAAAATTGTGTATTTTTTTCGCATTCGTGACGTCGCCGTAAAATACATACGACATATATGAGAAATCCTGTAGTGTATTTCTCTTCATCTCGTCTTCCTCTTTGTGATGAAAGCACCCGCGTCAAAATCTGCGCGGCGGTTACCGAGAGAAAGCATAAAAACTGTCCCATAGGAAATACATTGGGACGGAGAGCTGGTATGCCCTCTTAAAAACAATATGGTTTTGCCTTCTATTGTTATTTAGTTTTATGGAAATAATTTGTCGAGAATTCCTGTATTTCTTGTAGTCGAAGAACAGTAAATAAATTACGTTTAAGCACTACATGGGTATATTTTCTCCCGAAACTGAACTGTTATTTAGTTTGCTTCACATTAAACAAATATGTCATATTCTGCTACAAAACACTTTCCAGTAGCATGAGAGAACTGATGTTCTGAGCCTGGAACAACATAGAAAGTACAAATACATACAAAGCCTCATTGTTACTTTCCAGTAGCAGTTTTTTTCTTCAGGCTTTTTCAACTTTTGTTTTCCAAAGATTCGTGGATTCGCGGAACCCTCCTTAGATTCGGATTCGAGAAATTCTGGATTCTTCCCATCTCTAGAATCAACGTTAGTTGCTCCTAACCGTTTTAATATTACGTTTCCGATTACCCCATCGCGCGCTCCTTAGCAGTGTGTGTTTTCTATTTCGACGCACATCAGTAGCCGCATGCAACTGGACACGATTTTCAATAGTTCAACGTTCCAAATGTGCGATGTGACGGGAACTTGTTTCGCGGTCCTGGCGCTTGCAGAAAATATAACGGGCACTTGGTCCTAGCTTGCGGTTGCAGCATAGCTGATCTACCCATTTTTGCTTATAGCTGAGACGGACAGCGGCCGCCCCCCTCCCTGTTTTTTCTTTGCGCTGCCACGCTTCCAAACTGGCAGACTCCAGAGAAAGGGGTTTCCTCTCTCTCTCTCTCCCCCTCCCCCTGCTGCGCGTCCTGCTCGTTAAACTGAACGCGCCGTTCTTCAAACATCCATATTATTACCTCTACCTGGCGTGCCTCGCAGAAACATGTGCGCTCGTGTGGATTACTTTGCGGGGGAAAATTCCTCGATATACTCCTACGCTCTTCCTCGTCGTAAGTGGTACGGCCTTTGCGACAGCGGCTATAGTTGGGAAAAGGCACACCCTCAAGAGACGGTGACTCTCCCGGCTAAACGTTTCTCGTTCTGAAGCTCAAGTTCGGACCAATTTCGAACAGGAGTGAGTGACGCATTTTCCACGTATACCGGGGACACCCTTAAAAATGAACTTCACCGCATTGAACGCTCATAGCCAACCGTAACCTCGAATGATATCGCTCTATCTTCCCTGATTTGCTGAAAACGGGAGGCGTACGCCGTTTTTGTGACAATTATGAACGACATAAGTGACACAAAATAGGCTTCGCCCCGCGTTTTCAACAAATCGGGGACGACACCCCACCCGCCGTGGCTACGCCGCTGGTCACCTTGCTCACTTGAGTTGGCTTACATCACGTTGTCGATCTCTGATTGGGCAGCTTCTTTTATCGTATCATATGTGTTTAGAGTGTTAAAACTCCAGAAGGTATACTCTTTTGTGGAGATGGGACCAGAGTTGTACGTAACGCGTTACTAGTAATTGCGTTACTAGTAATCAATTACTTTTTTCAGTAATTTTTTAACGTAATCAATTAATTTTGTGAGCAAGTAAGTTTTCAAGTAATTTGATTACAATTTGCTTTAAATGCGTATATAAATCTGTAATAAAGGCGTGTATGTGTTTTGTATGTTGCTTTCAAATGTATTTGTGAATTTCACTTATCACGTATGTTGGTGTCTCATATTAGACTTTGCAACAAGAGCTGCATGGTTGCATTCACTGCAGGCTTGTTGGCTTTGCTATGACCCACCATTTGAAAGTAACGGGAAAAGTAACGCGTTACATTTTTAATTGGTAACGTATTACACTATTGATGAAGTAATCTGTAACGGTAACGAATTACTTTTCGCACGGTAGTAACAGTAATTGTAATCAATTACTTTTTTTCGAGTATCGTGTACAACTCTGGGTGGGACGAATATAGGATTTCTCGAATCCGAATGCAAGGAAGGTTCTGCGAAACCACGAATCTTACGAATCTCGAATCTTTCAAATCCTCTCTTCGAAAGCAGTTTAAAAGGACAGAGGAAAAAAAACTCTACTACTGAAAACTCTTTTGAGCAGAATTTGACAACTTTGTTTAATAAAACAACAAATTTCGCTAGAAGACATACCCATATCATATACTGCTTCCTAAGTGTACCTTATTCAACATGTTGTTCATGCACTACAGGAAATACATACGCTCAGGAGTCTGAATTCCCGCCATAAATCTAAGAAACAATCAAATCAAAACCACGTTACTTTAAAACTTCCAATATTGGAGCTTTATGTTGTGATCTTCGCGCGCCTCACCACAATACCACACACCCACCACTTCACACACCACACCTCCACCACATCCCCACCACGCACCCATCGCGCAGCACCACACATGACACCCTATCACCACACCAACACAACATCATCATCCCATTTATATGTGTGTGTGTATGTTTGTCGCGCCTCACTGGCCGCCAAAAAAGCAGACTTGGAGGCCGAAATTTTGAAATGAAACAGAGAAGCGTGGTTGGTGGATTCGAAAGATTCTATTCGCTGTTTTGGGTAATGAGATTCGTACTCGTGAATCTCAAATCCCTGCCTGGGATTCGAGGATTCCCGGATTCGGTTGGCCCATTCCTACTCCTTTGCGTGTCCGAAATGCAGTCGTCGTCTTTCATCCCTTGTAATGTTAGGTGCGCTACTGCATTCCATACGCGTTTGGCAGTGAGCCAAAGAGCACAGCGCTTTCTTAATACGATTTTCGCCTACGTTAGGTGTAACACCCTGTAGATAGCACACGACGATTTCTGTCGCCGCGTCCTTATGGGGCGAGTCACAGAGAGAACACCTGGTACTGAGACCTCGCCCTTCTAATGCTTCGCAAATGTCATTACAGCAACAGTCACGTGTGTAATGATGTGAGGACAAATTCCACGGTAAGGGCTGCGGTGCCGAATTTTTCTTGCAAATCCTACGGTTTTTAACAGGGTACTGTTGGGGACGCGGTTGTCTAAAATATCCGGCCCATGGCGGAGCGATCCCCCACCGGCGATGTCGCGCCCGAAGGAACTATAGCAATACCCGAAGAAAGGCCACGCTGAACTACTTTCCTTAGCAGACGACGCTAAGGATGCTATGGTAACCACTCCCGACAGAAGGCGCTGCGTGGCCCTACCTCGGAGACTGTAATGTAATCCTATAGTTCCTTCGTGCGCGACATCGCCGATAGGTGACAGCTCGGCCACTGGCTGGAGATTTTAGAGAACCGTGTCCCCAACAGTACACACTTCTCTCAACCTCCCGCACTAAACGTTAATGGTAGCCCATAATTTACGTCGCTACACAACTGTGGCCACGAAAAAAGGTTATAATGATTCGGCAGGGGATCGTTTTCTCCGCCTATGATATTCAAGCTAGCCAGGGGGGCTAGATTTGTTAGGCCAAAGGACAAAAACGGAGAAAGGGTCAGGCAAACAGGACGCTGGCTTGCTATTCCGCAAGGAAAAAAGAAAAATAAATGAAAGAAGAACAGGAATAAATTAAAAAAGAAAGGAAAAGTACTAGGAGGTAAAGAATAAACCAACAAACGGTGACCGAAGAATGAGATAGGTCAAAGACAAAGATGACAAATAAAGATGACTAGAGCCAGCGAAAGAAGGAGGAGGTGGTTACAGACACATCAATGGTATGACATCACTGCATTAACTATGACATGTATCACTGATTAACTATCTTATCCAGTGACGTCATGATCTCACTGATATGAGGGCGGAGTGGTAGCGGCCTTGGGTGACGCCATGCGACCTTGATGGCGTCATTTCCTGTTCGACGTAATTTCCTGGCTGGAAAGGCATAGGGTTAATGCGTTGAAGGTGGGCATTGAGTGGGGCATTGAAGAATGAGATTGCAAGACCGGTGTTCAAAGGCTGTCCATAAGACCCGAATCGACGCCTCTCGACGCGAGCAGTGGTGTGTGTAACGAAATCCATCGATGTGCCCATAGACCGGAGATGTTCGTTCAGTAGGAATGCGTCCTCTTGAAACTGCTGAGTGCGGCTGTGACGGAGTCGCTGTATATGTAACTGACACGCTGAGGCTGAAAGTGGTAGGAGGCAGTTATTGAAGGTGATGTCCCCATGTTCCCGACTCGTTAAGACTCAAACTGAGCTGAGGTGCTCCAGCCGAAGTTGAGCAACAACGGGAGGCACAAAGTTTTTCTTCAGAAGACCAGGAATGTGGTCACATATAGGAGTCCCGCGAAGAGTCAACATTGGTGAAGCATAGGAACGCACTGATGGTGTGGTTTGGAGGTACACTTTCAGGCTGTCAGCAGCAATACCAAAGCTCCAAAGCTATCATTAAACATATCCCCACCCCCACCCCCTAGCTAGGATATTCGACCTGGCGTTGGGATATTCAACGTTCTTCGCTCGCAGAAGAGTCGCAACTAAGGAATATTGTTGACATTTGTTCTCCTTTCAGGGACGGCTTTGTCGCTATCGTTATTTGCGTGACACTGGTCAGTAGGAAAACGTCATCTGGGCGGTTAGTTGAGCTGACGTCACAGATAAAGGAAGCAGCTGGGACGATATGTTGTCCACCGCCTCTCCGTCTGAACCCGTTCTACGGTATGTTCTTTATTGCAGGAAGGGTCTTCATCGGGCACTATGCTCACTTTTCTGGGGACCCTGTGTGTCCTAACCGGTAAGTTTATGGCTCATTTGTCTGCCGTTGCGCCTATCACTAGTGGTCTGTGTGTCAGTGACGTCACCTGTCACCGTTCTCCGTCACCTGACGTCACGAGACGCGAGGGGCCGATGGAAGAGGTTGCCGCAGCTGAGCACTGCCTAGGCATAGACATACTGTTTTCACTTCTATCATCTCTGGGCCGGCGGACGTTCTTAGCCATACGTTGTTCAACCGTCAAATCACTAATTACCTAAAAATCGTTAAATAACTTTTTAATTATAAAAGCTACGCCTGATATCGTTGCCGTTTTCAGAACAAAAATCCGTTCGGTAGATCGTCCTCAAAAAATTCGTGAAGGAACACCATTCTTCTTTCTTCCATTTGCTTCATTGCACATCTTTCAACACGCGTCTTTCCTTCACCCCCCCCCCCCCCATGTGCGATGGTGATGGAGCCTCATGCGTCGAAGATGCCGCCACAGTGCCACCTTTATGCGTCCAAGGTGAGCTTTACTTGAGCAAACAAAACAAAACGCATGTATCGGGCGACGCTATCGGAACTGCCCTTATCTTGGGCTGCATTTTCTGTTATTCTTTTCCAGGACGCAAGAGGCAAAAGTGTGCCCTTTCCCCCTCTCACATTGGGGGTGAAGGAAAGACGGGCCTCCAAAGATGCGCAACGAACAAAAAAAAAAAAAAAGGTGCTCCTTCACGAATTTTTTGCGGACGATCAACCGAACGGATTTTTCTTCTGGAAACGGCTACGCTATCGGGTCACCGAAAGGAACAGATGTTCTCATTGGGACACCTTCGTAGCTTTTATACTTAAACAGTTTATAGTAACGATTCTTAGGTAATTGCTGATTTGACGGTTGAGCAACATATGGCCAAGAACGTCCGCCGGCACAGAGATGATAGAAGCTCACGTCGTGTTAACTTTTCATCGTTGCTTCGTCGTCTTCTCATCATGTCGTCTTTCGCCGCAAGGAGCGAAGCGTACATGGAAATGGTCCATTGTTCCACGATATTCAACCGTCGCAGAAGCCTGCTGGAGCTATGTATTACGTCTTTCATTTTAGATCTAAGTACGAGACCTCGCGGGCACGCGTAATAATGGTAATCGTACTGTGATGTTACACGGAAGGTTTGTCTGCGCAGTGTGGCGATATGTTGCACGTACCGCAGGGCAGGACTACGGATAATTTGGACCACCTGGGGTTCTTTTGACGTGCGCCGGAATTCTCCGACACACGGCGCTGGAAGCAATGTTTACCTCCCCCCCCCCCCCCCACATTGCTACCGCCCTCGGCCGGTCATTGTGCTGTCGTAACGTCCTAATAAAGGCCGGTGCTCGTGACTATGTAACGCAGAAGTTCCCTTCCTTATCTCCCTCCACACCCCTTCGCTTCTTTTTAATGCCCCTGGCATGTCCCCGTGCCGGCCTGTCAAGCTGGCTACACTGCATTAGAGTCACTAAATAAGCTACGCTTATTTAGTAGCTTTAGTGACTCTACACTGCATGATACTCAAGTCTACGGCGAAGCCAGCTTTGCAGTCTGTGTCTCTAAATTCTGGTCATGTATTTAGTAAGTCAGCTGGTTTCAGAAGATAAACTTTGCCAAGTATAGACCGTGAAGCCATGTCCAGCATTACCGTGTCGGTCTCATACACAACCTTCCGGATGCGATAGCCATTTAAAGATTCAACAGGGAACGTAGTAGTGCAATAATGATAGGCGTGTAGCACGCCGAGGAGGGTACAGCTCGGAGCTCAGTTAACTTGAACGCGTCTCCGACCTGTGGAGCTGGAAGAGAGCCACCCTAGCGGCACTTAGGCGAAATGAAGGGAAAGAGTGTTTCGGCTGTCCCACTTGTGTAGCGGGGGTGTCCGTCATGCCATGACCTGTTGATTCAGCATTGCATTACTAGATATCGACTAACATACACCTCTACACAACCTCCGCCAACCAAAGAAACGTCGCGATGATAACAACGGTTGAAGGTAACGCGATGCCGAGTCAACAACTCATGGCTAGGCGGACACCCCCAGCAAAAATGGGAGAGTCAAGACACTCTTTCCCTTTATTTCTCGGAGGCGCTGCTAGGGTGCCTCTCTTCCCGCTCCGCAGGTAGGAGATGCGTTCCATCTAACTTCTGCTTCGAGCTGTACACTGAGCGCCTTGCGTGATTAAGTTCTCTTGATCAAAGTATTGATATCAGTTATGTATCCTTACAGCGTTCGCAGCGGACACTGGAGTCGTCGGTCTTGGGGGCAAACGGCGGTGGCCACGTACGTTGGGACATTTGATTACGGTCACGAAAGCGTGTTTCTTTGAAACGGATGAACTCACATTCCTAAGCTTGGTTTTGATAACGTTGTTTACTGTATTGTTTTCCTAGAGTTCATCCAACGAACAAAAACTCGTTAGTATAACGTTGCGCACAATTTCATAGTGCGACATTTTCAGCCCTTCAAATGCCGGAGAAGCTGAGGTGTCCCGAAGACCGAACCTGCCACGTCGTTTGCGTTTCATGGGGTTATTCTGCCGGAAGATGTATCGGTGTTTGGGACTACTATTGCAAGTGCTCCTAGGCGAAGAGGAAAAGAGAAACCAATAAATACGTCGAATTACGTCTACTGGGCATACTCTTTTATTGCCAAACTGTTTATCGTGTACACTCTCTTGATTGTTCACCACATCTTCCTCGGTGGCTTTGAGACAAAGGCAATTCAGCACCGCTGCTGTGCACACTCTTAACTCAGTACCATTTATTGTAACCTTTAGCGACGTGTATTCTCGAGACAGCCGTAGATCTCGAAATATCGTGGCGGTTACACATTTTATACATCTACTTAGAGGCTGAGGCTGGTGTCGCATTCCTCCCTATCCTGTTGCCCTTCTATATTTATGATGTATTCCATAAGAGAGCAGATTTTGACCCTGCGCTGCGTGGGGTCTGAGTGCATGCTCCCGGCGGGGTCACACGGGTTTGCTCCGTCCATGGAATACTAACAATCGTTCGAGGTACGATGCACGCGCTGCGTATAGCACGTGAGCTGTGCTTTCCTGGGTTAGCTTTGGTCTCGTGCATAGGCGGAGAGTTTGCAATCTGCCGGAGGGGGCCGGAGCACAACGCCCTTCCCCATACACACAGGTCGGACATGGTGTCAAGGCTTCCGTGTTGTGACGTTATGAGACGAATTTTTTCAGGATTTTCATGTTCACTCGCGTGCAACACGCGAAAGATTCTTAGGAAATCTCTCGAAACATTCATATTGAGTGTCAGCTGCGTAGACTTCCCGGAGGGGCCTGGCCCCCCTGCGAAAGTTCCGGGGGGGGGGGGGATCTGATGCTTGGAGTATGCAACTAAAGCTGCCTGTATCCAGCATTGCCTGTACCTCGTGAGAACCATTGATATTGGCAACCTTGATAAACTTGTCGGGTCCACAGGGGTTGACGTTCTCGGCCACGACAAACTGCGATGATCCCCGACTTGCATCGCGCGCTTGACGATTGGAGTTTGTGTCCTTAACAGCTGGTGATTGTTGTCGTCGAGACGGCTCTGGACAGTCACGAGCTATATGCCCTCTTTTATTACAGTTAAAGCAGAGTGGCTGCCCCTTCTGATTCTCTGACTTGGGCACCTGGACCTGCGATTTCTCTGAAGCGTTTTCTTTCGACTGTTCAGGTGGTTTTCCTTTCTGGTGCCTTTCTGTGGCGAGTTGGACTCTTTCCTCTATCTTCTTGATGTGTCGTAACAGTTCCTTGGTGTTCTGGTAGTCTCTCACACTCAAAGCTTGAACGAGCTTCATGTCGGTGAGCCCTGTGATGATGTGTTCGATAACGTCTGGCTCGGAGAGGTTGTACTGTCTTGCCTTCGTCTCCTTGTCGTAAAAGTATTCTTCTGATGTCTCCCCTGGACGTTTCCTTCGGGCGACCATTTCTCTGTAGAGCGACTGAAGGCCTGATGTGGAACGAAATGACTCGTGCAACAGCTCTTTCCATTCCTCCCAAGTTCGACGGCCTACGGACACACCCTCATACCACGTTCGTGCCGTTCCTCTGAGTTTCGGAAGAGCCACCACAACTGTGTCCAGATCTGACCAGCCAAATGTTTCTGCAAGTTCGTCAATACGTTTCGTCCACCTTTCTGCTGTCATCACCTTGTCCTGATCCGGATGAAACTCGGGAACGAGATCGTTCATGTAGTTGACACGGTGGTGAGGAGGACGTGCTGCGTTTTGCTGCAGAGCTGGTGATATGCCAGCACTTGCTTCTCTGACCGCTGTCTCAACCGCGGTTTGAAGAATTGCCTGGAAGTCGAGTTGCTGTGTGCCCTCGGTGGTCGAAGTCACATTCGGTGCGGTGGAGCCTTCTTCGCAGGTGATAGAAGAATCTATGATCGCCTCACGGCTCTCATGTTCACCATCGTCAGCGGGGTCTTGCACAGACTGACCAATTGTATCGGCAGTTGGTGTTGTGCCATCTCCCGCAGGTGAAATTTGAGTGTTCGAAGCAGATGTATCTTCTGCTGCCTGCGGCTGAGCTCCCGACTGCGGACGCTTCTTCTTCATTGTTAGCTAGGCCTAAATTCCAACGAGGAGTCTGCTTACTTGACTTTCGCTTGTTGTCTTCGTCCGATGGTGTGTTCACAATCCCACTTCTGATTAATGTTGGGTAATCCTGTAGTTTATTTCTTCCCAACGGTGTTACACATCAATACACAATACATTTTTGGTACACAAAGGAATGATTCCGAACAACGCCGGTCACACCGATGAACTGACGCACCCTTTCGTCTCAATACACTTGAGAATACCCTTTGGATTCTGAGTATACGGTTACAGTCTCTTTCTCTCTCGCCTGGCGCTGGCTGGCGCTTCTCACTTTTCCTTCTGGTGTCTACATCTTCATTTTTTTTTATTGTTTAAAAAATTTGTTTAATCCCCTACATTTTTTATGCATTTGGGAACAGTCTCATGCAAGCAAAAATAGACCTGGAATGCCTCCGCTTTCATATGTACAAGCACACTTTTTTAATTCCGTGTTACCGCCGCGAAGCAGCTGTGGCTGTGAGCGGCGTGCAGATGCGGATAGATGGAGAGAGGACAGCGGGGAAGGAGTGGGGGGCAGGGGATTAGTATGCGTCCTGGGCCGTCTTCAGGGGGAACTGTGCCGACATTCGTCTGGAAAGTCTTCGGAAAACCCAGGGAAAACCTCAGACAGCACAGCCGGTGACAGGATCGGAACCCGTGTCACCTCCCACTCTCGGCGTGAAAAGCGATCATCCTAACCACTATGCCTCGGGAGCTGGTGCGTATGAGCACAGCGTACACTGAGACTGATTGGGGCCTGGCAGCTTAATAATAGGAAATTATATGCAAATAATAAAACATATAATAATAATAATAATAATAATAATATCTGTGCTTAATGTATGTCGCACCATAGTGACCGGTGTTCTCCACTGCAGGAACACTCATGCAACTCTGGCAGCTCCAGCACGGCAGCCACAGCATCGAGCAGGCAAAAACCTATCGTCCAGCATTCCTCACATGAGGACATCGCCAGTTTGAAGGGAATCTCGTGGTCCGTGCAACGCGTTTTAGGGCAGATATATTGACCTTTGTGTTTCTGCGGTAACCGCTTTAGAGGAAGCCACCAAGACACAGAACGGCTCCTTGTGGTACATATACAGAAAGCTGGGATAAACAGCCCCGAATGTCAAAAAGGTCCAGAAGCGAGCAACAACATCAACGGCCAAGGCGCGAGCAGTCTGTCACCTCTCCAAGTTTTGACGGAAATGCTGCCACACTGTATGGAATAAGGAGTGAAGCAGTCGCCCGCCAACAGTTCCAGACTGTCCTTGGGCTTCGTGTCACACTCTGTGGTACACAAGTGTGCATAGACAATCCGGACGGTGTTGTAGAGTCCCGTGATGCAGTATTGGAGATTGAGTGTGCCTTCGTAGATGACTGTCAGGAATCACCTGCAGTCTGCCCTCATTGTTGCTCCTGTGTGCCTGTCGCTTCTGCAATAGGAGGTGGCTTAAGGTTACACAGTCCCGCCCACACAAAAATCATCATACAGATTAGATCTGTTAGATTTGATCTGTTGATCATCTGTTAGATTTGATGCTAAGGGACGACTTGAATATTCGATAGGTTTTCGTCCGGTTGATGGCTCTCTCAACATGAATTCTAACGGACGCAATCCGTCCGGTTCTGGTGACATCTTCTTCGGACAGCCTTCGGGGTACTGCAACGGTGGCCCTGAACCCTGATCGCTATTCGATGATACACAACACGTGGGGAAGTGTGCTGGCACACGAAGCATTCTCGAGGGACGGCCCGTACTGGGACACCGAGCATGTCGGACGGACGTTGACAGTAACCGCCAATAAAACCAAGTTGTTCAATGCTCCCTGGCTCTGATATTAAATAGTTTCTTCGCAGGCTCTATGACCCACACTTTTTCTGGCGCAGTCAACAGGATCATCTACACAATAAGTCATTTTACACTTTTTTATGCACATGCTTGTCCAATGGCGCACTCCATTTTTTACACCATCAAATGGTGTATCCTATTGAAAACACCCCTTAGGATGAAGTGTTTGCTGGCAAATACCACCTCTCAAATAACTAATGTAGCGCTAGCTCCCACGGCAGCATGTCGAGCCATGCAGTCCGACGTTTTTGCTTGTATGTATGTATCTTCTATAATGTGATTACCTAATGAGCTGAGCTGTCAAACCAGTATAATTTTTCTTTCGCGAATTAAAACACCGTTTTCAACACTATATTCCCAGTTCAAATGGGGTTTAAAAAGGGTGTATAGAACGTAAACAGCTTTTTCGACACCCCTTTTTAAACTCTTAATGATCGACATGGGATAAAACGTGTTGTATGGCGATGTTATACCTTTTTACACCTTTGGCTTCAATCTGCGGGATAGAAAATGGTGTTTTTATAACAATACACCTGTTTTTGAGCGAATAAAGGTGCAAAATGATTTACTGTGAGGGTCAGGTCGGCAAACTTTGCAGCCTGCTGGTGTCACTTCAAGGCCTTATAACTGTCTTATAACTGCGTCGATACCGCACCTTTCTTCGGGAAGCTTGGTGTGCCGGGATACCTTCGTCGGTTGGGTGTGCTTTGTGTTTGTGAGGTGTTGTACTGTTTTCTTCAGGCTGTTCGCAGCTTTGAGGTTCAAAGCCAGAGAACCTGGAAAATCCTGTGCAACGGATGGGGCTGGTCATCGTGTCATACGTTAGATGCCTCTGCCGGGATGCTAACGAACTTGAGGTGCGAGGTGTAACTGCGTGGTGGCCCGGAAGCCAAATCGTCATCAGATGACACACAGCACGCGGGTCTGTGTGCTCGCACACGGAGCACTTCTGGAAGGACGGTCCGTGCTGAGACATCGAGCAGGTCGGACGGAGCCCTTCTCATCTTACACCACCTTCCTTGTCCATACAATACAAGGTTGGACGGACCTTTACAGTACCCGGCTCCCTAGCTCTGATATTGACTAGTTTGTTCGCAGGCTGTATGACCCACACTTTTACTGGTACGAACAGAGTATCTCACCCGACATGGACGAAAAAAAAAGTATTAAATATTCTACTTGTCTGAAGACTATGGGGTCAACGCTATTTATCTCGGGCTGGATTTAATTTAAAACTTAATTTTGTGAGAAATCGAATTTTCCCAATTGAACTCCAAAGTTTGCAAAGTCAACCTAACACTTTTTCGGACACAAAGCACATCCCGGATTTACCCCGCTATATTGCAAAATACACTCACTACTACAACGGCAATACCCGAGGCAAAAAAATGTACCTATTGTCCCGGTATTTGGTACAGCTCGGCTCAGTTACTTTTTTGCCCAGTATTCAGTGATTTAATTTAAATATTTTTGATATTGCTGGAAAGCTTCAGCTGAGCACTGTGAGACCATTGTATCAGAAGAAAGGATGGAGCAGTTATACCTTTCAGGAGGTAATATTTGGCGCATATGTTGTGCCTAAAAGGTTGCAAAGTTCTACCTGCACCTCACTCTCTCCCACCAATGATAGGGTTACCACTTCTGATTCGGTGAGCTAGGTGAGCGTACGCCCTTTTGTAGCAATTTGGATATATGATAATTGCTTTTACCACCCTTTTACACCCTTTATCAGACGCTATGCCGACCTATATAGGTGGTATCTATAGAACTTACCACCTTTTCACACCCTTTTTTCTGAGAGTGCATGTAGAGCGAAACATCATTAAACAGGTATTATGGTTTAAGTAGTCTCAGGAAATTAAAAAAGATTCCAGCATTAGATGTCGAAACATCTAATGGAATGAAAAATTTGAGATAAGCAATGATGTTCCGTGAATTAGCAGCAATATTACGAGCGTCCACCCACACCCCGTGTGCTTGGCCGTTTAGCTTCACCCCTTGGGCTGCCAGGTAAGGGTCCAGCGGTAAAGCCGCTGTCAGCCATGATTTCATCATTTCGTGCGAAGTACTCTAGAATTCCACAATCCTTCACAATCAACTTATCACAGGCCTGACCCCCGTATGCTTTGGACACATACATTATAAAGCCGTTTGGCGCAATAACAGTCCAAATCTTAAGTGTGTCATGTGCCTTATAGGAACTGTACGTTTGTGCCCTGGACATTTGTTTCCTTGGCCTATGGAGGAAAACTTCTGTGCAGTCCAGAATACACCTGGCGTTCTCGTAACCGCTCTGAGTGAATGAATGTGGCACGCTGCTTTGTATCGTTGACTCCGGTAGCCCAACCACGAAGTATTTCGTAATTTAATTCAGCGATTTCGGGACGTTGTTGAATATCTTGCGAACAGACGATGGAGATATGAAAAACCGCCAGGCACGATCTCGGTGCAAAGTCCCCAGTCTGAGGCGCATCAGTAGAAGCAGTAACTGGTCTTCCAATGGCAGTTGTGAGAGGGGCCGAAATGATCGTTCAAGGCATAGAAGGACCTTCAGAAAAACTTCCCCCGAGAGTCCTGCGTGTAAAACAGGGTGTCAGAAGTCCGCATCCGAGACCTCATATGAATGGAGAGCTCCCATATTCAGCGGCAAGCTGTATGTAGGGTTGCTGATGCTACATCCTCTCACTGTGTGGCTACGTCACGGTTGCGATCCTGAATGAACACACATAATTTCTGTTTTAACTATATTTCTATATTTCCTGTGCTGCTAAAGTTCAAAAACTTAATTACAGATACTTACAGAGTCATTGTCTGTCTGTGTTTCAATAGAAGGTGTTTGCGCAGATGGAATTACACGAAATACTTGTGCTGTGCCAGGTCCAGCCTGTTACAGTGCTGCACTTCTGTATACTAGAGCCAGACTTCAAGAAGAAGTGAAAGTATGAGAAAACATGCTATCAGTAACTGCACGTCGGACAGCGAGGTTGTACTGTGTGAAGCAAGCTGTCTAGCGACAATGCTACTATGTAAATATTTCAACAAAAAAAAGTAGTGATATGCACCTCATCACTGCCTGGGCTAAGAGCATCGTCAGTTGTGCAATGTGTTTCCTGGGGTGTGGACTCATGTCTGCACTCGGGTCACGCTACAAGAAGGGTTGGAAGCATGAGAAAACATGTAATCAGCAATTCTATGTATTTTAAACGCAGTGAGAGAACAAGTAGTGATATGCACCTCATCACTGCTATCTGCTGCGACTTGCACCAAGTTCATGCCAGGAACTGTTCTTGGTTGCGTTTCGTCGGGACGGACCTAACAACCATTTTCAGAGAAGTCACTGAGAAATGTACTACGAAGACTTATTTATTAGGCTTACGAAATCTGTAAGGGTGTGCAAAACACCGGGTATTATGAATACAACTTACACGGTTTCACAATTGAAATCCAACGCGATTCCGGCACGTAGGGTTGCGTTAGAATGCGCCGTCTACCGACCTTCACCTAAGGTGGGAGGCATGTGAGACGTCGCTTAATAAGGTGAAACAATCGCATTGTGAACTCCTAGAGAGAAGCACCTTTCCTTCATAGCCAAGGCGTAGTAATCGGCGTCGGGTTCCTCTCTGTTCTCCTTCCATCGACGAAGTGTTCATAGCACGATGAAAGATGGAAGTCACTGAAAACCACTGAAAACGACACGGAAGCCACTTCTCCTTAGTCCTCTCATGTTCAGAGCACACTCGAGATGACTGAGAAGCCGAAAAATCCTTTCTGTTTACGCATGCTATTGTCACGAATGGAAACAGACGAGCGAGACGGCGAATAATCGGCGAAAGCTTTATTCAGCTGCTTGGCTGCCTAACACCCAAGAGCGCTAGCTCTCAACCAGAACCAAGGTAAAGAATGCTCCGACTCACAAGCTTTTATACACAGCGGTGAACATTGTAGAAAACACGCGTCGGTGGAGAGGAGGAAATACAGAAGATTCTCCGAGGTCGTCGGCCCGTCCTTGAGATTGATGAGCAGACGCTTCTGGAAGGATCGCTCGCTAATCGACGCGGCGTGTCGTGAATTTCAACCTGTCATTCGACACCCGTTGCCTGTTGTTGTTCCGTGTGGTCGCTTCAAAGATGATATCTGGCACTATCCACAGTCAACGCGACTGCGCGGAACGTGTGTACAAACGGGTGTAGGGTGGTTATTGACATTATCAATATCTCTTCTGAGACCCACCTCCGTCTTCAGGTTGTCGCGATCCACTGGCCATCTTTGTACTCCACACGTGTGGCCCCATTCCGTGTGGCCCCATAATTCCTCAAACGTCACCTACATGCGTTCTCGTTTCCTGTGTACCCCTGATCTGATCCCCTGATATCCATCTGATACCCCTGCGTTTGTATTTATGTTCTTTTCATTTTTACCTGTATTTGCATGCTTTCCATCACCCTGTTGTACCCTCTCATGCCAAAACTCCCCCGTCAACTTGTATATATGTGCCTGTACCATGTTCATATTTCTGTAACCCGAAGAGGTGCAGTCTCGTGCACGAAAGTCTTGTTTACCATATGTAAATAAATTAAGTTGCTCCTACCGTTTAATATCGCTGTTTGATTTACTCACCACCGGCAACTTGACATCGCCTATTTTTCTGCCTTCGTATAAACCTGATCACAGAGAAACGTTTCATGGTTTCGCCATATGGTATCGTAAAACATTTAGCTTGACAACTTACATTTTTCTTATATCTGCACTGCTTTCAGAATATCCCACCCTTAGGTTATTTGTTTGTAGGTGCACTCAAGGAAAGAAGAAAATGAGTAAAAGAGGGAGTAATTGGAGCTTCTAGTCCCCTAGGTTATAATTACTCCCTATTTTAGTCCCTTAACCCCGACATTTACACCCCAGGACTGCAAATTGTCATTGAACTTCGCAAATGGTCTCCAAATGCGACAGACTACGTAAATATCTGCTCTTGGTCAATTTGGTGGCATAACGCTGTATGACTCAGCCAACTTGAGAAATTTTCCACCCACACAGAGTAAGAAACAGTTAGGGCTTCCTTCTTCGCAAATTGTGCCCCAGGTATGTCGCTAGATTTTATATCACTCGATATATCACTGTTGACGGTTTTGATACTAAGTATTTTAATTTACGCACACGAGTTGATTACCTGGAACTGTTAGAATAAAGCGTGAAATGCAGTCTCCACTCTGTGACATTCATTTTCTGCAGTGCGTTTACACCTGAAACGGACATTTGTGTGTGTGTGTGTGGCAATACATTTGGTCCTCGAAAGGAGAACAATTACGCCTTTGATTCAGACTTCTTTGATTCTCCTTTATATAGATTTCAGTTCCCCACAATGTGTCAATGAATGAGCCCTGTATAATATTTCCTCCACAGCGTCATCCGATCGCTCCCAGTAACGGCTGCTTCAACGTGGTGCATAACATACATAATGAGGTAAAGCTGGATTCACACATGCGTTTCTTGAGGCGGCGCCGCGATCTCTGAGACCGCGAGGCAGCTGTCCCGCGCGTTTCCAGGCGGTTTGCGAGAACAGCTCCGTGCTGCATCTCCGCAGCGCTGCTCTACAAACGCTTTTTCATCCAGCCAATGGGAGCGCTTGGAGGGGTGGAAGTGGCTTTCTTTTGGCGCCGGCGCGCAACGGCGGGCCTCCCCATACCGCGCTGGGATCTTTTGTCATTTGTGCGTGTGCGTGTGTTTGGTGATACCGCGTGAGTAAATTATTTGTCACCAATAGCTGTTTGTGGTCTGAGCTGTCAACGCTGAGCTGGAAATTTGCGCAAACCACGGAATCGACGAAAATAAATACAACTTGTGTGCGTCGTCGGTAGGTGTCTCGCTTCTTTGCCCGTTCTTTCTCTGCCATTGTGTCTCGTCTGTCGTTCCAACGATTGATGACTGCAGCAGAAATGCTTTACAATAATGCTAACAGGCTATAACACGCTTCACAATGTAAATTTGGAGGAAGAGAGTTGGAAGTCAATACGATCTTGACGAAGGCAAGAAAAACAACGAAGCGCGTTTGCAGGATGGCGGCTCGGCTATGTGTGACAGGCCCCTCTCGGCGGCGCCGCGAACGCTGAGGCGGCGCAGCTTTTTGAAACTCATGTGTGAATGAGCCTTAAAGGGAGAATCCGCATAAGGTCCCTTCCGAGATTTTCGAATATTCGTCACCTTTAGCCATCAACGACCATGCCTGTAAAATATCTCCTTCGAAAACTGAGTCAAACTTGATAAAAATGATTTTCTTCTATGACGCGCTCGGTGACAGGGTAGTGCGAGCCACGAGCGCTTTTCTGCAAGCAACACCGAGCGTGATGTAAGTCGCGAGATATCCCGCGCCGTCCGCCTTGCTTTGCTGTGTGTTTTGGCAGTTTTGACGAAGGAAATTTTCCGTAGCAATTGTGTTCGTTACGTCGCACACTGATCTTACACCCACCACGATGGCCGGTAAGACATGCTGTATAATCAGTTGTGGCAACAGGTCGGATACAACAAGGGACGTAGAATATTTCCAGTTTCCGACGGCCAAACAACGTCACCTACGGGCACCTGCCGGAGGCACCGACCGCACGTGCACCTGCAACATGTTTCATATTACGCGTGCACCCGTGGCACATATACAGGGTGTCCCAGAAAACGTGTCATTGAATTATAATAAAAAAACTACGCCACCTAGAATCATGCGGTCAACAGCATTTGTTTTTATTAGTTTTTGCCACCTCCTAATGTGAATGTCATGTACTCCAAGTTTAATTATGTAAATATTTGCGAACTGAACTCGGAAATTTGCCAAGTAAAGGTCACTTTTTTACCCCACCAATATGAAGAGCGTGCCGAATACACTCAAATTCATGATAATTCGCAGTGATATTCACGAGCTATTCCATCGGAAAAAATAGCCGAATATCATGCTTTTCGGAGCACCGGACCATAGCGCGCGATGACTTTTTGAGCGCAATCGCTCTCAGTGCGACGAAAGGAGGTTCCGAAGCCAGCCCACAGAGTGATAGTAGAAAAAGTAACAGTTCCTAAAATTGGGAGAGGGAAAGCAAAATCCCAGCGAAAGTCGGACATGATAAGCCGTGCCTGTTTTATCTCTTTCTGCGATGTCGGGGAGGGCTGGGTTTCCAACCTCCTTTCGTCGGACTGACAAAGATTGCGCTGAAAAATTAATCGTGCGCTATTCTGTGCGACCTCCGTAGAGTATGATGTTCGGCTATTTTCTCCGATGGGATAGCTCCTGAATATCCCCGTCAATTATCATTAATTTGACTAAATTAGACACGCTCTTCACATTGGTGGGGTAACAAAGTTACCTTTAATAGGCAAATTTCCGACTTGAGCTCGCAAAAATTTACATAATTCAACTTACGTTACACGACATTCACACGAGGAGGTGGCAAAAACCCAGTAAGAACAAATGCCATTGACCGCATGACTCTAGTTGGTGTAGTTTTTTTTACTATAATTCAATGACACGTTTTCTGGGACATCCTGTATAAGAATGTGTGACAACCTATTAGAAACTCATCATTAGTTACTCCGAGTTCGACAGTCTTCAGTGTATGGGTCCGAGGCCTCGGTTTCAAGCGACGCGCGCACTGGTACAGGGTCCGTCGAATACGGCGAGTCGTTGTGGTTTATGGTGACGGTCAAGTCATTCTCCTCATTAGAATAGACGTCTGAATCGGGCTGAAGTCCCGTGGAGTTCTATTCTGATGCGGAGTCGGTTTCCATGATTGCACGTTGAGCGTAACTTGCTTCCTTGCGTCTTCAATGCAATACAACACATGGGAATCACGGCAGACGAATCTCGCGACTGACATCACGGCGTGGCGCTCCTCGATTCCGATGCCACCGCCTGCTCTCAGAGTTTCGGTTTCGCTTTATCGTTTTCGCTGTTTATAAATTATACGCGCACGTTTATACGAAACGGAGTCTGTTGTCAGGATCTGGGGGGGTGGTCTCTGCTGAAATCAACTTTCACTTAATTTTGGGCACAACCGTTGCGGATCCTCCCTTTAAGAGATGTGCTGCACTGGCTGTTGCAGTGCACAAGAATCTTATACTGGCTTTTAGTTTGCATAAAACGCTGGCTGCTCTGGTGCATCATGCTCAACGGTTCCTTCGGTTTGTTGCTACACCGATCCGGTACCGGTACACCACACGTGCTTGCGCAGTGACGTCAGGTTTTGTCACGTGGCATTTGAAAGCGTATTTCCTCCCCGGAGTCACAATAGGAGGTCAAGCTGTGAGCTGTTGCGGTATGCGTGCGATTAAAGAAACGCACACTGGTGCTTCATTTGGCCCGCAATAAGACGCCTGAGACGCAAACCCACGTTTTCCGATGTGACGGTGGTTCCAAGTCGCTCAAAGGCTCCGCGTGACGTCATATGCACGAGCCTCATTCACCACCAGTTTTCCGTGCAACATACCCTTTATTCACGTCGCACAGAAGCGAAAGGCGCGAAAAATGTCGCAGATTTCTGAGCGCTGAACGTCCAGTGTTCACGTAACACTGCTAACCGGAAATATTCTGAGACACAGCCACAAGTTATTCTGTAGCAGACGACAGGAAAGACGCTGACAGTGTCGTCTGCAAACGCCACTCTTGATATTCAGCCCCGTGTGAATGCTCAAAGGGGTTGGGACACATTCATAGATGTTGTTCATTACATCATGGACGCATTGTACTGCACACCACAATACTGAGGAAAAAATAATTATTGTTCTACGTGTCATACCTAGCGAGATACAAGCCCTTGTACACACTCCCGAGCGAAGCGCAGACGTCACAGAGGTCAGAGCTGCGTCCATTCCCATTGGCAGTCGTAAGCACGCGCGCTGTGATGTCAGAGCCCCACGAGTTTCGGTATTCGCGGTGCCCATTTTCTCCACTTGTCCTTCGCTGTGAAAGTTTCAATACAGGTTCACATCGGTGCAAAGAACCGTTTTTTACGTTTATCTGGCATAACCTGGTCTCAACCCCTTCAACATAACACCGCATGGAAATTCGCCTCTGTGAGCAGTGTGTTCTCTTTTTCTTCCTGTTTCTTCCATTCGTGAAGATGTCGCTCGTGTGAATAAGCAGATACCCTAACGTCATCAGAAGACGATCTCTTCTTTATTTGGCTCTTTGGACGACCAAGGTTTGAATTCACATTTGCACCAAATGTTTTCGAAGCCGCTACAGTGGCCACCGATGAAGCCAAGTAGCTTGCATGTCGTGTCACATTCACGTTCGTGGTAGGGACAGTCGTACTTGTCATCCGGGTGGAGGTGAACGACTGAAAGAAAGAAAAAACGGTTCATCTTGCTGGTGCGCACGTGGAAAATGTTTCCTCTGACAAACAGCAAGTGTACTTGGTTTCTGTCATTGGGAGTTAATGTTGGCGCAATCCACTTCCACAACGTTGCCAGATAGTGGCGGACAGTTCGGCTGCCACTTGTACGAAGTGACGCAAAACGAAAACTACGCCAAATACGCGTGCTCGTTACACACGCTGTTTTATCTTTTTTGTAACCTACCCTTGCAATAACATTTCCATTTTCTCTTTTGGCTCTCCTGGTCACCCGTTTCCTGCACTCTTAATTTTTTACACCCTTTAGGGTGTAATATAACACCTTTTTGCACAGGCTACGCCCTCCAAAAATGGTGCACCCTTTTTGTTTTGGAGGGTGTAGCCTGTGGAAAAAGGTGTTATATTACACCCGAAAGGGAGTGAGTTAACGCACTTTTGAATTACACCCTTAATACACCCTAAAGGGTGTAAAAAATAGGAGTGTGGACGAATTGTCTATGCACTAGAGGTGGAATCGCGTCGCTGTTTGTATGAGTGTTACTGATATTTTATCTATCTATCTACGTTTAGAAAACATAAACAAGCATGTCGGGAGAAAACGCAGTAATCTTAGGAAATCTAGCAGATTGGGTTGCCGACACACCTGATTGGCAAGTTTAGGGCGGCAGAACCATTTTTTACACGTTGTACACAGCTGTATGAACCTTTAATCAAGTAACCTAAGCAGATAGTATCAAAAATGGGCAAAGGTGGTGTTGTAAATGAATATGAAGCGGAACCGTTCAGCGCCCTCAGGGAGTATGATGCAAAGCGTTCGAATTACTGAACATAAACGAAAACAATCTCCGCGTGTTGCACTCCTCCGCATGCAACTCAAGGTTGAACTCAACTGCTCACGCGCGTTGCCGATGTGTAATGCTATTTTGTGTCTGAAGTAACTTGAAAGTTACTCGTGCTTTTTCTTTTTTAAAGTAACTCCGTCACTGTGATTTACATTTCGGGCTGAAGAACTCCCTTATTAACTTATTTACATTTTTCACACTGTAACTGAACTTGTAATGAGTTTTTTTTGACGGGTAACTTCTCGATCTATGCATTAAAGTGACAGTCGCACCCGTCTCAGGACGATTCCGAAACTATAATGTCGTTTTGTTCCTAAATTACTCCTGACCACGCCATCGAAAGCCTCAACGTGAAATAGTGGTGTACAGCGAGTGTTGTTCGATTATGCCCCTATCAGACACGCGCACTTACGGCCTTAACGGTTATGGCCATAAGTGCATCCTGTCATTAACTCCTTGCCAGACGGTCAGCAATACGGCCTTTGCGACAAAACTGAGATAGAAGGGCAACGGCGTTACCGCAAGAGAGCTTACGACATTACATCAAAACTGCCCAAGCCTCGTCACCAAGCGCCATAAGCCGGATTTCGCACATTTATTTCAATTAGACATAAAATGTTTTTTTTTACGCGACGTAATGTTCTGTCGTCTTTTCTTTTTTTTTTTTTTTGTCGCGTTTTGCTGATGCATTTTTCCACTTTGCTTCGCTTTTTATCTCGTCTGTTCAGGTGTTCAGATCGTAGTGACACCCTCGAACCACTGCACGCGGCAACGCACCGTGTTGTCTGCATCCAAAAAGTCGGACGCCACTCAAAAAAATATCCAAGGCACGTCAAAGCAAATGTAGTCTCCTGTTGTATTTTCAAAAGTTTCAAAATACCAACCACACGTTGTTTTCGTGTACTCTCACTGTGAAAAACATGTGACTTCACGACATTACATTCAACGTTCGCAGATGTGTTTATCGATGTGGACATCATTGGCAAAATGCCTGCACAGATACCGTCCGGCAGCTTCCCAGAGCTGAAAGCCGTATCCATTTCTTAATGCCGTAACCCTAAAGGCCGTCTTACAGAGTTATTAGACGCCGGGTGTTGAGGGTAAGCTGGAAATCTCTTTCCCTGGGAACGAGAAAATTTATCTCTCGAAGAAGCAATGGGGGGCGCGGCCATCTTGAATCAGGACACGTCTGTTCCGCCGTCGCCCGTAAAGGCGGCGCAGAACATTCAACATGTCTGACGAGAGTGAAAGCGATATGTCGTCGTTGTCTAGAAGTTAAAAATTAGTCCGTACGTTCGGGTGCGTAAGTTACGGGTAACGGAAAGCTGAACTAGTCAGCATGGCAGCATGACTAACTACTTTTGTACAAAGGTATGTGGTAACTGTAACTATAGTTACGATTTTAGTAGCTTTAACATATAGTAACAATGTATAACCCTGCTTGAACAGTACACCCGCGTAAACGGTTTAGAGTTAGATTTTTTTTTCGACTTTCCTTTCCTAAGATATACATTCAGGTAACTGCAAAATAACTGCGTTACGTTAACGCTCTAGCTGTAGCTGAAACTAGTTTCATCTCAAAGAGAGTAACTTGTAACTCACTAACTGCGCGCGCAGCCTTAATGTAACCTCGTTGGTTTTTCTTTTAGTAGCCTCACGCCCTCCTATGTGGTCCCTACAAATGAAAAAAGGGCTCACCTGGAGTGAAGGACATCATCAGCAACACCAGTGTTACTTTTCGCATCTCGTTGCGGAAGTCGATGGGAATACAGCTCAAGCTATGCGAAGAGAGGACCGTAAAAAGTTCGTTACCTCTTGATTTATTAATTTCAGGTACTGCTAGATCTAGAGTTCACTTGAACGCTCCTTCGTCGTTGGGAATGGTGGACACAGAGCCATTTATAGGGAGAGTTTTGCCATTCTTTGATCTTTTGCCGCCCCATGGGAGGAGCTTATATTGACGTCAGAGTCGTCGTCGCGCCGCCCAAAAAGTCTGAATCGGAGCGGAATCCGCTTATCAGCAAACTAGTCCTCGCCACATTGATGCTGTCCGCCAGCTGGTCGACAGCTTTGTGGTCGCGTTGAATGTAATCTACAGGAATAACCGGCTTATGACCCACAGGCGCCAGTGATAAGGGGCTTTGTTGCCGAACTGAAAGAGTTCAAGGACGAAAGGCTTTCGAAGCAAGAAGTACGCACGTGTCTCCTCACCTTGGATTGTAAACAACGATCAGCATCAATATGGCGTCGGCGACTGGTTGACGACTGGATAACTATATAGAGGACGACGAGGAAGGTCGTTCAGCCGTGACGTCGCATGACGCGCTTTAAGTTTGGCTCCCCCTAATGGCCAAACTCTCTCTATAAACACCTCTGGCTGGACACAGGGGAAACACACCCTAGCGGCGTTTAGCGAAACTAATGGGAGAGAAGGTTCGGATGATCCTGCTCGTGCCACAGTTTTGTCCGACGTTTGGCGAGGAACGTTGTTGCCTTCAGCTGTGCATGTCAACGCGGCACTTGGCTTGACTCTAGCGAGTATGCACGCTGAGCACTTATTGATATCGGCGGAAGCCGGTGTGTTACCTCTCCCTAGTATTTTTCTTTTTTGATCAACATCAACATCGATAATGTTCCCCGGTTGGCACGCATCTGGGGACAATCTTGTGCGCATGAATTGTTGATCAGGAGCGTTATATTAAAAGGACTGAGGATAAAAGCAAATGTTATTTATTTATTTAGTAAAGAGTAAATACGGAAGTAGTCGAGTAGGCGACAATATTTGCGGACCTTTTTTTCGTTCATCTCCCGTGCGACACGAATTTATCGGTAGCGCTTACGTTGTAACATAAGCATCTATTTAGCATCTGTTGCAGTGTATAAGTGCAGCTCTGGTTAGGCTTTTCCCGTTGGTGTGCATCAATAAAAAATAATATTACATCATAATAATGTTACTAAACTAAACTAAAGAAGATAAAAACCAAACAGAAATAATCATTAGATATATAATTGTTCAAAATCATAGCCACTACGAAGAATAATTCAATCGTGACGTCTAATGCAGGGCCACTTATTCCTTTGCCTTACCTGTGGTTCTCCGAAGCTCGATGCAAGCTCGTGCTCGAAAAAAAAACTATTTCAATGCGGACTAAGAAATGTCACACCGGCATGTGACGTTAGCCTGCACAAAAATCCAGTCAGAAGAGAAACGCAGGCAGCTTCTGGAGGATCAGGCGCTCCTAGTCGGTGTTGTCGGAACATTCCGAACAGCTGGAAGCTGCCAGAGTGCTATCGCGTGGCACTAGAGGCATGCAGTCGTCCACAGGTCAGTACATGAGTGTCATATATATTCTGATGGACGTTGCGTGCGGTCGAAGTCTGCGTAGTCACCGTGAAGAGGTGAATATTAATGGCAAGTGGATGAGGCATGGCTGAATATATACTGCTAGTGGTCGTCGTAGTGTCAGTACGACTGCTGACACTTGCAGTGCTTGAAGAATCTGGTACACCAGAGGATGGACCCACGACTGTCCTATTGATAAGAGAACGGCATATAGACCGCGCACACGCTCTAAAACACCATATCAGGAATCGTGAACCCGGTGTCGGGGTGCTACGGTAGGTATCTTGATAAGCGTTTTGGTAACCATGGAGGGGTGCGCATATCTGGGCGCTTTCCGGATTTTCTCGCCTTCTTCTTTTTGGCGGTTGCAATGCCACCAGGAGTTTCGACATAGAACTGTAATAAAATCGCTAGGCTTTCTCAAGCTGGCTTTTCCCAGCGCCAGATCGCACGACAGATAGGACGTTCCCTGCCGGCAGTCACCTGTGCGATTCAGGCTTTTAGGGACGAGGACCCTCCACGAAATGCCCCTTGCGGGCCACCCTCAGCAACCTCTAGCCATGAGGAGGATGACCAAATCTACTCCAATCCCATTAGGAGACTTCACTGTTGGGGCTGAGGAACCGTGTGGCCGCACGACAAATTGAGCTCACGGATGGGCACAAGGGTGCTAGGGTGCTTTTCACAGAACGCTATCGCAACAGGACCGTCCAAGATTGGGCCAACGTCACCTGCTCGGACGAATCGACGTTCTCCACGTGTTTCAGTTAGCGGTGCCGTGTCCTACAGCCTCCTCAGTGGTATAATATTTAGTTTGTGTGATGTGAAAATAATTAAACGCCTTTCCTCAGTTTATGCCAGCCTATGCCCAGAGGGTGCTCAACAGTGGCCGGCACTCAGTGGGAGTGTGGGACGCGGTGTCCATCTGCAGAATGGGACCGCTCCTTCGAGTGCAGGGGCGTTTCAACGGCACCACTTATAGGGACAACCTTGAAAGTGTTCTGTTGCCGTGTCCACTAGACGGACCCTTCGTCGTCCATCGTGACCGCTGTGGTGTGCACATGACAGCAAAGGTGGTACAACAGAATGTAGACGAATATAGACATGCAGCTGGATTTACCCGCGAGTTGTGCCGTCATCAGTATTATCGAGAACATGTTGAGTTGCGAACGGCCATCGAGTTGTGTCGAACACTGTCAATCACAGACACAGCCCGGCTTTTAAAAAGGAGAAATAATGCTGCCACGTAAGTGGGGTATGGGCCTGTTCCGTGGTTGGGAAAAAGGCTGAGCGTGACCATACAGAAGTAAATGCAGACACAGAGTGTCTCAAAACAGGAACCCTCAATTTACTGCTGACCCCAGCTGCTGTGATTCTGTCGTGTTTCTTGTGCTCATGGTCAGGTTTCTTCAAAGTCGTAATTTGCAACCACCTTCTCCGAGAAACTACGTACTTTTACACACAACCGCGGACTATAGGGCTGAGCAGTCCCACATTTGGAGTTCACATGTTCGTACTGTGTGCAGGTTCGCGTGGACGCTTACCTGCAACTGTGGTGCTTTTGTGCTCTATGTGATCATTGAACAAGGCAGGTACCACAACCCTTTCCAGCGACTTTTTGAGGCTAAATCAGACGCCTTGTGAACGACCTCGTAGCATTCTGATGCAAAATGCTTGGAGCACATACGATGTTGTCCTGATAAGTTCAGAGCAACAAGAAGTTTAGAGCAATCAACCATTAGTCCCATGCCACACGGTCATGCACGAAATCAACTGATAATTTGGTACGAAACATCTTAGTTGTTAGGGGTGCCTATTCGTATCGCGAGGAGCATGGTAGTGTTACAATTCTCTCACACCGCACCTCTCACAAGGTGACACCTTAGATGACGTTTTGCGTACTGACCTGCCGAAGGAAAGCGATGATGCTCAACGAAGAGAACGGTGCCCGTGGTGCTTGTATGTATATGGGCGGCTCTCGATTTCGCTTTCAGCCTGGCGATTGCGAAGCTTCGAGCAAGTAAACGAGACAAGAATAGCCAATGGAAGGGCTGGCCGTAAGGGCAGCGGTTTTAGCGGACGGTCGGACGGCAAACCAAAAATTCGATTTCTCCGCCAATACAGGGTCCAAACTATTTTCGACGCACATTCAGTAGGCACCAACCTTTGTGCCTGCTCACTTTTCTTGTGATCTGTGGCACTGAATTTTCCCCGAAGCTGAACTTCAAGGTCACATGCGGTAGGTTGAAAGTTTCCCCGTATTCAAATATGGGTCACAAACCTCTACTCATCAGCAAAAAACCACAAGGATCACAACGGGATAAGTGGTGCGGCACAAGAAATCACGATTAAACTAATTTTATCTAATTAACTAATTAACTTTTAATTAACTTTAATTAACTTTTAATTAACTAATTAACTTTTAATTAATTAATATTAACTACACAATAACACAGTACGAAGGGAGATATCTACTCACGGTTTTAACCAGAGACACCAACGGCAAACTATTTGTAACGCGTATGCTTGTTGTAAGCGCGCTAGGCGTATGCTACACTCAATAGAAGTTTTCCGACAGCTGCAGGTTCGTAAAACATACGACTTCACAGCTTTATTGGTCATAAATTACCTCCTACATAAGTGGCATGGTCCATGTTGACTCAGATACACTCACTAGCTTTCTTGCATGGATAATAAGTGTATTTAAGAGACGCTTTGCGAGCGCCTTGTGCGGTAGCGCTTTGGTATACTGGGCAGGGTTGAAACACCTACTGGAAGCATAATGTAAAAACCCCGAGACTAGGGAACACGAAGGGACAGACACAGACACTTCGTGTTCCCTAGTCTCGGGGTTTTTACATTATGCATCATCTTCACCAGCTCGCTTGCTTCCTAGCCATTTTTTCATTGACCTACTGGAAGTTTCCATGCTAAGCTACGCTTCCATAAGAACGTCTAGTTCTGATGCCGACAGCACTACTCAACTGTGTACGTATCCAAAAGGTTCTTACGGACTCGACGTCTTACACGGCTGCCCTCGCTTCCTTTGCGGACGTCGTTCGCTCCATCGGTCGGTTTCCAGGTTTGTTATCCCACGTGACTGCACACAGTTGGCAACAAGCGGAGCAGCTCCGCTGTAGTTTTGGGGGCAGAAATTCGACCACTAACGCAGTCCACGACGAAGGGATGGCTGCATCCGGGCTGTCGCGCTCGGGGCTACGTGAGCTCCATTGACTACGCACCAACTCCGTTCTCCAGAGTCTTCCTATTTAACTGCATGAGGCACATCAACATGGCAGACGGTTATTGTACCTCTCTCCCATCCACGACACCTCCCGACGACAATAACAACTTGATGAATATAGAATTTTATCGCCAGGACGATATCTTGTCTTTAAACATGAACAGATCACTGGGCTGTGTCGAGCATGATAAACCAGTGTTTTGCATCGCTGCCCCCGTGGCATGCAGCGCCCCCAAGCTGGAAGAACGGCGTTCTAGTTTGCATCTGTGTCCTGTATTTCAGCGCCTTGCTCCCGAACACAGCAATGTCGGCATCTGCGGAGCGTTCCGGCTGCGACACCAAGTGGACAGAATGGACAAGGCTTCCGTACATAGGCGATAATCCATCGTTGTGGCTACGTTGAAGACAACACCATATTTTATTTCATCGGTATCTTAACGTGTCCATTACATGGAGTGCTTAATTAGCTTTTGATTTGTAGATTATATGGGTTGAATTATATGGGCCTGACACCGTAACTAATTATATGTGCAGCTACGTACGAGCGTTCTGCGTCACTCCGCTTAATCTTTGATTGGCGCTTCCTGGCTCTCTAGTAAATGCGTTCATCACTCTCTCCTATACACCCTCTTCACATTACACAGGAATTACTTCCGCCATGCAGTCCGTGCTCTCCGTAAACTCTGCCGTATCAAGCACAAGGTGTCCATGGGTTATGTACACGGTATCACAAGGTAGAGCTATGCACGGGCCTGCATTTCACAGTTAGACCATGCACGGGCGCATGGAAAAAATGGATAGCTCAAATGATTCTCACGAATGGAAATGTTCCCCCGTTTTTCGTCCTCAATGTACCTCCCGAAGAAGGCCTCTCTGTCGTTTCTCCATGCTAACATTTGTCATCGCACTTAACATAGTCAGCAATTTGTCCCCCTTCCTATTTTTCATCCCGTATACACTGGTAAATTTGATATCACCACTTGCAGCAATGTGACGATGGATAAGAAAGATGAGAAGAAGGAGGAGGAGGACGAAGAAGGATGAGAGAAGCATTAAAGGGGCCGTAAACAGGCCACCAAACATTTCTGAAATAATGATACCCCATGAAAGAACGCAGATAATAATACCCAAATATACATTTCGTTCGGCTCGTGCCAGCTCATTGACCCATATAACTGCTTTCAAAGATGAGTAACCAGCGAGCCTCTCTCCACCACGCATACGTCACATGGCTACGTAGCGTTTTGCCGTCGAATCGGGGGGCCGAGCTGCGCACATGACGTTTCAAATTACCAGCCAATAAACATACTTCGTTATCAGCTGTGAGTCGGAGCGCTCAGTTTGTTCGTGTGAAACGACGTTTTGCGCTCCGTGGTTCCGAAATTCAACGTCATGACATCTTCAACATCTCCGGCTGGCGCAAACGTCAACAGTTGGGCTGCTATCACATGACGCGATTCGAACCCGGGTTCCTCCCAGTCACGACGTGACATGACCAGCACGCTGTCCACTGTACCACGCGAGCTGCTGATGCGATGCCGCGTGGCTCAAACCAAAGTACGGCAGCCCAGTTGTCGGAACCATTCGAAGATGACGAAGATGTTCCATCGCGCACCTACCTAAGATTCCGGAACTGTAGTCCCGGATATTCATTCGCGCTCGTGGTGTGCTGCGTGCTACTGCCCAGAAAACGTAGTGCGCGTATGATACCTATAATTAAACGCATTTCTTTTTCAGTTTGAGGCTGTAACTGTTCAGATTTTGAATAGAAGAGGATTCACGTTCATCTAGTCCAATTCCGCATTTGAAATAAAATCATACGTGGAACACTCGATCGTAATTGGTGAGGAAAGCGCTACGTCAAAACGACGTAAAGTTAGAGCGCGGGGCGGAGCTAAAATGCGAAAGAGTGCAGTGAATATTTCATCCGTATGCAAGCGCCTTTTGTTTTTGAGCGTTAGTAATTGCAAGGAGTTTTCACTGCATAAGTTTCAATAATATAACACAAAGAAATGTGCACCTTTTGTACCTGTTTACGGCCCCTTTAAGACTCCGAAGGAGAGAAGGAGACATCCCGAAGGAGAAACCACAAACGACACGTATCATATGATATTATTTTTGAAAACGACGTCCCCATGCCCATCAATCATAGCTAGAAATAAATATCCCAGTTCTGAGCAATCTCCCTTGGTGGATAACGGCCACCGTCTGATGCAGAAGATGATGAAGAAATCGGGGTTACGCGCCACTGTTTTGAGGAAGAAGCAGAAAAAAAAGGAACCTCAGACCATTATGGCGTACGACGGGTACTTTGCCGTGCACGGTACAGGAGTTACCCTGATTGAAGACTACCACAAAGAAGTAAGTTGTTCTGCAATTCCCTCCGTGTATTTTGTTATCAACATGGTGTACGTTGGAAAGGTTTCAGCAGAAAACTAGCAGGCTCCCTGCTGATTCAATGTAAAGTAAATGCAAGAGCAACCGCCGAACGTCTGAGAAAATTTGGAGGCCATTTTGAATTTCGCGAATTTCTTTCTTTAATTCTTCTTTTGTGCAGTCATTGGTCAAATGTAGGAACAGAACTGCAATAAGTTACTATGTAATCGAGAGGATAGCGTTCTCAGGAGCTTCGCGTGAAGAAATGCTCGAGATTTGTAGAGGGCATCATTTACCGCAGCTATTTAAGCAATGTGCAACCCTTTTATCTCTTTTGCCCTGAGGAAGACAGCGCTACTGTCGAAACGTCGACCGCTCTTTTAAACGTTTCATAGAATATTTTAATCTAGGGATGTACCAACTGAATCCACGAATCGAGGTTCGTGAATCCGAATCCCAGTGCCCAAAACGGCGAATCGAATCTTTCGAATCCACCAACCACGTTTGTTTGTTTCTTTTTTTAAAATAGGCTCCTTCGGAGTCCGCCGAAAGCCCTATTGGCCGACAGGTGTCTTCTTGTTTTGTTTGTTTACATTACTCTGGACTGAGAGAGTTCAGGCAGGAACCGTTACATTACAAGTTAAAAACTAGATTTTGATAGTGACTTAGTTTTATGAAAGAATTCGGAGTCAAGCATTTACGTATTTCTTGTAGTACGCGTGTTTTTCAGTAAACAAATGTATCATATTCTGCTTCAAAACATTTTTCGCTAGAAGTATTTTTTTCCCGGCTTTTAAAACTCTTTTTAGAGAAAGGATTCGAAAGATTCGAGATTCGTAAGATTCGTGGTTCGCAGAACCTTCCTTGGATTCGGATTCGAAAAATTTCGGATTCGTCCCATCTCTATTATAATCTATGTGTTAAATTACCCATGAAATAAATTAGTTTTTGTTAACTTTCCTGCAATCTGTCGTACACGTCTTATTATTCTACTTTTATTCAACTTCGCAGCCGTCTGATATATTAACCTCTTTAACCTATGTATGTATATATGTTTGTAACTCAAACGTCGCCATGCCAGTACTGGACAGCTGTTTCGGCCTTGTTGGGCTTCATCAACAGTACGCAGGCAGGCAACGTTTGAGTGGATGGCGTCAGAAGGTCACGTAACACGTGATTCCTCCCGTCAGGGTGAGATAACTCACTCACTGAAAGCACAGTGCAAAGCCAGTGAAGTATAAAAGAAAAAAAATAGCCACAGCTCTTTGGCTGCACGTATAGCATATGTTTGTAACTCAAACGTCGCCATGCCAGTACTGGACAGCTGTTTCGGCCTTGTTGGGCCACATCAACAGTACGCAGGCAGGCAACGTTTGAGTGGATGGCGTCAGAAGGTCACGTAACACGTGATTCCTCCCGTCAGGGTGAGATAACTCACTCACTGAAAGCACAGTGCAAAGCCAGTGAAGTATAAAAGGAAAAAAATAGCCAGAGCTCTTTGGCTGCACGTATAGCATATGTTTGTAACTCAAACGTCGCCATGCCAGTACTGGACAGCTGTTTCGGCCTTGTTGGGCCTCATCAAGAGTACGCAGGCAGGCAACGTTTCAGTGGATGGCGTCAGAAGGTCACGTAACATGTGATTCCTCCCGTCAGGGTGAGATAACTCACTCACCGAAAGCCCAGTGCAAAGCCAGTGAGGTATAAAAGGAAAAAAATAGCCAGAGCTCTTTGGCTGCACGTATAGCATATGTTTGTATCTCAAACGTCGCCATGCCAGTACTGGACAGCTGTTCCGGCCTTGTTGGGCCTCATCAACAGTACGCAGGCAGGCAACGTTTGCGTGGATAGCGTCAGAAGGTCACGTAACACGTGATTCCTCCCGTCAGGGTGAGATAACTCACTCACTGAAAGCCCAGTGCAAAGCCAGTGAAGTATAAAAGGAAAAAAATAGCCCGAGCTCTTTGGCTGCACGTATAGCATATGTATGTAACTCAAACGTCGCCATGCCAGTACTGGACAGCTGTTTCGGCCTTGTTGGGCCTCATCAGCAGTACGCAGGCAGGCAACGTTTGAGTGGATGGCGTCAGAACGCTGACGCCATCCACTCAAACGTTGCCCTGCGCCGGGCGGAAGGGCACCAACTAGATCGAAAGAGGTGTCCTCGGCTGAGCGATCAGATTATAAACATATGCTCAACTTGCAGCCACAGAGCTTTGATTCGTTTTCTTTCCCTATTACATCCGCTGAAACGTTTCTTGCCTGCACGCTACTGAAGAGGCAAAAGAAGGCCGAAACAAAAGGGACTCACATTGCAGCACTTACGGCTACGAACGGCATCTTACGTGTACCTTCGTTCCATCCAGAAGATTGTTCCTTTGCCATGATTCGCTGTCAGTGGACGTGATACGCGAGCGCAGCGGTAAAGGCAACAGTGTGAATCATGCTTAACACCATGTTTCACACAACAGAGGCACGCCATTACTTACCCTCTCATGTTGGCGGGTTCACCGACGACTTTCTGAAGCAGAGGACATCGGAGGCTGTCGCCTGCGCTTCCATTCATGTATCTAATTTACGTCACCATATATAGTGTCAGCTGCAGGCAGTGTTGACAGTGAAGAGATTGTGAGCATCACTGTATCGGTTCCATCCTCCTGATGAGACTAACAGCGCCTGCAGTGGAAAAAAAGAACAGCTTGGAAGAATGGTAGAATGTAGGTACAATATGGCCCGCATCCGTGTTTTCCGAAAGAGTAACAGTGAAATATTCATTCTTCTAAGCTATAACTCTGTACATTAATGATAAATAACGACGGCATAACTTTTCTTTCTTAGCGGGAGATGCTTCAGGTTCAGTTTCCTCTGTGACAACTGCTCTGCTAGGAACGGTAGCACAAGAGCTAGGTGTACCTTTGGGGCGGTTTATGGGAGTAACGATGCCAACACCAGTAAATAATGGCCACACACTTTGATCTATTGCAAAAAATTGCTAAATCTGTGCGCAGACGACCTGGCTCATCACAATTGGATGTTGGCGCAATCTGTGACGGCACAGCGCTGGTGGCGACTGCCGAGAGTTGGCTGTTGAGAGGTTGCAGGATGTCAACTCGAGCCGTGTATTCCGAGTCGGTCTGTAGAAGGTTACACGAGCGAGCTATGATCGTCTGCCCTCAATTGTCTTTTTCCTGCTTATGGAGCTGCTCCTCTTTTATGAACTCTACAGACTCCATTCCCACCACCACCCCGTATACTTAGGAAATTGCATGGAAAACGGCTTTCTGAAATCGGTTGTCCAGCGCCTAGTCGTGATCGCCTTCCGTCCTCCCATTTGCCGTGTAGGTTTATGTACCCTGGTGTACTACGCAAGTAACGACTCTCTTTTGCTTTGAGAATAATCTGGAAATCAGCAGAACGGCAGAGAAAGAAAGCTTTCTCCGCTGTAACACTACCCTCCTGGTACACGTTAGTTCGTCAGCAGTTGACTTTGCTGTGAGTGGGAGCGTTCAAAGTAATGGCCCGCTGTCCAGTCTTTAAAACAGCTGCCGTCTCTGCACAGACGCACTCTAACCAAGAGGACATGCGTAAAAGTGCCTCTGGCCTGTTCAGTGAGGACATCGAAAACCCCAGTTACTGGTTCTAGGAACATAATACCTCTCCCTCAAATGAAAGAGGCGACATGTAACAGGAGTATTTCGTACTTTTCAGGAGGAAGCCACCAGGTCCTACGCTGCCGTAGCATTCACTATATTTGTCACCCTAATCATCACCACTGTCACGGCTATCTGTGTTGTCGCACTGAACCTGAACCATCCGACACCCAAGGACAAGACCGACGCAGCTTCTGCTGGACACGTATCGATGCCGAAGTTCCCGCAAAAGCCTCCTCAGGACAACTACGAGGATTACATGGACAGCGGTATTGATCAGGCAGAAGATACAGCACCGAAAGATACGAGAGTTTGCAACACCGACGATTGCAAATACGTCCGCCAATTCATTGAAACGGTTGTGGACGCAGATCGAGACCCGTGCGATAACTTTTTCAATTTCGCCTGCGGTAAAAATGAACGGCTGCCTACTGGTATGTACGTCGATAATTTTGGCGGCAGTTTAGAAGAACAAGACGTGATGGCATCCGTCGCGAAGAACCTGAAAGAGGCGAACGTTCCTCCCGTAGGTCAAATGGCTTTCCAAAAGTCTGCAGCGCGCTACAAACACTGCACAGAGGGCGACAAGAACACATCTCTGGAAGTCATTATAGACTTCTTTCGAGAGCACCAGATGGACGTAACGAAAAAGATGTCATTCCAGCCAATGGACATCATGGTGAAATTTATCTTCAAGATTAACATTCATTTGCTGTTTTCATTGGAACCAGTTGAGCTTGGAGCACGTGCTTTCGCGTTTCGCAAGGAGACAATAGCCCCCACAGGAGTAGGGTCTACACATGTTAGAGCAATTTTGTCTCGCATATATTCGGCATCCATTTATAGCAACCTGGCGCGGACTATTGAAGAGTTAGAGAACGGGTTGGGTGGCAATAAATCACAGGGAAGTGGGCATGGGATGTCAAACGACACTGTCAAGATGATCGAGCTCCGGAAAGTGGGGCAAAGAGACGACGAACTCTCTGACGAGTGGAGTGAGGCGCTCCGACGCTACGCACCCGCTGCGATACAAACGAAAATAGTACAGATAATAGAAGCTGATTTCCGCTTTTTCCACCGCCTGTTTGGAAGCACAGGGACGTCTCGAAAGATGATATGCGAGTATTCTTCGCCTGAAGATGTGCCTCTGACTTTTACAAGCGTCTTTTTGTTAGAACTTACAACTGCGCTCTTACTACGGCGCGGATCCTCCCAAACGCGGCGTCCATAGGAGCCCCGTTCCAAGCCAATTACGGCGAAAGGATTGAAGCCATCACGAAAATGAGCGAAGGAATCATCGACGAAATAAATGAAAGCTTTAGAACCTGCCCGTGGCTAGATGGCACAACGAAAAAAGGAGCTTTGAAGAAAATATCTATGCTTAGGGTACGCCTAGGAATGGCACCGGGATTGAACACCTCTAAAAAAGTAGACAAGTAGACCTCAGCGGTCCCTTTATTCAGGACGTTCTAAGCGTTGGCGCATTTCAGACCCAGAAGTACTGGGATGCTGTGATACAGTATTCCCATTATTTCTATGAAATGCTGACTGCTTCAGCTCTGCTAACGCTTTTTATTTGCCCGCAGCGAATTTTGTCCAAATTAATATCCCATATCTTTTATCACACTACTTTAACCTTGGAGGTCCACCCGAAATGAACTATGGCGTACTTGTATACACAATGACGCATGAGATAATGCACGGCTTTGATACCGAACGACGGGAAAGGGGACAAGGTACCGTGGTTTACGGAGAAGAGCACGAAGGAGTTCAAGATTGTGGAGCGCTGTTATGTGGAGCATATTAACGGGGCTCCGAAATCCAGGGGCTATGCTCAGTATCCCTGGGAGTACCAGGCAGACGTGCTCGGCAGTCTGGCCTTACTGAGGGCATACCAAAAGGCTGCTAAAAGATCCTCGGTAAAGCTGGGCAACGTTAAGGGCTTGACTAGTGACCGGCTCTTTTATGTCGCTAGCTGCCTCGACTGATGCGGCGATTTCAACACTGCACTCTAAGAAGAACAGGTAGAATGTTCTACCCGTCTCGGTAGAGCTGTATTGCAACCACATTTCTACTTAAACCAATTTAACGTTTTGGGTATAACTGCAGAGTAGAAGCAAACTTGGGTAGGAAATTCTAGAGTCACTAAATAAGCTACGCTTATTTATACGGAGCTTATTTAGTGACTCTAGGAAATTCTACCCTTTTCTCTCTGAGCAAACGTGAGAGAGAGGAGCAAGGGGAAAGGGACGCCGCCGCTTATGCCCGCGGAGCAGAAGGCGCGCGTGGATTGGTCCGAAATGGTAGAAATACTGTCGTTCTACCACCTTGGGTTTGAAATTCTACCTTTTTTTTCTCAGAGTGTGATGAGGTCGATGACGAGAATGAAACACATCCACCGTCAGATGAGAGGTGCAAGAACTCCCCTCGTGAACTCAGTCCGTTTCAGCAAAACGTCCTCTTGCCCTGACAATTCGCCAATGAATCCGCGACAAAAAATGTCTCTTTCGTATCCATTTTAGAATGAGCTGAGTGTTTCAGGAGCACTCCAATAAAATGTGTGCGAACCAATGTGTCCACATTGCCGAACCACATACTATCCAAATCCTCGATTTTCCTTCTACATTCGGAAGCCCGAATATACACGGCGTTTTAGAGGCAACGTGAAACTACAGATGAAATATGCGGTCAACGACATTTGTACTCTTTGCACCTTTTAGGAGGTAATAGTCGACGAGCATGTTGTGCCTAAAAGGCTGCAAAGTGTCTATCTACGAATTATAATGTCACCGGCTCTGATTCGGTGAGCGAGGCCGGTGTATGCCTTTTTCTAGCAATTTGGATATATGATAATTGCTTTTACCACCCTTTTACACCCTTTATCAGACGCTATGTTGACCTAGGTGGCAACTACTTAAGTTACCACCTTTTCAACCCTTTTCTTTTTTTAGAGTGTGCGTGTACCTATTGGAAGCAGGTTTATAAAATCTCAACTGAAATGAATTCATCAAATGAATCCAATTTCATGAACTCTCGATTTTCGAAAGTGTACTTCGCCTTTCCTTATAACCTGTTGCCATAAAATCATTAGGGAAGGGAATTTCACGACTCTCCCATACAAACACACTCTACCATAAAAAATTATGGCATACGAGCAACAGTTTATACGTTCTATAATTTTAAACGAAAAACTGCTGGCGCGACTTTTCACTCCGGTGCAACGAACGATATGATCATGCGTTTGGCAGATTGGAGTACCCCGTGAGCCTCTACAACAAACATTCCCGTAAGATCCTTCCACAATAGGTCGCGAATTAAGACCGCGGGATTAGCCCTTTTAACAGTGTATTATATCCCATGAGCGGATTTAGTGGGGGGCTCCTGTCCCCATTCCTCCTCAATTTCGATCGTTACCTAGAGTTTCACTTGTCCTTGGTGATGTATAGAATGGTTTGAAAGGCAGGACCTCCCCACTCCCCTCGCTCAGATCGCTCCTGGATCCATCTCTACACTGGAACTGGTTATTAGCTTGACGGGGTTCACAGGGGTTCTGAACGAAACCCAGGATTTGCGAAACAACTTGTTTTTCGTTTTTTCTTTCACCTATTGCTGCTGTAGTGAGGACTGTATTTCATATAGTGGGGCGGATGTAAGTACGAGATGCGTTTTCTCTTGTAAAAGAGACAATGCTGAACAAAGGGGCCATCGTCGATAAACGAGAGACTCCCATATCTATGCATTTCAATCTCCCGGGTCACGATTATAATGAAGACTTAAAATTTTTAATTTTCGAGTTGTGATGGCCGCCGATGATGACGGCGATGTGCCTCTGCTGCGCCACGCGATACCACGCTGGCTCGTCAGTTCTACCGGCACCGTCCTTAGTGTGAGGCAAGACACATCTGCCCGCTGGGACATTCCATCACCGCCGGTCAGGACTCGCGTAGAAGACCATCGTCATCTACAGAGTGCTACTTGACTAACGATTATAAGCGCAAGAATAGAGAATCGTTTTAAACTGTAAATTTTCACAGTGGGTTCCTCGTAGAATGGGTTCCTCGACTAAATAAGTGACTAATTCTAAAACAAATCAAGTAGTCAATGTCCTGGACAGTGCGACACATCTAGAACAGCAAGACAGAATAGCACTTACCTGAAAAGCCAAAAATCGCATTGGAAATCTATGTTGCTATTTAAAACTTCTCGTGTATGGTAGAGGCCGCTGCCTATGGTGTATGGGGGTGGTTTTCGTTCCTTATTGTGCGGTTTTTCTGTGGCGTTCCGTGGTTTTCGTTCGATACTGTGTGATTTTCATTTGGTGTCGTATGGCTCCCGTTTGGCTTTTTCCGTAACCGTATGATGTCCTACGAGTGTGTGTCGTTCTACAATATCACTATTCGATCCTTACTGTGAAGGGGGTCATTATTTGATTCACCACATCACCACCAGCATTGGGGGTACAGATACCGCCGCTGGCCATGAAACTGCCCATTCCTCATCTTAAAATAACGTTGATGTCACGTGTGCGTTGCAGTTGTCCAAAGCTGTGAGCGAATTTCATTACAGAAATTCGAAGCGCTGTGCACGAAGAGCATGCACATGCATGACTTATCACACATGCTGTAGGAGCGACTGCACATACGAGGTTAACACAGCAGTTTATTTACTTCCACCCTACCGCACAAATTAAAAGAACAGTAGAACAAACTGGGATATTTGTATTGGCATATTGATGCAGGTTCTGCATGCGCTTCCTCGGCACGGCTTTGCGACTGTGAGGGGAACCTCTATTGCACAAGGGCATTGTTTATAGAAAATGCATGGTTTTGATATTTGTAGGAGCATACATACTTTCTTCATACGTAATGGCACCAGCGAAGTAGAAATGCAAGCCAGTTCTCACATGCATGCGATACAAATAAACGGGATTTTCCCTGAAAATGGAAGGCTTACCTGTGAAAAATGATCCCGCTTTCTGTGTCCGTTAGTGAACTGTACTCAAAACCGCAATAAACTGGCATGACATACCCTTTCACTTTAAGGGAAAAAAAAAACGCAGGCAGCTCCGCTTGAACATGCAGACGACAGGATGCGTGGGCCCACCAATATGGCTGCTGGTGACCACGCTGCGACTCACCCCATATGCGCGATCCAGTCTATACCATAGAGGTTAGCGGAAAGGACAGCGGGAAACACCGACATCACATGTAATTCTTTTTCTTGTGATTTACAACCTGGTACCTCTGTTCTACACTCCAAGGAAAAAAGGTAGAATTTCCTACCCAAAGTTGCAGCAGGACACTACTTCGATACCATTTCGTGCAATCCACACGCGACTTCTCCCCCGCGGGTATAAGCGACGGCGTCCCTTTCCCTTGCTCCTCTCTCTCACGTTTGCTCTAAGGAAAAATGGTAGAATTTCCTACCCAAGCGCTCTACTGTCTTTCTACCAATAAATGGTAGAACGACAGATTCTACTCAGTAGTTTGTTTCTACTCTGCAGTTATACCCAAAAGGTAAAACTGGTTGGAGTAGAAATGTGATTGCAATGCAGCTCTACCGAAATGGGTAGAAAATCATACCTTTTTTTCTTGCGGGAAATTGCTAATTAATCTGAGTACCCTTTAGTAAGAACGAACAGGTTGTAACTGCCTTCCTACCTATATTCTTCGTAGATGCCCTATAGTTTGGTCTAGCTTGAGACATAGCCCAAGTCTAAGGTCGGTACTGGTCTGGATGTGTACCAGACTACCATGTGTTTCCTGGGAGGTGCCGTCAACAAATGACCTATTCGCTCCTTGAGGAGCCTAGGGACATCGCGCGTTGAACAGAGGGGTGGCATCCAATGTATTGCTCCGTAGACGAAAGCGTGCTAGGCGAACGCAATGCACCCTGGACAGGTCCTGGTCGTAATCCACACCGAACGTCAAGGCACAGGTGACCATAAAGATGACGACACCCGTGATCGGCACCAAGACCGTTTGTAACGCGGCTGGAAATAGTCCACCTCAGTGAGAAATTTCACTCGGCGTAAGGGGGTATCACATTCACAATTCTCACTCAAAGTGGCCAGAATTTCTCATGCCGAATCGACAATTTTGGGCAAATTCTGGCTGGATGTGGGGCAAGATTAAACAGAGATTCCGAATTGAATGTGGAATTTTTATTTTCATGTTTTTTAAAACTATTCTTAGGCACATTCCCGCAGGTCTAGAGATTCTTATCTGTAAATCATAACGGAGGCAAGCGGCTCTAAGATCAACACAGAACAAGTGATTCAAAAATGCAGATTGTCTCGTCTTGCCTCAACCCTCCGGGCAAGACCAGGCAGCGCGGGGGTAAGGTAGGACACTCCGTGGTAATGAACTATACAGATTACTTTTTGCAAGGGCTTTTTGCTGGGTTAAGCACCTGCAGAGTCCAGTTGAGGTCACCGCCTACATGATGTGGGATAAAACCACACAGAACCCTGTGCTATTTCCCTCCACATTCTTTCGCAAACCAAGCACCGCCGGTCTGATGTGTCACTGGTCTCTCCGTTTTGATCGCGCTTCTGCTTTGCTGGAAATACCATAGGGCACGGGAAAATTTGCTGGAAAAATCCTACGCAACATGCAAAAGAGAAATCTCCGAGGTACAACCGTGGCAGGCCACCTAATAATTGATTAATTATTTCAAAATTACATTAAATTTAAAATGTATCATCTTGCCAAGGAATGTACAGAGGAGGTGACAGCCAGGCCTCATCTGCTAAAGAAATTGTCAAGGTTGATCATATTCAACAACCAGAAATACATTCTGCTCAAACTGTGGTTGACTGCTTCAAACTTACCTTTGCAACTGGACTTGTGATACTTTGGCGTTGGAGCTTTCACCACAAGACCTTGCTACTTAGCCTTTTTATGACATATTGACTCCGAGTACATGCTATGCTAGTCATTTGAACTGTCTTTACCGCCATTTACCTTCCTAGTGCACATTTTTCTAGTCTATATGCTTTTACCAACTTGAAAACGATCACGCGTGTTTCCAGAGGTCCAGTTTAGTGTGAGATCTGCGCTTAGACGTGGCGGAAGAGACGGCTCCCACGGATGTCGCTTGCGGTTATGTCAGGTTAAAGTGTCAAAGAGAGTCCCTTTATCAGGAGCCTGACAATGGCCTTTGTGCCCTTTGAGCCATACTCCTCGTGCTCTCGTGTCTGTTACCAGCATTATTAGATATTAAAGTTGCGGTACCCGCTTTAAAGTGCAGCTCCGCTGCTGTTCCGAAAGTATGAAGACGTTGTGATATTCAGAACCGTGGTCCCAACTTCATTCATAAACGCACATTGTTTTCCAAATTTCCATACTCCTTCGTGAGAAATTTGAGAAAAACTACCGGGCGGCGGTTCCACTTGTGACGTCATACTTGGAACTGCGCGGATTGGATAGCCACGCATAGCCAGCTCTGCCTGGCAACTAGTTTGTGTTTACGCTCCGTCATGGCCGCTGTATCGTGCTGAAATAGCTGTCACGAGCTATCGGGGACCACCGCACCGTTTTATCATGTTTCTTATAAGAAATACTTCGTCTTCGAGCACGTACGCGTTCTCGTTCTCAATAGCTTTGGTGGTGCTTTCTGCACGCGCAGCAAGTTCGCGCATAGTGCGCTGCCAAAACTATTGAGAATGCGTACGAGTACGTCACACGTTAGGCGTTAGGTCTTGTTGGTAGCATGAAGCACAGTGCGGGCACAGAATGTCCGCTCACGACGGCCGTCGTTGCACAACGAGGCCATCCTGTAAGGCTTGTTAAAGAAGACTATCTTTGAGGCTATTAA
Source organism: Ornithodoros turicata (assembly GCF_037126465.1). Classification (NCBI taxonomy): domain Eukaryota; kingdom Metazoa; phylum Arthropoda; class Arachnida; order Ixodida; family Argasidae; genus Ornithodoros; species Ornithodoros turicata. The sequence continues at coordinate 10,386,996 of NC_088209.1, read as the reverse complement.
CGACAGCAATTATCACGGAACACACCCAAAACATTCACCTTCGCCCATAGATCTCCGCCATCGCATCGACGATTTGGCGTTAGCCAAGCCACGAGCGCGGCTAAGCCAGGACGAAGCCGGGATTGGTCAGGGTTTGCCGACCACAGGACCGCCGTGCCAGGGAAATTTAAAAAAAATGTTTTCTTAAAAACCACAAACAACTGGGTGAAAATTTTTCACATGTATGCTCCCTGTGCGGAAACGAACGCACAGTCCAAGCATGGCTCCATTCTGTCGCAGTCGAAAATCGGCGGAGCTGAGCTTTAAGGCGCGTTCCCAAGCACGCGATTTGCGGGAGCGTCAGCGGCAGCGACAATTTTTCTATGCCTCCGGTTCTCGTTGAACGATTTTTATACGAGCGGAAAGTGAAGCGATGTTGACAACCAAACCATACGGCTGCGAGAAACCTGTTGTTGCTACAATCTGCGCGGAACAGACTGCCTCCGCGGAACAGGAAAAAAAAAAGAAGAAAAAAATTGTCGCTGTCGCCGTCGCTCAGCTAATCGCGTGCTTGGGAACGCGCCTTTTGTTTCCTCTTGTTTCTTGAAGGAAGTAACCCAGCAAACCACCAACGGCACACAGACGTGCATAAGACGTCACAACATGGATATCTGAATATCCAGTGGATTTTCGTGAGGGTCAAACTTACATCCACTGGATATCCATGAGAGCTGGACTTTACCCCTGTTTTCTGATTCCAGGAACCTCCAGACAATGTATTTCATGGACATGTGGATATGAGATGGATATTGTGCGGTGCAGGTATAAAAACCCCGTAATTCAGTAGTTCTTATACCGCGTGTAGTTTTATCGATACAGTGTACTTATAGTTAAAAATGCCCTCACCCTTAGAAAAAGCAAAAAGAAAACAGCAAAAAGAAACCCTTTTTGCCCCCTCCACCGCGAACACGGATTTGGAGGGAGACCGGAACATTCACAGTTGTCTCTCTTGGCGAAATGGCCGGAGGCCGGAGCATATACTGAAGTACACGTTGTTGGGGCACGTCCATTATAAGTGTATTGGGCGCAAAACGTTTGTTACGGTGAGGGGGGCTGTCTTTGCAATTAGCTCACGTATCTGCATAGTCAAGGTATAACGAATAACGTTCCTGACATTCCTTCGTATCTAATACTATGTTTTTAATTTATGCTATTGTCTATAATGTGATTAGCTGCTGAGTGGAGCTGTAAAAGTGATCCAATTCCACTGTTGCTTGACAAGCGTTACACATGGATAAATACTTTCACAGCTAGCAGCACGCGAACGATAAAAATGTATAACGATTTTACTTTTTCCCCATATTTAGTTAATGTTTACAGAAGTTTTTGCTGCATGTATTTCGGTACGGGTTCAGTAGATGGAATATCGTTCTTCTACGCTTCGTAATTCTATTTACAAGTTATTGTTCAATTCTTCTACTTCATAACTTGTACAGTGTTAATACAAAAACTCACTCTCTTTCGTATTCGGCCGAGTAGACGCACCGCCGTCCAGATACATCTATCCATCGTTACGTCATCTGAAGAATTGTAGCACCCAATCAGACGCCAACGCGGAGGTACACATAACGTTCTGCTTTACCCTCTTCAAGATGACGGCGGTGGTAGGTAGGTATGGTGAAAGGGCTAGCCATTGTCGGCCTCACAGTGGTGTGCAACGTCACGACTGACGCTCTGGGGGAATATGCGTCCAGGGCCGACTTCATGAGGGAACTGTGCCGTCATATGTCTGAAAGCGTCTGAGCGAAACCCAGGAAAAACCCCAGACAGCAGAGCCGGCACCGGGATTCGAACCCGGGTACCTCCCAGCACGCTAACCACTGAGCCACGGGAGGTGGTCTCTCCTGACTCTCTGTCGTGGCTGGTCTCTTCAAGATGATGGTGGTGGTGGTGGTGGTGGTGATAGGGCTTGTCGTTGTCGGCCTCACGTATGTGGGCAACGTCACGACTCACGCCCTGGGGGAATGTGCGTCCTGGGCTCTTCAAGATGAACTTCGTTACATGGCACGCTCCTAGCCAACCCCGAATGACAACGTCTCAAAATAAAGTTGTTCTTGTTCCACTCTGCCATAAACGAACACCCTGGTGTTAGTGTGCTGTCAACAATACAAAGTCTAGCTATACTTCTACCCCTGTCACACGGCAAACCGAATTGCATTCCCAGCGAATGACAATCGCACCGAATGTCATTCGTTTGTCTTACGTCAAGCTAGATGGTGAAGAATGTCGAAGTCACAAAGGTATGCTTGAGAATGGAGGACGTAGGAAGCATCCAAAATTTAGAGATTTATTACTAGTTTTCAAGCAGAGACTGCCCTTCTTCAGGTACATTGGGCACATGTTACAAAACAATATATAGCACCAACATGGGTGAGGGCAGAAAGGAAGAGGGTGAGGGAGTGATTGACACATTTGATGGCACTAAGATATTCAAAAAGAGAAAGAAAGTAGCAACCGGGGAAGAAGACAAAATACGGGTCTCAATGTCACGCGAATTTTGTCTTCTTCCCAGGTTCTTACTTTATTTCTCTTTTTGAATATTTTTGTGCCATCAAATGTGCCAAGCACTCCCTCACCCTCTTCCTTTCTGGGCTCACCCATGTTGGTGCTATATATTGTTTTGTAACATGTGCGCAATGTACCTGAAGAAGGGCAGTCTCTGCCTCAAAGCTAGTAATAAATCTTTAAATTTTGGATGCTTCCTACGTCTTCCATTACATCGAGGTACAAAGAACAAAACAGAATGTCATGCGCAATCCATGTCAGTGTCGATAATTAAGACACCAGGGGCGAACATATGACGCATTATACAGGTACATTAGTTATATTTTTATTTCTTTTGCTCGAAACCAGCGAAACGTTAGATTATTGCAGAAAATAGTTGCCTTTCAAGGACACTTAATTGGCTAAGTACCAAGAGCAAAGACAACTAAGAAGCCTATCTACACCGCGCTTGGTAAACATGGCGACTGGAAACGAGGGTCGTTCTCCGAAAAACAGTGTTTAGCTTTCCGTCCTTCGTGTCAAAAGTTATAAAATTCGTGATAAAATATTGGAGTTAAACTTTTCATTCGTCTTTCATTTCTTCGAACGGTTTACCGTTGTTGTTTTTGATACCTCCCTAGTGCGAGGTTACGCTGTCGGTGCGAGAGGGAAAAGTGAATGAGTTCCCCGAACTCATTGGCCGGGCGAATTTCATTCGCATGTACACTCTTAATCTGGAGACGCGTAGAAGCCGCGTGACGCTATTTCTCTCCGTCAGTTTTAATATCAGCGTCGAAATCTGCATCGCCGAGCAGAGGTTCGGCGTCACAGCACCAAAGGCAATGGGATGCTAGGCGACATCGGCGTTTGACGCCTTTGAAACTCACTAGTGATGTCACGAACGTTTTGCGAACCCGCGGTTCGACTGCGAACCTGGTGGTTCGCAAGGTTCGACGAACCTTCGAATTTCTTGTCAGTTTCGCAAAGGTTCGCAAAAGTTCGCAGCTGAATTTAGCTGACTTTTTAGCTGCTTTTTAACTTTGAGTGAAACGAAGGAAAAGTAAAAAATCAGGCAATAATGAACGGTCACGTGCGCCCTCCTGTGCGAGGTACATATTTCTGCCCACATGAGCAAGGCTGCGATCGACTGATGCTATAGTTGTATTTATTTATGCTGTGAGCCACAACACAGAAAGCAGAAAACGGTTTCCTTTGCCAATAAAATTGATATTTCTCATATTGCTGTTATTCAAGAAGACTCAGAAGAGTGTGGTATAATTGCCAGCTGGCTATAAAACTTTGTGGTGCCTTTGATGACAGGTAAGCGACGAAAGTCCGCCCCAGACCAGAGCCCACTCATAGTTGTACCTAACGCGTTACAAGTAACTCGTTACTTGGTAACGGTTACTTTTTCTGGTAACAAAGTAACGATTCAGTTACTTTTTCAAAAATGGTAATAGTAACGGAATCAGTTACAAAAATTGGTAACTCGTTACTGACGTTATTCGTTATTTTTCTTCAGCACTGGGAAGCACATTTCGGCACTCCGTGTGGCGCAATGCGTGCAGATTCGACTTGCGTGATGTATGACTCCAAGTGTTATTGCAGTCCCTCGCTGGAGGTGTTGTTGATATGCTGAATCGTCTTAAACGAAGAACCCTCGTCTTTTCTCTTGTTTTCGTAATCTCCGACTTTTACTCCTTCCCAAGAATGTGCACCAATTGTGCTATGGCTAAAAAAAAAAAAAAAAAAAAAAAAACGCGTTTCGACTACTAGCCTTTTCTGAGCGCCCCAAATTATGACGCAGCCCCTCGTCTGTCTTTGGGAACCGTTGGTGATGGGTGGCACGAGAGCCAGTGTCTTCTCTTGTGTTTTCACAATCTCCGATCACCCCCACTTCGAATTGCAATGACGTGCAAGCGACGGCATGTTTGCTGGCTCCTCTAACTACGCGGCAGTAACGTAAAAGTAACACGTTACCTGTGAGTAACGAGAACTCGTTACTTTTGTATGTTGGTAACGAGTAACGTATTTAGTTACTTTTTTCGGAAGTAACGGGTAACGGTACTTAGTTCCTTTTTATTGGTAGCGGGCACAAGTCTGAGCCCACTAGTGTTCTGGCTTCGTGGTAAACGTAGTTTGTACATTTAAGATTTAACTGCTAACAGTTTTGCGCCGTTGTCCTTGCGTGCTTTGTTTTTCTTACCGACTGTCTGTTTACTCTGCGAAGGTGTATGTAGGAATGCTAGGTGGTACCGTGGTAGACGCAGGTATAAGTTTTTGTTGCTAGAAAAGTACAAATCGAAGGAAAGTTAACTGATTTATCGTATATACCGTACAGGAGGACATATTGCCTGATGTGATTAAGCCTAATTAAGCCTTGAGTGGCGTACGTTGATACTGTTTACGTTTCCTTGCAGGTCACGCCAGCGCATGCACAGTGAAGTCGAACTTTTGCGAACTTTCGCGAACTCGAACTTTGCCAGGTTCGTGACATCACTAAAACTAACGCCGAAGCTTGGTGGAGAGAAGGAGAGGGCGTGCTCTGGCTTGTCGGGATGCGCCCAGCGCGTGCTCGGCGTTTTTTTTCTGGACGCGTAAACTTTTGGCGGTTCAAAACGCTCGCAGTCTCGACGTGTTTGGAAGGTGAGTGCAATTTCAGTTTCTGTAGTTGGTGAACATTGTGAAGAAGAGAAGCTTGTCAATGAAATGGGTTTCTGCATGTCGTAGGTACCTAATCTACTTCAATGCGGTGACGTGCTAGCACCGAAGGATATAGAGGACACCAACAGAGACCTTAAGGGTTTCGGTCGAGGAGGGTGGAGGGAACGGAACTGCGACTGTTCGGAATCCACCCAGCGGGAATTGCTGTCTTGCAGGCACCACCCAGCCCTGGCTGGTGTATTTACCGTGGCCATCCCCCGACAGCGCACATGCTGTTGGGTAAGCCGTTCGGTTCTCGAAGAGCACATCTCGAGAAAATTGTCTCGATGCTATGCATTTCGACTTCTAAAAATGTTCTAAGCGCGACATCTTGCTTTGTATGGCACGCCGTCTTTTACTGAAGTACTTTCAGCTCACTTGAAGGATGATGCTGACATCAGCATTGAAGTGACTACAGGTACAATAATTTTACTTTAGCGTGATTATTCCGTGGTGTGTTTATTGTTACCCGTTAAAAAATGTGAAGTACAAATCCAACCACAGGAACGCTGAACCAGATGCATGCAGTTAGAAATGAGCAGCACAGTGTTTCTGGTGAGTTTCACATATTTTAAAAAGGGATGAAATGTGATTTTGTTAGTCAACGTGTAATATTCCTTCCCTGTGTTCCTTTAGCATCCGAAATGCCTAGTGCCTATAGCTCCAGATGTGCGAAATGACCCATGTGACTTCGTTCCACTGTTCGTGCAACTGTTAACCAGCCTCATAACCTCGTTGACGCATCACGTATTATGGCAATGTAAAGACGGCGTCTAATAAATATAATACACATTAGAACTTTGCATTGTTACGTCCCATATTGCGCCATTGTACACCTTGCCTCTTCAGCTTGATCTCTTCTAGGTGAGTGACCAATACCTTTGGCAGGTGACTTAGAAGACACCGAAGCACTGGTTCCACCACTGGTCACGATGCTGGCGCGTAAATCGGCGACGCCGGTTCCGGTATACGCCAGCTACATCCCGACGGAGTATAGCCGTTGAAATCTCGAGTGCTTTTAACGTTGTAGTGCCGCCACACGAAAACGCGTCACGCCAGAATGGCGTTAAGAAAACGGTCACTTTTTGACGGCACTGTGGCGTCATGTAGGAAGGCGTAAAGCTGTGACGGCGAAGGCTGTCGTTAAAAAAAATGCTATTTTCCTAACGCTGAAAAGCCGTCACCAGATTAAGAGGGTATTATCATTTGATTCCACCGTGTGACACGAGTCGAATGTCATTCAGTGAGAATATCATTCGCTGGGAATGGCATTCAATTTGCCGTGTGACAGGGGTATTAGACAATGTACTGCTTCTTCTTTTTTTTTTCTTTTGTTCTTTGTTTTCGTACCTTATTCCTTTTTGCGTCACACAGGAAATCTTTCATATCGCGAAGAGACAAGCGCTTTAGTGCCCCTTTTAGAGGGGCACTAAAGTGCAAAACCAAGTTCACTTCAAATCACGTTCCACGCTATGTGAATTTCGTACTTGTTACCATAATTCAAAACTTTGATTCCGTTACGAAGCCACAGTCAAAAACAGTCAGGACTCTTTCTTGCTTCGGCGCTAAGCAGTGGAAGTCCATTTCAGTTCGTGCATCGGTGTTTTTAGTCCACGCTGCGCCTGCACTCGCGTGCCACGCCGTGAAGCAGTGCCGGCGAAAAACATAGTGCGCGTTGCAGAGCGGACTGGTGTCGCTGTCCGTTGAAAATAAATGTTGTCAGTGGAACATCTGCGAGAACTGTCGCAGGCTACAATTACGTGAGTCGATATTGAAAGATGAAGCAGTGTGCATCTTGTCGCGCATATACGGAACGCTACGGTCCTACCCGTTCCAAATTTACACGGCCAGGATAGGTATGCGTGCGCTTCTCCTGCTGTCTCATTGGATGACTCCAATCGTCGCTTTCTGTGGATCCCATTCGTCGCCGCCAAAGACGGCTCTGTTTTCACTGCGCTTTTCTTCTATACCGTAGCGCTGTGTGAAGTAATTTTGATTGTGTTATACTACTTGAAACACGTACACTCTTAAAAATTAACTTCACCACAGAGCACGCTCCTAGCTAACCATCACCCCGAATGACGCCTCTCGCTTTCAAGAAATCGGGGGCGAGAACGTTGTCATTCCGGGTGATGGTTGGCTAGGAGCGTGCTATGTGATGAAGTTCATCTTTAAGAGTGTACTTTCATTTGAGAGCGAGTTGTTTTCGTATTTTAGTGCTCCTTTAAATTAATCAAGGACGCGTACCGCAGGCATAGATAAAATATCAGGAATGTCTCGGGTTTGCTTCCATAAGGTCAGTGAGTCAGAATGTAACATGCAGAGATGAAACGTGTTAGCAACAACATCTGTAATAAAAATCCCAATATTTTTTTTTTTTTTACGGTTAACGTGAAAACACATTTCTCATTATAACAGACGGGGCCACAGGAAGTTTATGCGCCTTAAGAAACAAATAAACGATAATAGACTTGCATGAGGGATGGCCCACATTGTACTCAAAATTTAATGAGCGAGAAAGTAACGACGTGCACGGAAGAGCTGTTCTAGTTATACAGGTGTTTCCATATCGCACGCCACATTGTATTTTGACATTTGAGATGATTTTTTCATTACTTAATTTGACCTCTGTATTGAAAGAGGTCCCGTTAAAGGAACAATCCCGCTAGATGATGGGCATGTTCTCACTGTCAATGCAACGCATCAACTGGGTGACGCCTCAAATTAAACTGCGCAGGTAATATACATCTAGAAGCAAAAATGAATCCCACGTTTCTGGATGGGTTGCTCGTCTTCTTCGCGTGCCTGTGGTCCCGTGAGTAAAATTGCTATTTTTTTCCTGTTCGTGCGGAATGATCACGTGGCCATTTAGTTTAAGCCGGCCACGTCGTGTGTGCGAAATCCGTTGCCTGCCACGCTATATACAAAGGACGCAGTCATCTTTGCATACCCTGCTATGCACGTGGTGACGAGCCACATCGCAAATTACAATACGCTGAGCTGCCATTTCTCGCTGGCTTCTTGTTGAAAGCAGATGAAAGTTGGAAATTCCCGGGCCCTGACCTCGCCGGCAGCCACGTGCTATGCTGGTCTGGAACGGCACGCCGCTTTATGAAAAACACACAAGATCTGGGCGGTCAAGCGGCCTACAAACGTGATCTTCACGTTGAACGATAGAAAATTTACGCCTCCGTCACATAATGAAATTTTACGCGCCTACATCAATTTGTGCCGGATCTATCGTCCTTATCGTCCTAAGTCTCAGTGCTTTCGCAATCCAATCAGCAAGCTGTTTAAAGGAGGTAAGAACTCCCATCTGCAGGTATATTTTTATATTACGGGTTTAATAGCTGTGCTATTGTTCTTCTACGCTTCGTAATTCTATTGGCAATTTATTGTTAAATTCTTCTCCTTCATAACGTATGCAGCGTTGATACAAAAATGCACTTTTTTTTCGGATACGGGCGAGTAGACGCACCGCCATCCAAGCGCCTCTATCTATTGTTACGTCATCTGAAGAATTGTAGCACCCAATTAGACGCCAGCGCGGAAGTATATCTAACGTTCTGCTATGCACTTTTAAAAATGAACTCCGCCACATGGCACGCTCCTAGACAACCATCATCCCGAATTGACAACGTTATCGTTCGTAGCGTTATTTATTGAAAACGGGAGGCGGAGCCTATTTTGGAGCCATAATGCGATAATAATGTATCCGCATAATAGTGAGTTTTAGTATACCGTTGATAAAGTTATCGTCTCTATCGGAACCAATCGCACTCGTGCGTGACTCAGAATATTATCCACTGATTGGTTCCGGTTGATACGGTTAGACGCTTCCCACCGTTATCAACGGTCTGCTAAAACTCTCTAATATGCTTCGCCTCCCGTTATCAACAAAGCAGGAGTGAGAACGCTGTCATTGGGGATGATGGTTGGCTAGCAGCGTGCTATATATGTAGTGAAGATACGGACCTATTAGATTCGTCTATACAAAACGTGTCACAGCCAACAGGTTAAAATCGCCGTTTGGAGCCGACACAGTCGGCTTGCTACCTCGGTAGAGTTCACGCCCCTTTAACTTTTACTCGAAAGAAAAAGTACCTGAGTACAGAACAGGTGCATATCCATCACGCGCAGTGTGTACCAGAACATGAGTTGAAAGAGCGGAGAGGCTACACTCTTACACTCTAAAAACAGAACTTCACCGCATAGCACGCCGTGCGCCAACCATTGCCGCGACTGATATGGTTATCGCTTCTGATTCGAAGAGAGAGGTGGCCGTACGCCTTTTTATGGCAATTTCGATATATGAAAATTGCCACAAAAAGGCGTACGCCCCCTCTCTCTTCGAATCAGAAGCGATAACCTTATCATTCTTGGCAATGGTTGGAGCACGGCGTGCTATGCGGTGAAGTTCTGTTTTTAGAGTGTAGACTTGGACTTTACCGCATAGCATGCTCATAGCCAACTACAATCTCGAATGATTATCTTCCCTGACTTGTTGAAAACGGGAGGCGTACGCCTTTTTTGTGACAATTACGAACAGCATAAGTGTCACAAAATAGGCTCCGCCCCACGTTTTCAACAAATCAGGCACTAGAACGTTATCATTCGGAATGTTGGTTGGATAGGAGTGTGCTATGTAGTGAATCTCACTCTTAAAGGAGCAGTATAGAGGCCCACAACTTTGCTTCTGTTTTTCGTCAGTATGAAATGTTAGGCGGCCGAAAACAGTTTTCCCACAATTAGTACAACCGTAGCGAAATTGGGACGCCTGCAATAGCTCCCCGAACCTCCCGTGCGAGAAACACCCTCCTTCGCCTTCACGATAGGCACGTGATGAGCGCCACCACACGCGTCACTATGTGACGCAAGTGGTGAGGACGCTCCTCATTGGACCTGGGATCACATGATCGAGGTGAGCAACATCGCCCAGGCGGGAACGTCTGCTACCGCTTCGGAGACGGCATGCGTTCTCCGGCTACGTGATGTCCGAAATGGAGGGTTTGAAGGCTGTCCACGACACAACCGCGACTTTTTGGGACCGCAGACACCACGGGAAGAACGAGTGGTGCAGCCTGAAATTAACTGCGCTTGTACAGCGAAAATCCCGTGCTTCTCGACAGTGTGCAGCCTGTCCGACAGTTGTCACCGCGCAGTTGGTTCAGTGGCTAACAGGTGGCGCCACAAGACCGCCGCCATCGCTTGCTTTCTGCTACTGTGAATTCTGAGATTGCACAGAAGCCACGGTTATATTACTCTTGTGATCGTAATCTTATTTTCTCAGGCTGCGTATATGCTTTGTTTTTTTTTTAGAAAACGTGATATAAATCATATAAAGAATAGAAGTCAACAAGAAACAGCTCGCAATGTTCGTAGCAGACGGTTATTCCTGCTAACGAATAAGGGGCTCTCTACCACCAACGTCACCGTAGAGTGGGTGTGGTCTGCAGTTGGAGCGCTCCGGCTTGTCACCGCGGCAGCAATTTTCCAAATTAATTGCGCCGTGGTGAAACAACTTTGGACAAATATTTTGTGGGAATGCTTTTCACATACTGCTTTACAAGATGACAGTAGTTTTTGGCCATGTTAGATGCCACTTTAATGCACCTTTAAGAGTGTAGGCTAGGGCAGACATTACAACGACACGACGAGATTGGGCGATATAGTTATCGTGTGGTAATGCATTATATTTGGTGATGATGGTGAACATGATGGTAACAGTTGCATACCCCCGAATGCGATCGTCCCATTAAGTAGCTGCTCTCTCACTCCTACTCGGGCGCTCCGCGTATCGTGCTCCTGGGGGAGTTATCAAACGCCACTTCGACCATCGATCACCCTCGCTGTGCTGCCATTTTCCTCTTTCGGTGTTTTCTACTCTCCGTGCTCTGCTACCGCCGCATGTCCTGCGTCACTTTCCTTCACTTTCCGTGGATAGAAGGGAAGAGGTCACGTGAAAGTTGCACGATACCCCTTTCTGGAGCACCCGCCAAAAGCTGGGGCGTGCGGAGCGTGCTCGCGTACGAAACTCGGAGTACGAATGTCCCCACTTAACGGTGGGAGTGTCAAACTCTTACAAAGCGCTCTCACATAAAAATGGCGACCGTTCGCTTCACTATTTACTAAGTCAACCATTCCTTGCAGTTACGACAGCATCCGTGCCATGTATCTTTAATATGTGCAGGGGTTACAGCCAAATCAGGGTAAGTGTAACTCTACACGTACTTTGTGCCATGAGAGAGAACCTTGTCTGTTTTGGACTCCATAATAGGTCCAAACATTGTCAATACTAGTGTGCTGTGCTTCATATTAGAGTGCACGTCTAGAGTTCCACATTAGTAGAGCATGCCACGTGTAATATTGAAATAGGGTACATTCTGAAACCCGGCGTCGGCGTTAAAAGCCATGTTACTATCCGTCCGAAGCGATAGAAAAATAGATTAGGAATGGTAATGGTCCATCAGAATATTTTGAAGGATCATCAAGCCAACTTGACGGCCCATTAGCAACTCTTAGCTGTCCCTAAGGACTGCTAGCGGTCCGACAAATGCTGTCGCGCATTCCGCCAGCTGGGCCTAACGATCAGCAAGAAGGTGTGACGGTACGACAGGGCCCCTCGCGGTCCGACAAAGCGTACCTCCAGTGCGTACCGTAACAGTCCATCAGGTGGGCTTAGTGACAGCACAAGGAAACACCAATGCTCCGTCAGCGAGGCTGGGCAGTCCAACAGATGACGCTTCATAATATATCAGTAGACCCCAAACGGACATCAGAGATGTGAAATAGCTTAAAATCGCAAAGACCGTAAATGCAAAATAACAGTACAGAATAGGACTACAAAAGGCAATATTGGAAGGACGTCCTGTCCTGTCGTAGACTTGTCCTCTCGTAAACAATGTACCAGCTCGCCTGCACCCTTGCACTTCTACCATTGTCCTCTGGTGTTTTCTTGCATTTGGATTTCGCACTTATGAGAAATGAATAATAAACTTGCCGACATTCTTACAGTAGTCAATATGGCAGCACGCACTGTCCTGTCGGGCCCATAGCCTGCCAACCGTCAGACTGCTAATGGTCTATGCCGTCTGATTCATTGACTGTCGGAATATTGCAAGATTGGTTTAGGATCCAGTTGAATATGGTTCGTGACACATGACTTCGTAAAACTGTCGGGTTCGTGTTCGGAAACTGGAAGTGCCACAGCGTGTATAGATGATCCAGGTTCCTGTATAGATGACAACAACAGGTTCCATTCGTCGTTAGAATAAGCATCCATAAAACGATTGGGAGCTTCATAGATGGACATCCCTGGCCGTGTATCCGCCGGATCTCGCGTGTCGGCTCTCGAGTTCTCGCAATTCTCTGACAGAATAGAGCATATGTTGTCAGAGAGAGAGAGAGACAGAAAAAAAAACGCGCGATTCCACTGCGGAAGTTCGATTTTCGATGAACCTACAGAAACTTCTCAGACCAAACACAGTAAGAAATACAGACGTTGTGTCAGTCCTGAGTTAATAGCCCGAGCAATTCCTCACTTCAATATAACTTGTGTGAGTAAACGAGATAAATTTAGACGCCTCACTCTCCCATTTGGCTGAGGCAGGAAACAGGACACTCACGTTCAACGAAGCTCGGATGGAAACCAATATACGTATCTGTGCCTTTCTCAGTTGCCTTTTCTAAGAGGAAATAAAATATGCGGTGGCAGAGGTTAGAAAAAGTATCGATTTCTACTAAGAACAAGTTTTTCGTATTGTAAGTCTCACACCGAGCCATTAGACCCTCAGGGCATAATAGTCCCATCAGACCATCAAAACACTAGTCTAGTGGAAATGTCTGATAGGCCTATTCACATGATGGTTCCGTTAGGATTCGCTCTGATTCATTTTTTGATCGGAGAGTTTCGGCACAACGAGATTCTTGCTGTGCTAAATTCTGTTTTCACCATTTAGGCGAACTCACTTCTTAAGAAAGTCTATGGGGAAGTTTTATTCGCAGGGATCTCGCAAACCACGCTACATTTCTGCACGAAACAAGTACAGGCGCGTTCCTCCCAAGTTCAACAAGGGAATGACACATTTTTGAAGGCCTAAAACGAACCACTGATCTTTATTTAACTTGAGGTGATTTGAAGTTTGTCAGATTTCCAATACATGGCAGTCTATAGGAGATGCAACAAAATCGCTTCTCACGGCACCCACGGCTGCAAATACCTATGCCAACATTCCCTTGTTTGTTTGTCATTCCCTACAACAACAGTAAAAAAAAAAAAAAACGATTTCAATAAATAAAGTCCATAAACTTAGAGCAGTGTTCCAGATCCGTGCGAATACGAATAGTGGTTTTGTCGCTTGCTACCATTCTCTGCTCTGTGGCGCCATCACCGGTTTCTCTCGATAGGAGACCGCTGGGCCTCGTACGTACGGTTAGGGATGTGCGCATGCACCTAGAGACGCTGCTTGGCAAGCTTGCTCGCCTCGAAGCCGCTTGTAGGTGCATGGTTTCGGGATGATTTGGTGGAAAGCTCGTTCTCCGGTGTCGGCGATTTGCGTCCACATTTTTTTGTGTGCTTTATTTGAGAAAACTGGTTCAGCGCGAATGATCTGTCCGACTGTCTCAAGTCGGAAGCACCAGGAGCTTCTTCTTTCTTGTGACCGCTGCTGTGGTGGAGTCGCAACTGAGCACAAATATTCGAGAATTGTTGAATTTTCCCAGGCTGAATTGAGCTCTCAATGGTTGGAACGGTCTACTTCGGGTGTACAAAGGGAAATTGAAATATCAAAGTGAAGTACGGAGCAGAGCGCCGCCAGTTCGCAAATTCAATACGTCCGCATCCTAGGACCTAACCTTACCGATCAGAGAGCAATACGGTGCATGGTTCTGTTCAAGTAAGGCAGTTCATGGAAAAGCCAAAAAGCGGCAGGATTTTTCGACATCTGTATGTCCAACCTCAGACCAGTTACTTTCCATCACGGTTCTGTGTTGAGAAGCGTGGTAAATACAAAAATAGCAGCGATCGATGCGTTTATTAGAAACGGCTCGTCCAGGCATAGACGCGGAGCTTTCCTTTTGCCGGAGGGAGGGGGAGCGCTGCGTGTTTGTGACCAACAGCGAACGCACAGTGTGTATGTGTGTGGGAGGGGTGACAAGAGCAGGGTTTCCCCGATGAGCTCATCCATGTTATGCGTCCGTACCGTCTGGGCATCACCGGGCCTCACCTCTGAACCCCTCATTTTATACCCTGTGAATTTCGAGATCGGCGATTTCGCAACATGGAATATGGAGGTCCTCCCGGAAACTTCAGTTCGAATGAATGCCGGAATACTAGCTTCCTGTGCATAGGGAGCTAGTATTGAGGCACCCTAGGAACGCAGTGGTCGGTGCTGTACTTACGCAAGCGTACATGAAGTGAGGGTGCAGTAAGGAATTTTCCTTTTTTCCGCACACCACAGCTGCGGCTACATTACCTTAATTTGCTTTTCCTTTTGGCTACATTTCCGCGCATGAGCGCTTGGTTAATATTTTTAGGAAGTACTCGTAGGCATTTTACAGTCTGTATAGTATCCTTATTGACGGTTCCGGCATTAAAATATAATGAAGTGGGCTTTATGGTCACTGAAATGGTTCCGTGCTCATAGGGCGTGCACGGGTTTGAGTTTCTCGTTTGCGAAGACTAAATCTACGCACGATCCATGTCGCATATGCTATGCTTTGTTTGCGCAATTGCAGGCTCAATATTTCTCTACATGTGTCCCGAATTTCTGTTGGGGCTCGCTCGGCATAGTTCATACTCTCACGGGTAGTTTGTCGGCCGGGTATGAAATAGCGCATTTTAAGATTAAGCGAACGTTCATACCCGGGAACTACACAGCCGGGCTGTTTACATAATGGCTTTTGGAAGCGGCTGCCAGTGAGATAGGCCGCTCAGCCCAGGAATGAGCACTTAGCAGATGTCGCTGTAAAATAAGTGTTTTGTCACTCCTACACCACATGCAGGAACAACATATAGCGGGGATAAAATATTAGATATGGAAAACTGCCATGGCATAAATTGGTTGCGATTCTGACGACGTGCTATCTTGTCCAGAGTGCAAGTATTATACAATGCCGGATTGTTCGTGATACATTTTTTTTTGTGTTTTACAGATAAACGGAGCCCTGCTTACCTGCTCCCGCAAGTGCTACCCCGACGACCCGGTGTCGTGCTACCAAATGGAGTGGGACCAGGAGCCTTGCCTTGTACGTAGACACTATCTGCAATGTTATAGTTGTTGGTCAGGGCGTGTGAGCCTAGTACTCGCAATGTGTCTGATTTACGTAGGTAACACGAGGCATAATCAGATAAAAATCTTGTCTTCCTTTCTTTCTTACCTTCTTTTTCGTCTTTGTTGCAGAGGAAAGAAATCCTTACACTTTCAACTCTTCAGACTTAAGCTAACGTCCTACGAACGCAATTCATCGAGATCAGGGGCGCCGTAGTGACGGTCCGTGGACCGCACGCGACCCGCTTGTGATTGCTATGCGGCCCGCGTGGTCGTCGAGCAAAAAATAAATACATAGTTAGCTAAACAAAAAAAAAAAATATTCGTCCCAACCTGCATAGGCTGTAGTGGCGCTACAATTGGGCGCTGCACTTGTACAGCTTACCTTGCGTTGGTTAGTGATAGCAAACTGTTGCCCAGATAGCGCACCAATATTGGACAAATATTGGCTGCCCATAGTGCGCGAATTTTTTATTTTTTTTTCTGATAGCGCCAACGATGAATCTGGGTAATTATAAAGCATTATCTGGTATAATATGCACTACTAACGGTAATAATACTTACGTTGCTTTTATTTTTATTTTTCTGTATATCTTTTAAATGGTCCACGTTGCATCATGTTAAAAAACCAACACTGCCCGCCTCCTAAAAACAAAGGACAGGTGCTGCGCTGTCTTGTAAGGCTTCTGCAGTCCCAAAAACATCATATTGCCAACTGTAAGACGGAACAAGCGAAAGCTTGCCCAAACACATCCCTTGTATTGTCATCAACTTCCAACCTACTCCTGGAGTACAACGGAGCGAAGCACTTTCGCGACGGTTACGGACATACCCCGCAGCAACTCACACTACCTGTACTAACTTGAAGCACCTCACATTACAGAAGAGATATCCCTTCCTATCAAACATTGTGTTTTTTACTTGACCTGCCGCTTCCGTAGTCATTCGAGAAACCAGCGACATTTTAGCCCGAATGAAACGTCCGATCCGAGTGCCGCGCATGCGCATTAGTTGTAGGACGCGAGACATCGCTAAAACGACCACGCTCTCAGTCGGGTCGACCGATTGGCAGCGCGAAGCAAGATGGCGGCCGTTTGCAGGAAGTGGAAAATTGACTCGTTGAGTTGCAGTGCATGCTGCAGTGGGATTGCCAGATATGTTTACTGTTTCGAACAATGTGTATCAACTGTGGGAAGTTGTTGGAGGTAATGACGTATTTGGCTGGGTGGCTGGGGGGAGGAATATGTTTATTATATAAAAAAGGAGGGTAAGGTTAGCCACCGCTACGGCGGCTTGCTACTCCCAGCAAAGAAAAGAAAAAAGAGAAAGAAAGGAAAAAGGAAGAGAGACAAATAAAAAGAAAAAAAATTAAAGAAAACGACGAAAAGGAAGACAAAACAAAGGGAAAACAAACGAAACGTGAACAAACAAAAGGTAAGCAAACAAAAGAAAAAAAAACACAGAAAGCAAAACAAACAAACAAAACGAAAAACGAACACGAAATTGGTCACAGTTCTCCCAGAAGGCCACTGATCCGTAGAAACTGAAGAAGTGCCTTTGTCACCTGACTATTGTGTGGGGCGTAGCAGCGTAGCTAGGGAAAAGTCCGGAATCCTCAGACGAGCGATGCGCGACCGTATAGGATAAGACGATGTTGGCGGTAACGGGCGCAGTGGAGCAGCAAGTGCGGGATGTGTCCTTTGACATGACAGTGCGTCTTGGAAAAAGGTCTGAGAGCTATTTCTGCAGTAGCGGTGAATGGCTAGCCGGCAGGCAGACTGCGTAGGCAGGACAGAAGTCACAGACCCAGTTGCACGAGCAGCCCTGGCCGCACAATCGGCAAGGGCATTCCCCGAGATACCAACGTGGCCCGGAATCCACTGGAACCACGCACTGTGACCTAGAGACGAAAGTGTGGCGTGCAGGAAAAGGATCTCCGTGTAGATGTCGTGGATAACTTTGGACGAATACGACGCCAGGGCCTCCAAAGCTGACTTATTATCCGAAAGTATAGTACATGCTCTTGGTGTCATCGAAGAGATGTACCGCATAGCAGATAAGATAGCAAAGGCTTCTGCTTCGGTTGATGACAGCGCCAGCAGCAGCTTGAAACCGCGCTGGTATGCGTCCTCCAGAACGTAAAATGCAGATGATGATCCATCGGACGCCACCGAGCCGTCAGTGAAAATCCCCATTCGGTTTGAGTGCACGGAGTGGAGATGTTGCAGCGTTAGTTCGCATGCCACAACAGCTGGGACATAACTCTTCTTCAGAAGACCAGGAACGGATGTGTGCACGGGGGGCAGACTTAACGTCCACAGCGGCTTCGTATAGGAGACCAAGGTATGCGATGGTGGGATTTACCCTTGTTGGCGCAGAATAGCTAGGCCGTACGCAGAAGCAGGGCAATGCTGCGTAATATCACGAAGGTGGTGACATGAGTGCCGTGCAAGACAGTGTGTGTATGTTTGGAGGGTTGCCGTGTCCCGGATGATAAGTACGGAAGGAACTCGCGCTTCGGCGATAGCAAATAAAGTTTCCGTGGCCTTTGGGACTCCCAAGCAAGTGCACAGGCGACGAGCTTGAAGATTAAGCAGTTGCCGTTCCTTGAAGGGGGAAATACCGTGCAACACAGGCAAGCAGTAGCGTAAAGTGCAAATAATGAGAGAGATGTGTACTTGGAGGAGGTCGGTGCAGGAAGTAGTCCAAGAGGGCCCACAGAGAGCGGCGCAGCACGTGAAAGTAAGAGCCTGTGGTGGCACAGAGGGCAGTAATCTGTCGAGACCATGTTAGACCCCGATTAATGATGAAGCCAACAAACGGCAGTCTTGATCCTGTCAAGAAGAGGGGATAGCTGCAGAATGAGCGCCGCGTGAATGCCATAGCCACGGTTTTGGTTGGCGATACCGATAGTCCTCGATCAGCGAGATATGACACAGTAGCGTCTAGAGCAGATTGTAGGCGGCGTTGTATGGTATCCCGCCGCACAGCAGAAGTCTATATGCAAATATCATCCGCGCATATATGGTGATGTGGGTATGGTTAGGCAGTTCAAGCGGCAAGTGCGCCAAGATGACATTGAAAAAAGGGGGACTTAGAACACTGCCCTGTGGAACGCCGCGATGCATAGGGAACGTGTCGCAATCACTCTCTCGCGTACGCACAAATAAGGATCTGTCCCAAAGAAAATCGCGTAGCCATGAGAGCGTGCAGCCACTCAGTTCGACTTCCTGAAGCGATGTTACTACGACGCTCTGAAGAACACCGTCGAAGGCTTTTGCGACGTGAAGAAAGAGGGCAGCACTGAGAGGCCCCTCCGACTTCGCTTGTTGCACAGAGGAGACGAGGGCTATCACATTATCGATAGCTGATCACCCTTGGCGGAACCCGGCCATTACCTCGGGGTAGAATTGCGTGGTTTCGAAGTACCAGTTCAGCCGGGCGTACACCATGCGCTTTGTAACCTTCCCGACACAACTGGCAAGAGCGACTGGGCGAAAGGCGTCCAGAGCATGCGCGGATTTGCCAGGCTTCAAGAGAGACACCACCACAGCACGCCTCCATTTGGGTTGTGCATTTCACACGCTTCAACGTTCACTCTTGCCGTATCGATTTGGGCAGTTGGTACAAGTGCCAATTCGGGTACGTCCCATTCTCTGCATTTTCAGTCAATATGGAGTGCACACGGGCAACATGTGACCCCTATTGGCTCAGACTTGGCAATATGGGGCCCATATTGCAGACATTTTCCCCATACTGGTTGAAACTTGGCAAAAGTTTCAACCAATATCGGGGAAACCCTGGCAAAGCGGTTTATATATTGGACTTGTATCGCCAATGCCCAGCCAATATGGGTCCAACATTGTGTGCTGCCTCCTGTGAATCCGTGTTGAAAGCGACCCTGTCCAACACCAGGGGCCCAGGCTTGTGCTCGGTGCATTCCGAACCTCTCCAGTCCACAGTTCGTATGTGGAATCACATGAATACTCCTTAAATAGAAGACGATTTTATCTCGGGGTGTCATATACACTAAGAGTAAGGAGTTGTCCGCAATACCCAGCACTGACTTATGTTAAAAGCACACGCTTCAAACAGCTCTTTATTAACAGGCCCTCAGTACTCCCTCCTCTTTCTATGAGAATTGAATGGGATATTGAGCATCACGATTTTTCGTCCTATAGTTCCCAAGTTGTAGAGTGTGGTAACATGGTCCCACCCTGGGAACCACCTCCAAGGTATGATACCACATTGACGACATACAGCAAACACAAAAACCTCCACAGAAGTACTACAACAAGAATTTGATCCTTTGAAAGAAAGCTTTGGGAATCACACCGAAATTCACACAGTCAAATCTAGGACTCAAAATCTAGTGCAGGAGTGACCTTTGCCATGATTTCTGGCACATGCACGAGGCCACATCGTCCAAACAATATCATTAGCACCCCTCGGTAACACAAACATATGCATTTTTGTACCGTTTCAAGTTTCGTGTTGTGTCATTTTTACGAGAAACAGACTAAGCCCAAGGCCGTGGCATGCGGCCTGCTTATTTCTTCCATGGCTCAATGGGCACCCGCAGACCCGCGGGCACGAATGAGTTCGGCGCCCCTGATTTAGATGGTCACCCTCCACCATTTATTAATATTTCCGTGTGACGACCGATATTATTAAGACGGAAACTATTACATTACAGCTACGTGGCGAACAGTTCGTCTTTATTTGTACTTCATTGTGCACAACCAATATTCTAGTATCGTTATGAGTTCAATTTGCCGATCGAATCCCGTTCATGCAGTGTCCATCCGATTTGCTACATATTCCGATGTTCTCAGAGGCATTCTCGAGTATATTACACGTGTTGTCAGAGAAAGCGGGTTCAGATGTGCATCAAAAGATTTGGTGTTCCGGGTGATTGACATATCGTCTTACTCGGTACTGCTGTGCAGTGCTCACACGTTACTTTGGGCGAACTCTTGATAACAAAATCAAGTTTTCATTTTACTAACTCACCGCTCATGACAAACTTTGAATGCGTTAACATTAGGAGTGTCAAACTGGAAAAAGCTGTATGTATGTGTGTGTGTGTGTGTCCATATATGGGATGGTGAAGTCCCACTGAGGCAGAGGTATAAGTGGACATGCAAAGGGGACATAAGAGGGTAAATGTAAGTGGAGGTAAATGATTTGAAATTGAAGTAGTCGAAGGTAATTAAGAGTACGATGTAATAGTAATTGAATGTAATTAATGGCATTAAAGGTAATTAACGTCAATTAAAGGGGAATTAAGGGTAATTAAATTAAGCAAACGTATTTGAAAGGAATTAAATGAAATTAGTGAGATTACCTCAGGTGAGCTGCGGTTACTTTCAGTAACAAAAGAGTAATTACAGGGTAATAGAGGGTTTTCATAAGTCGGCGCCATCTAGTTTACGGCGAGCCAACTACGCTCTGGCAGCGCGCGTCCGCCATACTTTGGGCAAGGATGGAAGCGTTGCCCGCGCGCGGACAGTCCGGCTCTGTTTGAACCGCGCGACTTTTGTCGTCCGCCGCCAGGGACTTGGTCTGCTTTCTCATCGAAGCATCGATCTTTTCATGAGTTGTTCGTCCATCTTCATTTGTAATGTCAGTCTGCTGTTGCGTACCCTTCTGCAGCCAGCGTGGCATGAGAGACGCCGAAGGGAACAAGGCGTGTGCACAAACTGTTTGGCGGCTAAAGTTCACATGATACATGGCTTTCCAAATAACTATCGTCAGAAGCGTTCTGTTGGCATTCTAAATGGGCGAACTATAAATACGTCGCAGGCGAATGCATAGCACATATAGTAGGATATAGTAGGAAGCATCGGAGAAAGCGTGCAACACAGTAAGGTCCCACATTCAAAATACACGACTGGTCTTGAAATGTGCGTAAGAAAAACAATACAGCATGTAAAAATGTGGTGTACCGTATCTGAAAGTCGACAAAGCAACGTGGATGGAAGTTGAATCCGTATATGACACGCATATTGTTCACGCTAGCGCGGCCAGACGTGCCAGATGAACTCATATGTTCACAAAAAGGGTCCACACGTCTTTGGGAAAACCCATTTGGTATGTTCGTCAAGTCTCTCGACCACTGATTTCTCGTTCGCCATTGCGTGCTCGCTTACTACACACGGCACCACATGTACGGCGTGCCCAAGATATGACCGAATGTCGTCTGCTAGAAGGTGGCCACTTTTGAAAAGGGTCTATTGAAAGTACTTGAGGCTAATTAAAGGTTCATTAAATTGACGTATAGTAATTGAAAGTGTCGAACTCGAAGTGAAGTATAGACCGCAGGTTGATAACAGAAAGTCAGGTTAGACCGGAAGTGGAGAACGAGAAGTCGATTTGGACCGGAAGTGCAGACCGGAAGACAAGTATTCCCGGAAAGTAGACACCGGAAGCTGGGTTTAGACCGCAAGTGGGTCCCCAGAAGTTTAGTATGGACAGGAAAAAGCGCTTAATGCTAACGCGTTTCTCCCGCATTTACCGTTAAATCACCACTGCATTTAAAAAAAAGAAAACCCTTTTTTTTTTCTGCCGTAGTGTCAAGTGTGTGACCTTCGCATTTTGTCATTGATATTCTCAAATAAGTAACGTACTTGTGTAACTGTATTGATCAAGCTAACGTTGTTATCGCACGGCTTCTTTTCAGAATTTTGATAGAGCTGACTACGGAAAGTGCTACGGAGGAGTATGTTATGCCTTAGATCATTATGACAGAATGGCCGCTGAAAAAGGTAATTGCACATCCTAGGCTAAGTAAAGCTTCTGACATATCCACACAATGGACACACTGTGGATGCTCATCTTCTGGAAGGGCTTCCACGTACGCTGCACTGTTTTCGACAACTTTTAGCTCAAAATGAGCATCTTGTAAATTTTGCCGTTTCTGTGCAAGCTGCAAACCGAATTATAGCTCCAAACATTTTTACCTTTTTCACAACTACTGAGTCGTGATGTACTATTTCTATGACTTTTAATGTCATATTGTATAGCAAAGATATAGTAACCTCGTATTGTGTTTTTTTTTTGTTCTTTGGACGCTATAGAAACCAAATCAGGTGAAAAAAGACAAATGATCAATGACAATTATCAACGAACTTGAAATAACATAGTGCCCACGAGAGCATTATAATAAAGGGTGAGCTGTATACAAGTTATGAGAAATCCAGGCGATGAGAGTTACAGGAACGTTTATTGACTTGGGTCGACTTCACTCGCGACTTTTTTCCCGCGCGCGGTGGATGGCGCTCCGGCGGAGGCCTGCTGGGTCGCTTACCGGCGGGCGGAGGGCTGCGCGTACGCTTCTCGTTGCGCATTTTTCAGCCGAGGCCGACTTCTTTCGCGGTTTTTCCACCTGGGCCTGGGCAATTTTTTTTCGCTACAACACGTGTGCGGTGGGCTGTTTACATGCAAGTATGGACATGCAAAGGATAGCCATACCAAAAAGTACAAGTGAAAATGCCAGTAATGCTGGGAATTATGCTGTGACTGTATGTGGGGAGAAAAGCCCAGCCAAAAAACCTGAAGCAGAAGAAACACAATACAATCCAAGTAACAAAAATTATACTTACTTATTACCAGTGACGGCCCCTAACTACTAACCACTTTGTGATTGAGTAGTTTAACTGGTAGTTCAACTTCATCTATAACTACTTAACGTTGTCCACCAACACCAATCCCTTGTAGTGTTCTTGGTCACTTAAATATGAATCACAAGCAATAATAAACTTTTGCTCAAGCCATTGCTATGATCGTCAAATACAAAGCTTGTGGCGGGATCCTTTCTGTGCTTACGCGATAAACTAAGTTGCGGAATTATTTCACAGCAAATGAGGCTTCACTGGACAAGCATTAAAAGTGAAGATTTAGTACGCATGCACGACACAATAGCTCTGCACCTCCGTTCTCATCAAACAAGTAGCTCAAGGCAAAAGTCGGAAGCACAATCGTGCCGTAAAGCTTGTGGCAAAATGGGAACTAGTTGGCGCCTTCAGTAACCTAACTACTGTAGCTAACTACTTAAAATAGTAGTTTAACTAGTAGCTGCCACTACATTTCTGCAAATAGTTGACAACTACTTTTAACTACAAGGTAATTTAACTAGTAGTTTAACTACATGTAGTAAACTGCTTATTACAAGTATGATGCAATAGCATTGAAGAGGTATCACACATCAAACACAATATTTGGGTATTAATGCTAATCATGCACACAAGTTTTCAATGAATCAGAATTAAAACGGAGTAGCATATTTCATCAAAGAATATATTTTTAATCAAAGCGATTACAATCAAAATTACAAGTTTTGCTATAAAATGTCTGAGACGTGAGCACCATCACTGCAACAGCGGATTTTTAATTACAAGTTCTGATAGATGTAAGTAATTTCGAGCACAATAGGGAAGCTATGTTTAATATTGCAACATTATACAAATTTAACTAACCAGTTCTTTATGAAGTGAATAGTGCAGACATAAGGAAACAGTTCGAATCAACACAACACAATGAATAGCTAGCACTAATATAGAACCAAACCGACGTATCCTCCAACATGAAGGGAAATAATAGCTAAACATTGCTCTATCAAAACGAGAAACGGACGTGACTTTTAATCGAAAAGACATTGTTAATCAATATGATAACAATCAAAATTTCAAGTTTTATTATAAAAAGTCTGAGACGTGGCCACCATAACTGCAATAGCGGAATTTTAATTACAAGTGCCGAGAGATGTATGTAATTAATTGTGAACAGCAGGGACCCTGAAAGACCATGGGACACGAACGACACGAATAAAGAGGAAATAAAATCTATAACACTACACTTAGTTAAAGAAGATATTCTTAATCAATACGATTACAATCAAAATTACAAGTTTTAATATAACAAGTCTGAGTCGCGATCGCTATTATTGCAACAATAATAATTTCCTGATTCTCATGTTTCTTGGTAAGTCTTGTAAGTAATTTCAAGCACAATAGGGAATCTAAGTTGATTGTTCCTACATGCGTAATTATCAATTTCATAATCAGTCAAGCGTAATTATTCAATTTCTTATTAAGTGAATAGCAGAGACGTAAGGATGACGAGAAACAACACGATCGACAGATAGCATTAATAGAGAGCCAAACCTGCGCATCATCGAGCACGTAAACAACAGATACGGCCAGGAAAATAATAGTGAAACAGTCTATCAAAACGAGAAACATTACAAATTTAATACTGTGACTAGCACAGGCTTAACGCTGAAGAACAGAGGAGCACTCTAACCGGCGCCACGTAACCAACAGAGGAGAAGAATCTGTCATTTTAACTGTCACAAAATCATCCTCATGACTTAATCTAATCGAACACTACAATTTTCATTCTAACAGACGCTACAAATCTTACTTTGTTTTATGAATCCAACACAGAAAGTAGATATGTTAAAAATGAACTTCACCGCATCGCCCGCTCCTAGCCAACAACCATCTCTAATGATATCTGTCCTGATTTGTTGAAGACGGGAGGGGTACGCCTGTTTTCTGACAATTACGAACATTTTGAGCACACTAGGGAATCTAAGTTTCATATGTTTTGTTCCAACATTACACAAGTTTTAATTAATCAATTTCTTGTTAGGTGAATAGCATAGACGTAAGGAAATAATGAGAAACAACACAGTCAACAGATAGCATTAATAAAGAGCCAAAGCTGCACATCATTCAACACGTAAACAACGGATACATGCAGGAATATAATAGCGAAACAACTCACGCGGCATCACGTAAACAACAGAGCAAAAAAATAATCGATCATTGTACCATCATAAAATCATCTTCGAGACTTAATCTAATCGCACACTATACAATTTTCATTCTGACGAACGCTAGAAACCTTGCATTCATGGAGGCATCCAACGCCCAGGTACAGTGTGAGAGGATCTCGTTTTTTTTCAAAGCCACGAGACATTATCTCTGTATCTATTCGACCAAAGCGAAGCAACTGCGCATGCTTTATCACTGCAAGGGTTGTGGCGTAAAGCATTATTGCTTCTTTCAGCAAACAGGACGCTCTCAAGCTCAGATAACATAGTACAAAGGCGATATATTTTATTGTACAATTATTGCAAATAGATGTCGGTATCATTGGCGGGTATCACTATCTTTTCACATCCTTTCCTTGAAGCGGAATCTTTCCTCAAAGTGGATAACAAGTCGGCTAAGTTTTTTCAGAGGCAATATTTTTTTATTGAACGTGTAGAGAAAGTCCAAATTATTCAATGATAGAAAGAATACTCAATCAAAAAAGAAACGAATTTTATTAGATATTTTTTGTAATATCTTGCAACAGAAAGTTCTATATAAATCAACCTCACAGAAATATCATATGAGAAATGCAATTCGGAAATATGAGGCTGGAGTTGGACGGACTAAAAATAATACGGAGAGGCAAATATGAGGCATTCCGAACTCAGAGATTGTTTTCACTAATGTCAATCGAGTGAACAATTGAAACAAATACGAGACAATAATTATTTCAGGAAGTAATTTTCCAACTCATAGAATATCAATCGACTGAATACCTGAAACAAAGTAAAAACAATAATTAATTCAGACAAATAATTTCTAAGCAAGCAGCGTGGATATACCACAGAATCTGTACAGAAACGAGTCGTTTTCAATGAATAAACAGGATCAACTCGTGGATTCAAGCGATAAAGTGAGCGATGAGAGCCGACGACCTCAACACCAAAATCAAGTTAGGGAAGGGAGTATTCTAGCGCGGTCTTGTACGTAGAGTCGTTGAAAGCACACGTTTTTCCTACTCATCGCATCTTTTTGTAAATCAATTTCCATACTTCTCACGGAAGGTGGGTATTAATAACATTCGAAACCAGATAGCATAATAAATTTTAAACAATAAAATGAGCATAGATATGCTTTTAATTAAGTGTAGAGGCACACTCGAAAGCAGAACAGACAACTAAAGATGATGGACGGATTTTGTACTCGTTACCATAAGTCATACGAAGGCATGATAAAAAAGTGCTTCAAAAAAGAGGAGCAGCGAAATGATTCTATTATCACTGCATCTCAATACGTCGTAGACATGGTTGTACTCGGAGATATAGTACAAATTACAGAATTGAAGGTGCAAGAATTTCTATGTCGAATCTACAATGCTTATAAACATATCTCCAAATCAACTTCAGAAGGGCCACTGGGACTGATGGCGGAGTTTTTTTAGGTTTGTTTGTTGTAATTATGCTACAGCTACATAGGCAGCAGTTAAAATGCTACTCACAATTGCCAAAACTTCATGCTAGCACTCAATTCTTTTGACAACCATTGGTTTGTGATGTGATGAATGTTTCGGTGACTTCCATAGGCCCGGTTTCACCAACTCTGGTTAACTGAACCAAGATCAAGTGTTGCCAGTTCTTGAACTTAACAGACACTTCTTTTTTTACATTGGTGATGTGGTGAATATTTCAGTAATAATAACTCCTTTGGTGAAGCAGATAGTTTAATGACCGTTCATCTTAGTTCAGATGCCGAAAAGGTTGGTGAAACTGGGTCATAATGTAGCCTTTGTGTTCTGGTGCTGTGCAATGTTTTTTCAAGGGGTTCAAACTACAAAAAAGGATAATTATAAAAAAAAAATTCTTGGCATACCACCTACATACATGTCCCGGACAGCACGTAAGAAACTCAACAGAATATAAATGTCATCATGACGTTGGTAGACAGACTGATACCGAAACAAATCTGAAGGGGAGGGCTGGGTTCCACGAATGGGCACTTGTTCGCTGCCTCCTCTTGAAAGAAAAGTAGGACAGAAAGTCGCGTGCTCTTTCAGAGACCACCGTAATTATCTCAAGACCGTGCCTTTTAGACGCGAACCCGTCCCCCCCAGCTTTCAGCGTAGCTCAACTGTACCAAATTGGTGGCTCTGTCGAACAGTATGATGCCATTTGTTTTTATGATGAACTGTATGATGTCATTTGTACCGTTTCCAAACAGTTTCCAAGGCACTTTGTACAAGGGTTTTGTATGCCAGCAGTGTACTGTCTGCGAAAAGTAGTTTTCGTGTCCACTTCAAGAAGACAATTTTGTAAGACGCTTAGAGGATGCGTAACTAATGTGTGATTTCCATTAAATATCAGAAGAGAGGTGCACACCTAAATACCTGAATCCTTCAACTCAATTAATTGTAGGATCAAAATTACATGGGAATATATTGAGGTTTGTCGTTCACAAAAGATATAATTGCACAATCTGCAAAGTTCATCCGTAGTTGCCATGGCTTACATCAATCATAAACACTGCAAACAACTCATTGAGCATAGTCGGTCCGCGGTACGGAAAGTGAAACGCGTCATTGCCCATTGTGAACATGACCATGCAACAGTGCTTGCGGCTTTGCATTTCTCACTAGTTTCTTTCATCACTTTGTTATGAGATGACTAATGCTTTGCCAATGCAACCCGACCATAATTATACTTTGGAACAACTTGTTTGCAAAGCATATATACTCGTATGCACTTCCTCTAATCGCTTTAGGAGTATTTCTCCCGTAACATATCTCAGCACATGCAGCATGTCATGTAGGAAACACAATTTTGGCACAGTATTTGCTTGGTATATCCAACAAGCAGAGATATCAAATCTTTGTGCTAAAATGGTGTGCCACGTGTCCGTGTAAAGACGAGTCGCTTAGGTGGAATAGGTATAGCATCTTGATGTTGAATGCAAGAAGTTAATGTTTCACAACATATATGTCATGGGTTAAATAGAGAAGTATATCATACGCATCAGAAGAGTGCCAACACTTTAGTGCATTTAGTGCTTTACATTTACCTGTTATTTACTCTCCCTTCTATTGGAATTATGTATTTCAGAATCATTTTTGTATTATTGAATTTTAATTTGGCAATCCTTTCACATGTCTTGTGATAGACAGGTTAGCAATGTAAGCGGTGTTTATGTGCCTCTCACAACCTGCATCTTTATGCAAAAATACTCCAAAAGCCGGGAGACGACTTAACTAGACAAAAAAGTAGAGAACTCCGACTTAACATAACAAAATAACAAGGTTTACTCAGACGTTTCGTCCGTCATGCCACGGACATCATCAGTGCCAAACTGAATGAGAGATTGCACAACCGGTCGCTATTTAAGGAGATGGGAGCATTTTTCGGGGAGGGGTCACGGTTTTTGTTACAAACCGAGGGGTCACCACGTATGTGCCAAGACTCTAGAATATTCCTGTGTCCCCATCTTTGTTCTCTCTTGTTATGTTAAGTTGGAGTTCTCTACTTTTTTGTCTGCATTTTTATGTTGGAGGCTGTTTTTGTGACAAGAGGGCAAGGGTGCCGGCAACATGACACGTGTTCACAAAAATGCAGAACCAGAGAGACACACACACAAAAAAAATTACAGCATAACACAGTCCCAATCATTTTGTCGTGTCCTTTTTGCTGTGTCGTCTGTTCTACATTTGTTAATTTTTTTCATATGTAGTTTCTGGATTTTAAGCGCAAGAGCAGTTGCTGTAGAGGATGCTGAGAACATGCGAAGCATACATTTTCTCATCCTCACATTATGCTGTAAGCAGTGTGAAATACAACTCGAAAGGAATTTAATGAGAGACAACTTGTCACCAAGATTAGTGTGGGAACATCGCAAAGGAAAAATAATTCTAAACCATAATGGATTCCTATCCTATTTAATGGTACAGTATCAGATAAAAGTTATTCAAATAATATTAAAGAAGTAACCGTACAAATTATCAGTCAGACAGTGAAGCTGGCTGCAGTACACTACAATGTGTCACATGTAACAATATCAGTGTTTCCAAAACTGACATATAAACCTTAGGGAGGCCGCAATAGTCAAAGCGGGGGTTACACCACTTGGCGAAAAGAGAAAGCAGATGAAGTGAACGCAATATGCGACAAAACCAAGGAAACTATCTCGCTACAACTGCAATATATTGAAGTTGTTTTAAAAAAATAGAAGTTCACTTCAGCGCACAAACACTCGGGAACCGAGCTAACGTGCTTTCCGTCAGGTCCGTCGCATTATTTCTCACTGTATCATGACGAGACCCCCGAACCTACAGCATACGTCACTTGCGCACTGTAGTATAACATTTATATTATTGTATATCTGTCAGGACGCACACATGCACAGACGAGGAAAGATATCAGCTGTCGCTCACACAGCCATCCTGAAAGCTATGCACATCTTCGTTGATGCACCCACGAATCCACAGGAAGACCGCTGAGGCTTTCCCACTCGTATTAAGTACCTGTACATTGAACTATAAACAGTTTGGTGTACACTCCAGAAAATGATAACAGTTGATAGCCGATTTCATGGGCGCGGCCATGCGAGCCGACAAGGACAGTTCAACAGAGGAGCAATTTTAGGTGAACGCGAATGTGGCGCTAGTGGTGGGCGCAACAATTTGCACTTGAAACGACGTAAAACACCAAAAAGTGAGCAGCGAGGATGCTTGCTTGCTCATTTGTCATTATTTGGGCCTGTAATCCACATCAGGGTAAAGAAAGGCTGCTAAATGCCGATGACCGGCACAAGAAAAACGTGTTTGCAATGGTTTTCGTCCTGTTGCGGTTCCAGCGAATATACCTTGTTTGCTGCTTCCTTCCTCGCTTTTTTTTTTCCGTTATCGTTTTTTACTGCTGTCGGTTCGTTCCGGAGCCCTAGCTTGGTCAGCTGCTCCTGCTTAGTTTCAGTATAAATCGGAATGTGGGGGCAGGGGGAACAGTCCAACGCTCCTCGAGTTTTCACGGTGGCTCTGCCCCCCCCCCCCGAACTTTCGCTCTTAGGAACCCACTACCCCATCTTTCGTCCGCAAGTCTCATCCGACACAGATTTCATTTCAGCTCTTTTACCGCAGAATGAAAATGAACACTAGTTCAAAAAGTAGTACGTAGAAGACGAGTAAAACACGAAAATCACCCGGATGGGTACTACGCGCGTGATACTGTATCTGCATACCTACTACACGGAGAGCAGTGACATGCCATGGAGCTACCTTGTATATGGTACTAGAAAACACAGATTTGCTCTCCAGCAAAGGACACGGCCTTGTTTTTGGTCGACGCAGGGAAGCCTTCAGTGGAAGCTCTTATCCTTTGGAGGATTTTGCTGGTACGTTTGATGAGTCCTGAAGCTTATCTGGCTGTTTTTGCCTCAACCATGGCTAGAATAATCGACGGAGCGTATAGTGCAGCAATAAACACCATTTACCGAAGAAATCAATGTACTTTCGACGGTAATAAGAATTATTAAAAAATGAGGAAACACGCCATCGCACGCTCACTTCTATAAATTTGTCTTACCGCCTTTAGTCAAACCATCAACAAGGATTTCAGTTTCTGCTGCTCTAGTGCGAGCTTTTTCGCCTCAAGGTAATCATAACGCGAGATGGCCTTCCCCATCTGCATTATAACGTCCACCGTCATCAGATCACTTGGACGAGTCATTGCTAGGGGATCCTATTTTTGTATATGCCGCGCTTCTCAATCTCAAACTCCATGTCCCACAGTGCTCTAGGCTAGGCTAGGCTAGGCTAGGCTAGGCTAGGCTAGGCTAGGCTAGGCTAGGCTAGGCTAGGCTAGGCTAGGCTAGGCTAGGCTAGGCTAGGCTAGGCTAGGCTAGGCTAGGCTAGGCTAGGCTAGGCTAGGCTAGGCTAGGCTAGGCTAGGCTAGGCTAGGCTAGGCTAGGCTAGGCTAGGCTAGGCTAGGCTAGGCTAGGCTAGGCTAGGCTAGGCTAGGCTAGGCTAGGCTAGGCTAGGCTAGGCTAGGCTAGGCTAGGCTAGGCTAGGCTAGGCTAGGCTAGGCTAGGCTAGGCTAGGCTAGGCTAGGCTAGGCTAGGCTAGGCTAGGCTAGGCTAGGCTAGGCTAGGCTAGGCTAGGCTAGGCTAGGCTAGGCTAGGCTAGGCTAGGCTAGGCTAGGCTAGGCTAGGCTAGGCTAGGCTAGGCTAGGCTAGGCTAGGCTAGGCTAGGCTAGGCTAGGCTAGGCTAGGCTAGGCTAGGCTAGGCTAGGCTAGGCTAGGCTAGGCTAGGCTAGGCTAGGCTAGGCTAGGCTAGGCTAGGCTAGGCTCGGCTCGGCTCGGCTCGGCTCGGCTCGGCTCGGCTCGGCTCGGTTCGGTTCGGTTCGGTTCGGTTGGGTGAGGTGAGGTGAGGTGAGGTGAGGATAGGTGAGGTGAGGTGAGGTGAGGTGAGGTGAGGCGATGCGGGACGAGGCGAGGCGAGGTGGGGTTGGGGTCGGGTCGGGGTCGGGTCGGGTCGGGGTAGGGTAGGGTAGGGTAGGGTAGGGCTCGCTCCTCCTTGCCATCAAGGACTTCCGACGCCCTTGCGGATAAGGGAAGTAGAATAGTGCGAGCGAGGTATATCCGTAATGGAAAACCTGAAACGGTGCAGTACAAACAAATGTCACCTCTGTGGAAAATAATTTGAAGCATGCAAATATGAAGGATTCATCTCATATCTAAAATGAACATGAAGGAAGATTGCCAGCAATTCTGCTCTTTCTGTTTCTCGAAAGAAAGAAACACAGCTTGATAAAAAAAATTACATCTTAGGGAATTATGGAAATTAGAATGTCAAAACACCTTGCAGATAAGGTTTTCCTCCACTCGCATACCGTAAATGCGAAACTAATGTACCGGTAGTCCTAGTTGTTTTATTTTAAAAATTCTATATTAAAAAGGGCTACGATCATGAAGTATGCCTTTGTGGCACGTTCCCGTCTATTTTGTGTGTGTGTGCGTTTCAGCTTTGACAATTTTTTATAAAAAAGCCACGAGAGCACGTCATTTTCACAGTTGAGTTCTACGGTCAGGCGCATATCTTTCCCAAGCAAGACTATAATGACTAACAAGGATGACTAATTAATGAAATTCTTTTTCGCCTCAAGGTAATCATAACGCGAGATGGCCTTCCCCATATGCATTATAACGTCCACCGTCATCAGATCACTTGGGCGAGTCATTGCTAGGGGATCCTATTTTTGTATATGCCGCGCTTCTCAATCTCAAACTCCATGTCCCACAGTGCTCTAGGTTAGCTTAGGTTAGGTTGGGTTGGGTTGGGTTGGGTTGGGTTCGGTTCGGTTAGGTTAGGTTCGGTTGGGTTGGGGTCGGGTTGGGGTCGGGTTGGGGTCGGGTCGGGGTAGGGTAGGGTAGGGTAGGGTAGGGCTCGCTCCTCCTTGCCGTGAAGGACTTCCGACGCCCTTGCGGATAAGGGAAGTAGAATAGTGCGAGCGAGGTATATCCGTAATGGAAAACCTGAAACGGTGCACTACAAACAAATGTCACCTCTGTGGATAATAATTTGAAGCATGCAAATATGAAGGATTCATGTCATATCTAAAATGAACATGAAGGAAGATTGCCAGCAATTCTGCTCTTTCTGTTTCTCGAAAGAAAGCAACACAGCTTGATAAAAAAATTACATCTTAGTGAATTATGGAAATTAGAATGTCAAAACACCTTGCAGATAAGGTTTTCCTCCACTCGCATACCGTAAATGCGAAACTAATGTACCGGTACTCCTAGTTGTTTTATTTTTAAAATTCTACATTAAAAAGGGCTACGATCACGAAGTATGCCTTTGTGGCACGTTCCCGTCTATTTTGTGTGTGTGCGCGTTTCAGCTTTGACAATTTTTTATAAAAAAGCCACGAGAGCACGTCATTTTCACAGTTGAGTTCTACGGTCAGGCGCATATCTTTCCCAAGCAAGACTCTAATGACTAACAAGGATGACTAATTAATGAAATTCTTTTTCGCCTCAAGGTAATCATAACGCGAGATGGCCTTTCCCATCTGCATTATAACGTCCACCGTCATCAGATCACTTGGGCGAGTCATTGCTAGGGGATCCTATTTTTGTATATGCCGCGCTTCTCAATCTCAAACTCCATGTCCCACAGTGCTCTAGGTTGGGTTAGGTTAGGTTAGGTTAGGTTAGGTTAGCTTAGGTTAGGTTAGGTTAGGTTAGGTTAGGTTAGGTTAGGTTAGCTTAGGTTAGCTTAGGTTAGCTTAGGTTAGGTTAGGTTAGGCTAGGTTAGGCTAGGCTAGGCTAGGCTAGGCTCGGCTCGGCTCGGCTCGGCTCGGTTCGGTTCGGTTGGGTTCGGCTAGGCTAGGCTAGGCTAGGCTAGGCTCGGCTCGGCTCGGCTCGGTTAGGTTAGGTTAGGTTAGGTTGGGTTGGGTTGGGTTGGGTTGGGTCGGGGTCGGGTCGGGGTAGGGTAGGGTAGGGTAGGGTAGGGCTCGCTCCTTTTTGCCGTGAAGGACTTCCGACGCCCTTGCGGATAAGGGAAGTAGAATAGTGCCAGCGAGGTATATCCGTAATGGAAAACCTGAAACGGTGCACTACAAACAAATGTCACCTCTGTGGATAATAATTTGAAGCATGCAAATATGAAGGATTCATCTCATATCTAAAATGAACATGAAGGAAGATTGCCAGCAATTCTGCTCTTTCTGTTTCTCGAAAGAAAGAAACACAGCTTGATAAAAAAATTACATCTTAGTGAATTATGGAAATTAGAATGTCAAAACACCTTGCAGATTAGGTTTTCCTCCACTCGCATACCGTAAATGCGAAACTAATGTACCGGTAGTCCTAGTTGTTTTATTTTAAAAATTCTATATTAAAAAGGGCTACGATCACGAAGTATGCCTTTGTGGCACATTCCCGTCTATTTTGTGTGTGTGTGCGTTTCAGCTTTGACAATTTTTTATAAAAAAGCCACGAGAGCACGTCATTTTCACAGTTGAGTTCTACGGTCAGGCGCATATCTTTCCCAAGCAAGACTATAACGACTAACAAGGATGACTAATTAATGAAATTCTTTTTCGCCTCAAGGTAATCATAACGCGAGATGGCCTTCCCCATCTGCATTATAACGTCCACCGTCATCAGATCACTTGGACGAGTCATTGCTAGGGGATCCTATTTTTGTATATGCCGCGCTTCTCAATCTCAAACTCCATGTCCCACAGTGCTCTAGGTTAGGGTAGGTTAGGTTAGGTTAGGTTAGGTTAGGTTAGGTTAGGTTAGGTTAGGTTAGGTTAGGCTAGGCTAGGCTAGGCTAGGCTCGGCTAGGCTCGGCTCGGCTCGGCTCGGCTCGGCTCGGCTCGGCTCGGTTCGGTTCGGTTAGGTTAGGTTAGGTTAGGTTGGGTTGGGTTGGGTTGGGTTGGGTCGGGTCGGGGTAGGGTAGGGTAGGGTAGGGCTCGCTCCTCCTTGCCGTGAAGGACTTCCGACGCCCTTGCGGATAAGGGAAGTAGAATAGTGCGAGCGAGGTATATCCGTAATGGAAAACCTGAAACGGTGCACTACAAACAAATGTCACCTCTGTGGATAATAATTTGAAGCATGCAAATATGAAGGATTCATCTCATATCTAAAATGAACATGAAGGAAGATTGCCAGCAATTCTGCTCTTTCTGTTTCTCGAAAGAAAGAAACACAGCTTGATAAAAAAATTACATCTTAGTGAATTATGGAAATTAGAATGTCAAAACACCTTGCAGATAAGGTTTTCCTCCACTCGCATACCGTGAATGCGAAACTAATGTACCGGTAGTCCTAGTTGTTTTATTTTTAAAATTCTATATTAAAAAGGGCTACGATCACGAAGTATGCCTTTGTGGCACGTTCCCGTCTACTTCGTGTGTGTGTGCGTTTCAGCTTTGACAATTTTTTATAAAAAAGCCACGAGAGCACGTCATTTTCACAGTTGAGTTCTACGGTCAGGCGCATATCTTTCCCAAGCAAGACTCTAATGACTAACAAGGATGACTAATTAATGAAATTCTTTTTCGCCTCAAGGTAATCATAACGCGAGATGGCCTTCCCCATCTGCATTATAACGTCCACCGTCATCAGATCACTTGGGCGAGTCATTGCTAGGGGATCCTATTTTTGTATATGCCGCGCTTCTCAATCTCAAACTCCATGTCCCACAGTGCTCTAGGTTGGGTTAGGTTAGGTTAGGTTAGGTTAGGTTAGGTTAGGTTAGCTTAGGTTAGCTTAGGTTAGGTTAGCTTAGGTTAGCTTAGGTTAGGTTAGGTTAGGTTAGGTTAGGTTAGGTTAGGTTAGGCTAGGCTAGGCTAGGCTAGGCTCGGTTCGGTTAGGTTAGGTTAGGTTCGGTTCGGTTGGGTTGGGTTGGGTGGGGTTGGGTTGGGTTGGGGTCGGGTTGGGGTCGAGTCGGGGTCGGGTTGGGGTCGGGTCGGGGTAGGGTAGGGTAGGGTAGGGCTCGCTCCTCCTTGCCGTGAAGCACTTCCGACGCCCTTGCGGATAAGGGAAGTAGAATAGTGCGAGCGAGGTATATCCGTAATGGAAAACCTGAAACGGTGCACTACAAACAAGTGTCACCTCTGTGGATAATAATTTGAAGCATGCAAATATGAAGGATTCACCTCATATCTAAAATGAACATGAAGGAAGATTGCCAGCAATTCTGCTCTTTCTGTTTCTCGAAAGAAAGAAACACAGCTTGATAAAAAAATTACATCTTAGTGAATTATGGAAATTAGAATGTCAAAACACCTTGCAGATAAGGTTTTCCTCCACTCGCATACCGTAAATGCGAAACTAATGTACCGGTAGTCCTAGTTGTTTTATTTTAAAAATTCTATATTAAAAAGGGCTACGATCACGAAGTATGCCTTTGTGGCACGTTCCCGTCTATTTTGTGTGTGTGTGCGTTTCAGCTTTGACAATTTTTTATAAGAAAGCCACGAGAGCACGTCATTTTCACAGTTGAGTTCTACGGTCAGGCGCATATCTTTCCCAAGCAAGACTATAATGACTAACAAGGATGACTAATTAATGAAATTCTTTTTCACCTCAAGGTAATCATAACGCGAGATGGCCTTCCCCATCTGCATTATAACGTCCACCGTCATCAGATCACTTGGACGAGTCATTGCTAGGGGATCCTATTTTTGTATATGCCGCGCTTCTCAATCTCAAACTCCATGTCCCACAGTGCTCTAGGTTAGGTTAGGTTAGGTTAGGTTGGGTTGGGTTCGGTTCGGTTCGGTTCGGTTGGGTTGGGGTCGGGTCGGGGTAGGGTAGGGTAGGGTAGGGTAGGGCTCGCTCCTCCTTGCCGTGAAGGACTTCCGACGCCCTTGCGGATAAGGGAAGTAGAATAGTGCGAGCGAGGTATATCCGTAATGGAAAACCTGAAACGGTGCACTACAAACAAATGTCACCTCTGTGGATAATAATTTGAAGCATGCAAATATGAAGGATTCATCTCATATCTAAAATGAACATGAAGGAAGATTGCCAGCAATTCTGCTCTTTCTGTTTCTCGAAAGAAAGAAACACAGCTTGATAAAAAAATTACATCTTAGTGAATTATGGAAATTAGAATGTCAAAACACCTTGCAGATAAGGTTTTCCTCCACTCACATACCGTAAATGCGAAACTAATGTACCGGTAGTCCTAGTTGTTTTATTTTAAAAATTCTATATTAAAAAGGGCTACGATCACGAAGTATGCCTTTGTGGCACGTTCCCGTCTATTTTGTGTGTGTGTGCGTTTCAGCTTTGACAATTTTTTATAAAAAAGCCACGAGAGCACGTCATTTTCACAGTTGAGTTCTACGGTCAGGCGCATATCTTTCCCAAGCAAGACTATAATGACTAACAAGGATGACTAATTAATGAAATTCTTCTTCGCCTCAAGGTAATCATAACGCGAGATGGCCTTCCCCATCTGCATTATAACGTCCACCGTCATCAGATCACTTGGGCGAGTCATTGCTAGGGGATCCTATTTTTGTATATGCCGCGCTTCTCAATCTCAAACTCCATGTCCCACAGTGCTCTAGGTTACGTTAGGTTAGGTTAGGTTAGGTTAGGTTAGGTTAGCTTAGGTTAGGTTAGGTTAGGTTAGGCTAGGCTAGGCTAGGCTAGGCTAGGCTAGGCTAGGCTAGGCTAGGCTCGGCTCGGCTCGGCTCGGTTCGGTTCGGTTCGGTTAGGTTAGGTTAGGTTAGGTTCGGTTGGGTTGGGTGGGGTGGGGTTGGGTTGGGTTGGGGTCGGGTTGGGGTCGGGTTGGGGTCGAGTCGGGGTCGGGTTGGGGTCGGGTCGGGGTAGGGTAGGGTAGGGTAGGGCTCGCTCCACCTTGCCGTGAAGCACTTCCGACGCCCTTGCGGATAAGGGAAGTAGAATAGTGCGAGCGAGGTATATCCGTAATAGAAAACCTGAAACGGTGCACTACAAACAAATGTCACCTCTGTGGATAATAATTTGAAGCATGCAAATATGAAGGATTCACCTCATATCTAAAATGAACATGAAGGAAGATTGCCAGCAATTCTGCTCTTTCTGTTTCTCGAAAGAAAGAAACACAGCTTGATAAAAAAATTACATCTTAGTGAATTATGGAAATTAGAATGTCAAAACACCTTGCAGATAAGGTTTTCCTCCACTCGCATACCGTAAATGCGAAACTAATGTACCGGTAGTCCTAGTTGTTTTATTTTAAAAATTCTATATTAAAAAGGGCTACGATCACGAAGTATGCCTTTGTGGCACGTTCCCGTCTATTTTGTGTGTGTGTGCGTTTCAGCTTTGACAATTTTTTATAAAAAAGCCACGAGAGCACGTCATTTTCACAGTTGAGTTCTATGGTCAGGCGCATATCTTTCCCAAGCAAGACTATAATGACTAACAAGGATGACTAATTAATGAAATTCTTTTTCGCCTCAAGGTAATCATAACGCGAGATGGCCTTCCCCATATGCATTATAACGTCCACCGTCATCAGATCACTTGGGCGAGTCATTGCTAGGGGATCCTATTTTTGTATATGCCGCGCTTCTCAATCTCAAACTCCATGTCCCACAGTGCTCTAGGTCAGGTCAGGTCAGGTCAGGTCAGGTCAGGTCAGGTCAGGTCAGGTCCGGTCCGGTCCGGTCCGGTTCGGTTCGGTTCGGTTCGGTTCGGTTCGGTTCGGTTAGGCTAGGCTAGGCTAGGCTAGGCTAGGCTAGGCTAGGCTCGGCTCGGCTAGGCTCGGCTCGGCTCGGCTCGGCTCGGTTCGGCTCGGTTCGGTTAGGTTCGGTTGGGTGGGGTTGGGTTGGGTTGGGGTCGGGTCGGGGTAGGGTAGGGTAGGGTAGGGCAGGGTAGGGTAGGGTAGGGCTCGCTCCTCCTTGCCGTGAAGGACTTCCGACGCCCTTGCGGATAAGGGAAGTAGAATAGTGCGAGCGAGGTATATCCGTAATGGAAAACCTGAAACGGTGCACTACAAACAAATGTCACCTCTGTGGATAATAATTTGAAGCATGCAAATATGAAGGATTCATCTCATATCTAAAATGAACATGAAGGAAGATTGCCAGCAATTCTGCTCTTTCTGTTTCTCGAAAGAAAGAAACACAGCTTGATAAAAAAATTACATCTTAGTGAATTATGGAAATTAGAATGTCAAAACACCTTGCAGATAAGGTTTTCCTCCACTCGCATACCGTAAATGCGAAACTAATGTACCGGTAGTCCTAGTTGTTTTATTTTAAAAATTCTATATTAAAAAGGGCTACGATCATGAAGTATGCCTTTGTGGCACGTTCCCGTCTATTTTGTGTGTGTGTGCGTTTCAGCTTTGACAATTTTTTATAAAAAAGCCACGAGAGCACGTCATTTTCACAGTTGAGTTCTACGGTCAGGCGCATATCTTTCCCAAGCAAGACTATAATGACTAACAAGGATGACTAATTAATGAAATTCTTTTTCGCCTCAAGGTAATGATAACGCGAGATGGCCTTCCCCATCTGCATTATAACGTCCACCGTCATCAGATCACTTGGACGAGTCATTGCTAGGGGATCCTATTTTTGTATATGCCGCGCATCTCAATCTCAAACTCCATGTCCCACAGTGCTCTAGGTTAGCTTAGGTTAGGTTGGGTTGGGTTGGGTTGGGTTCGGTTCGGTTCGGTTAGGTTAGGTTCGGTTCGGTTGGGTTGGGGTCGGGTTGGGGTCGGGTTGGGGTCGGGTTGGGGTCGGGTCGGGGTAGGGTAGGGTAGGGTAGGGTAGGGCTCGCTCCTCCTTGCCGTGAAGGACTTCCGACGCCCTTGCGGATAAGGGAAGTAGAATAGTGCGAGCGAGGTATATCCGTAATGGAAAACCTGAAACGGTGCACTACAAACAAATGTCACCTCTGTGGATAATAATTTGAAGCATGCAAATATGAAGGATTCATGTCATATCTAAAATGAACATGAAGGAAGATTGCCAGCAATTCTGCTCTTTCTGTTTCTCGAAAGAAAGAAACACAGCTTGATAAAAAAATTACATCTTAGTGAATTATGGAAATTAGAATGTCAAAACACCTTGCAGATAAGGTTTTCCTCCACTCGCATACCGTAAATGCGAAACTAATGTACCGGTAGTCCTAGTTGTTTTATTTTTAAAATTCTATATTAAAAAGGGCTACGATCACGAAGTATGCCTTTGTGGCACGTTCCCGTCTATTTTGTGTGTGTGTGCGTTTCAGCTTTGACAATTTTTTATAAAAAAGCCACGAGAGCACGTCATTTTCACAGTTGAGTTCTACGGTCAGGCGCATATCTTTCCCAAGCAAGACTCTAATGACTAACAAGGATGACTAATTAATGAAATTCTTTTTCGCCTCAAGGTAATCATAACGCGAGATGGCCTTCCCCATCTGCATTATAACGTCCACCGTCATCAGATCACTTGGGCGAGTCATTGCTAGGGGATCCTATTTTTGTATATGCCGCGCTTCTCAATCTCAAACTCCATGTCCCACAGTGCTCTAGGTTGGGTTAGGTTAGGTTAGGTTAGGTTAGGTTAGCTTAGGTTAGGTTAGGTTAGGTTAGGTTAGGTTAGGTTAGGTTAGGTTAGGTTAGGTTAGGTTAGGTTAGGTTAGCTTAGGTTAGGTTAGGTTAGGCTAGGCTAGGCTAGGCTAGGCTAGGCTAGGCTAGGCTAGGCTCGGCTCGGCTCGGCTCGGCTCGGCTCGGCTCGGCTCGGTTAGGTTAGGTTAGGTTAGGTTAGGTTGGGTTGGGTTGGGTTGGGTTGGGTCGGGGTCGGGTCGGGGTAGGGTAGGGTAGGGTAGGGTAGGGCTCGCTCCTCCTTGCCGTGAAGGACTTCCGACGCCCTTGCGGATAAGGGAAGTAGAATAGTGCGAGCGAGGTATATCCGTAATGGAAAACCTGAAACGGTGCACTACAAACAAATGTCACCTCTGTGGATAATAATTTGAAGCATGCAAATATGAAGGATTCATCTCATATCTAAAATGAACATGAAGGAAGATTGCCAGCAATTCTGCTCTTTCTGTTTCTCGAAAGAAAGAAACACAGCTTGATAAAAAAATTACATCTTAGTGAATTATGGAAATTAGAATGTCAAAACACCTTGCAGATAAGGTTTTCCTCCACTCGCATACCGTAAATGCGAAACTAATGTACCGGTAGTCCTAGTTGTTTTATTTTAAAAATTCTATATTAAAAAGGGCTACGATCACGAAGTATGCCTTTGTGGCACATTCCCGTCTATTTTGTGTGTGTGTGCGTTTCAGCTTTGACAATTTTTTATAAAAAAGCCACGAGAGCACGTCATTTTCACAGTTGAGTTCTACGGTGAGGCGCATATCTTTCCCAAGTAAGACTATAATGACTAACAAGGATGACTAATTAATGAAATTCTTTTTCGCCTCAAGGTAATCATAACGCGAGATGGCCTTCCCCATCTGCATTATAACGTCCACCGTCATCAGATCACTTGGACGAGTCATTGCTAGGGGATCCTATTTTTGTATATGCCGCGCTTCTCAATCTCAAACTCCATGTCCCACAGTGCTCTAGGTTAGGGTAGGGTAGGGTAGGGTAGGGTAGGGTAGGGTAGGGTAGGGTAGGGTAGGGTAGGGTAGGGTAGGGTAGGGTAGGGTAGGGTAGGGTAGGCTAGGCTAGGCTAGGCTAGGCTAGGCTAGGCTAGGCTAGGCTAGGCTAGGCTAGGCTAGGCTAGGCTAGGCTAGGCTAGGCTAGGCTAGGCTAGGCTAGGCTAGGCTAGGCTAGGCTAGGCTAGGCTAGGCTAGGCTAGGCTAGGCTAGGCTAGGCTAGGCTAGGCTAGGCTAGGCTAGGCTAGGCTAGGCTAGGCTAGGCTAGGCTAGGCTAGGCTAGGCTAGGCTAGGCTAGGCTAGGCTAGGCTAGGCTAGGCTAGGCTAGGCTAGGCTAGGCTAGGCTAGGCTAGGCTAGGCTAGGCTAGGCTAGGCTAGGCTAGGCTAGGCTAGGCTAGGCTAGGCTAGGCTAGGCTAGGCTAGGCTAGGCTAGGCTAGGCTAGGCTAGGCTAGGCTAGGCTAGGCTAGGCTAGGCTAGGCTAGGCTAGGCTAGGCTAGGCTAGGCTAGGCTAGGCTAGGCTAGGCTAGGCTAGGCTAGGCTAGGCTAGGCTAGGCTAGGCTAGGCTAGGCTAGGCTAGGCTAGGCTAGGCTAGGCTAGGCTAGGCTAGGCTAGGCTAGGCTAGGCTAGGCTAGGCTAGGCTAGGCTAGGCTAGGCTAGGCTAGGCTAGGCTAGGCTAGGCTAGGCTAGGCTAGGCTAGGCTAGGCTCGGCTCGGCTCGGCTCGGCTCGGCTCGGCTCGGCTCGGCTCGGCTCGGCTCGGCTCGGCTCGGCTCGGCTCGGCTCGGCTCGGCTCGGCTGGGTTGGGTTGGGTTGGGTTGGGTTGGGTTGGGTTGGGTCGGGTCGGGGTAGGGTAGGGTAGGGTAGGGTAGGGCTCGCTCCTCCTTGCCGTGAAGGACTTCCAACGCCCTTGCGGATAAGGGAAGTAGAATAGTGCGAGCGAGGTATATCCGTAATGGAAAACCTGAAACGGTGCACTACAAACAAATGTCACCTCTGTGGATAATAATTTGAAGCATGCAAATATGAAGGATTCACCTCATATCTAAAATGAACATGAAGGAAGATTGCCAGCAATTCTGCTCTTTCTGTTTCTCGAAAGAAAGAAACACAGCTTGATAAAAAAATTACATCTTAGTGAATTATGGAAATTAGAATGTCAAAACACCTT
Organism: Ornithodoros turicata; assembly: GCF_037126465.1. Taxonomy (NCBI): domain Eukaryota; kingdom Metazoa; phylum Arthropoda; class Arachnida; order Ixodida; family Argasidae; genus Ornithodoros; species Ornithodoros turicata. Next base: position 10,344,416 of record NC_088209.1, on the reverse strand, counting down.
GCAGATAAGGTTTTCCTCCACTCGCATACCGTAAATGCGAAACTAATGTACCGGTAGTCCTAGTTGTTTTATTTTTAAAATTCTATATTAAAAAGGGCTACGATCACGAAGTATGCCTTTGTGGCACGTTCCCGTCTATTTCGTGTGTGTGTGCGTTTCAGCTTTGACAATTTTTTATAAAAAAGCCACGAGAGCACGTCATTTTCACAGTTGAGTTCTACGGTCAGGCGCATATCTTTCCCAAGCAAGACTCTAATGACTAACAAGGATGACTAATTAATGAAATTCTTTTTCGCCTCAAGGTAATCATAACGCGAGATGGCCTTCCCCATCTGCATTATAACGTCCACCGTCATCAGATCACTTGGGCGAGTCATTGCTAGGGGATCCTATTTTTGTATATGCCGCGCTTCTCAATCTCAAACTCCATGTCCCACAGTGCTCTAGGTTGGGTTAGGTTAGGTTAGGTTAGGTTAGGTTAGGTTAGGTTAGCTTAGGTTAGGTTAGGTTAGGTTAGGTTAGCTTAGGTTAGCTTAGGTTAGCTTAGGTTAGGTTAGGTTAGGTTAGGTTAGGTTAGGCTAGCTAGGCTAGGCTAGGCTAGGCTAGGCTCGGTTCGGTTCGGTTCGGTTCGGTTAGGTTAGGTTCGGTTGGGTTGGGTTGGGTTGGGTGGGGTTGGGTTGGGTTGGGGTCGGGTTGGGGTCGAGTCGGGGTCGGGTTGGGGTCGGGTCGGGGTAGGGTAGGGTAGGGTAGGGCTCGCTCCTCCTTGCCGTGAAGCACTTCCGACGCCCTTGCGGATAAGGGAAGTAGAATAGTGCGAGCGAGGTACATCCGTAATGGAAAACCTGAAACGGTGCACTACAAACAAATGTCACCTCTGTGGATAATAATTTGAAGCATGCAAATATGAAGGATTCATCTCATATCTAAAATGAACATGAAGGAAGATTGCCAGCAATTCTGCTCTTTCTGTTTCTCGAAAGAAAGAAACACAGCTTGATAAAAAAATTACATCTTAGTGAATTATGGAAATTAGAATGTCAAAACACCTGGCAGATAAGGTTTTCCTCCACTCGCATACCGTAAATGCGAAACTAATGTACCGGTAGTCCTAGTTGTTTTATTTTAAAAATTCTATATTAAAAAGGGCTACGATCACGAAGTATGCCTTTGTGGCACGTTCCCGTCTATTTTGTGTGTGTGTGTGCGTTTCAGCTTTGACAATTTTTTATAAAAAAGCCACGAGAGCACGTCATTTTCACAGTTGAGTTCTACGGTCAGGCGCATATCTTTCCCAAGCAAGACTATAATGACTAACAAGGATGACTAATTAATGAAATTCTTTTTCGCCTCAAGGTAATGATAACGCGAGATGGCCTTCCCCATCTGCATTATAACGTCCACCGTCATCAGATCACTTGGACGAGTCATTGCTAGGGGATCCTATTTTTGTATATGCCGCGCTTCTCAATCTCAAACTCCATGTCCCACAGTGCTCTAGGTTAGGTTAGGTTAGGTTAGGTTGGGTTGGGTTGGGTTGGGTTCGGTTGGGTTGGGTTGGGTTGGGGTCGGGTCGGGGTAGGGAGGGTAGGGTAGGGTAGGGCTCGCTCCTCCTTGCCGTGAAGGACTTCCGACGCCCTTGCGGATAAGGGAAGTAGAATAGTGCGAGCGAGGTATATCCGTAATGGAAAACCTGAAACGGTGCAGTACAAACAAATGTCACCTCTGTGGATAATAATTTGAAGCATGCAAATATGAAGGATTCATCTCATATCTAAAATGAACATGAAGGAAGATTGACAGCAATTCTGCTCTTTCTGTTTCTCGAAAGAAAGAAACACAGCTTGATAAAAAAAATTACATCTTAGGGAATTATGGAAATTAGAATGTCAAAACACCTTGCAGATAAGGTTTTCCTCCACTCGCATACCGTAAATGCGAAACTAATGTACCGGTAGTCTTAGTTGTTTTATTTTAAAAATTCTATATTAAAAAGGGCTACGATCATGAAGTATGCCTTTGTGGCACGTTCCCGTCTATTTTGTGTGTGTGTGCGTTTCAGCTTTGACAATTTTTTATAAAAAAGCCACGAGAGCACGTCATTTTCACAGTTGAGTTCTACGGTCAGGCGCATATCTTTCCCAAGCAAGACTATAATGACTAACAAGGATGACTAATTAATGAAATTCTTTTTCGCCTCAAGGTAATGATAACGCGAGATGGCCTTCCCCATCTGCATTATACGTCCACCGTCATCAGATCACTTGGACGACTCATTGCTAGGTGATCCTATTTTTGTATATGCCGCGCATCTCAATCTCAAACTCCATGTCCCACAGTGCTCTAGGTTAGCTTAGGTTAGGTTGGGTTGGGTTGGGTTGGGTTGGGTTGGGTTGGGTTCGGTTCGGTTAGGTTCGGTTCGGTTCGGTTCGGTTGGGTTGGGGTCGGGTTGGGGTCGGGTTGGGGTCGGGTCGGGGTAGGGTAGGGTAGGGTAGGGTAGGGCTCGCTCCTCCTTGCCGTGAAGGACTTCCGACGCCCTTGCGGATAAGGGAAGTAGAATAGTGCGAGCGAGGTATATCCGTAATGGAAAACCTGAAACGGTGCACTACAAACAAATGTCACCTCTGTGGATAATAATTTGGAGCATGCAAATATGAAGGATTCATGTCATATCTAAAATGAACATGAAGGAAGATTGCCAGCAATTCTGCTCTTTCTGTTTCTCGAAAGAAAGAAACACAGCTTGATAAAAAAATTACATCTTAGTGAATTATGGAAATTAGAACGTCAAAACACCTTGCAGATAAGGTTTTCCTCCACTCGCATACCGTAAATGCGAAACTAATGTACCGGTAGTCCTAGTTGTTTTATTTTTAAAATTCTATATTAAAAAGGGCTACGATCACGAAGTATGCCTTTGTGGCACGTTCCCGTCTATTTTGTGTGTATGTGCGTTTCAGCTTTGACAATTTTTTATAAAAAAGCCACGAGAGCACGTCATTTTCACAGTTGAGTTCTACGGTCAGGCGCATATCTTTCCCAAGCAAGACTCTAATGACTAACAAGGATGACTAATTAATGAAATTCTTTTTCGCCTCAAGGTAATCATAACGCGAGATGGCCTTCCCCATCTGCATTATAACGTCCACCGTCATCAGATCACTTGGGCGAGTCATTGCTAGGGGATCCTATTTTTGTATATGCCGCGCTTCTCAATCTCAAACTCCATGTCCCACAGTGCTCTAGGTTGGGTTAGGTTAGGTTAGGTTAGGTTAGGTTAGCTTAGCTTAGGTTAGGTTAGCTTAGGTTAGGTTAGGTTAGGTTAGGTTAGGTTAGGTTAGGTTAGGTTAGCTTAGGTTAGCTTAGGTTAGGTTAGGTTAGGTTAGGTTAGGCTAGGCTAGGCTAGGCTAGGCTAGGCTAGGCTAGGCTAGGCTAGGCTCGGCTCGGCTCGGCTCGGCTCGGCTCGGCTCGGTTCGGTTCGGTTCGGTTCGGCTAGGCTACGCTACGCTACGCTACGCTAGGCTAGGCTAGGCTAGGCTAGGCTAGGCTAGGCTAGGCTAGGCTAGGCTAGGCTAGGCTAGGCTCGGCTCGGCTCGGCTCGGCTCGGCTCGGCTCGGCTCGGCTCGGCTCGGTTAGGTTAGGTTAGGTTAGGTTAGGTTAGGTTAGGTTAGGTTGGGTTGGGTTGGGTTGGGTTGGGTTGGGTTGGGTTGGGTCGGGGTCGGGTCGGGGTAGGGTAGGGTAGGGCTCGCTCCTCCTTGCCGTGAAGGACTTCCGACGCCCTTGTGGATAAGGGAAGTAGAATAGTGCGAGCGAGGTATATCCGTAATGGAAAACCTGAAACGGTGCACTACAAACAAATGTCACCTCTGTGGATAATAATTTGAAGCATGCAAATATGAAGGATTCATCTCATATCTAAAATGAACATGAAGGAAGATTGCCAGCAATTCTGCTCTTTCTGTTTCTCGAAAGAAAGAAACACAGCTTGATAAAAAAATTACATCTTAGTGAATTATGGAAAATAGAATGTCAAAACACCTTGCAGATAAGGTTTTCCTCCACTCGCATACCGTAAATGCGAAACTAATGTACCGGTAGTCCTAGTTGTTTTATTTTAAAAATTCTATATTAAAAAGGGCTATGATCACGAAGTATGCCTTTGTGGCACATTCCCGTCTATTTTGTGTGTGTGTGCGTTTCAGCTTTGACAATTTTTTATAAAAAAGCCACGAGAGCACGTCATTTTCACAGTTGAGTTCTACGGTCAGGCGCATATCTTTCCCAAGTAAGACTATAATGACTAACAAGGATGACTAATTAATGAAATTCTTTTTCGCCTCAAGGTAATCATAACGCGAGATGGCCTTCCCCATCTGCATTATAACGTCCACCGTCATCAGATCACTTGGACGAGTCATTGCTAGGGGATCCTATTTTTGTATATGCCGCGCTTCTCAATCTCAAACTCCATGTCCCACAGTGCTCTAGGTTAGCGTAGGGTAGGTTAGGTTAGGTTAGGTTAGGTTAGGTTAGGTTAGGTTAGGTTAGGTTAGGCTAGGCTAGGCTAGGCTAGGCTCGGCTCGGCTAGGCTCGGCTCGGCTCGGCTCGGCTCGGTTCGGTTCGGTTAGGTTAGGTTAGGTTAGGTTAGGTTAGGTTGGGTTGGGTTGGGTTGGGTTGGGTTGGGTCGGGTCGGGGTAGGGTAGGGTAGGGTAGGGTAGGGCTCGCTCCTCCTTGCCGTGAAGGACTTCCGACGCCCTTGCGGATAAGGGAAGTAGAATAGTGCGAGCGAGGTATATCCGTAATGGTAAACCTGAAACGGTGCACTACAAACAAATGTCACCTCTGTGGATAATAATTTGAAGCATGCAAATATGAAGGATTCATCTCATATCTAAAATGAACATGAAGGAAGATTGCCAGCAATTCTGCTCTTTCTGTTTCTCGAAAGAAAGAAACACAGCTTGATAAAAAAATTACATCTTAGTGAATTATGGAAATTAGAATGTCAAAACACCTTGCAGATAAGGTTTTCCTCCACTCGCATACCGTAAATGCGAAACTAATGTACCGGTAGTCCTAGTTGTTTTATTTTAAAAATTCTATATTAAAAAGGGCTACGATCACGAAGTATGCCTTTGTGGCACGTTCCCGTCTATTTCGTGTGTGTGTGCGTTTCAGCTTTGACAATTTTTTATAAAAAAGCCACGAGAGCACGTCATTTTCACAGTTGAGTTCTACGGTCAGGCGCATATCTTTCCCAAGCAAGACTCTAATGACTAACAAGGATGACTAATTAATGAAATTCTTTTTCGCCTCAAGGTAATCATAACGCGAGATGGCCTTCCCCATCTGCATTATAACGTCCACCGTCATCAGATCACTTGGGCGAGTCATTGCTAGGGGATCCTATTTTTGTATATGCCGCGCTTCTCAATCTCAAACTCCATGTCCCACAGTGCTCTAGGTTGGGTTAGGTTAGGTTAGGTTAGGTTAGGTTAGCTTAGGTTAGGTTAGGTTAGGTTAGGTTAGGTTAGGTTAGGTTAGGCTAGGCTAGGCTAGGCTAGGCTAGGCTAGGCTAGGCTAGGCTAGGCTAGGCTAGGCTAGGCTAGGCTCGGCTAGGCTCGGCTCGGCTCGGCTCGGCTCGGTTAGGTTAGGTTAGGTTGGGTTGGGTTGGGTTGGGTTGGGTTGGGTTGGGTTGGGTCGGGGTCGGGTCGGGGTAGGGTAGGGTAGGGTAGGGTAGGGCTCGCTCCTCCTTGCCGTGAAGGACTTCCGACGCCCTTGCGGATAAGGGAAGTAGAATAGTGCGAGCGAGGTATATCCGTAATGGTAAACCTGAAACGGTGCACTACAAACAAATGTCACCTCTGTGGATAATAATTTGAAGCATGCAAATATGAAGGATTCATCTCATATCTAAAATGAACATGAAGGAAGATTGCCAGCAATTCTGCTCTTTCTGTTTCTCGAAAGAAAGAAACACAGCTTGATAAAAAAATTACATCTTAGTGAATTATGGAAATTAGAATGTCAAAACACCTTGCAGATAAGGTTTTCCTCCACTCGCATACCGTAAATGCGAAACTAATGTACCGGTAGTCCTAGTTGTTTTATTTTAAAAATTCTATATTAAAAAGGGCTACGATCATGAAGTATGCCTTTGTGGCACGTTCCCGTCTATTTCGTGTGTGTGTGCGTTTCAGCTTTGACAATTTTTTATAAAAAAGCCACGAGAGCACGTCATTTTCACAGTTGAGTTCTACGGTCAGGCGCATATCTTTCCCAAGCAAGACTCTAATGACTAACAAGGATGACTAATTAATGAAATTCTTTTTCGCCTCAAGGTAATCATAACGCGAGATGGCCTTCCCCATCTGCATTATAACGTCCACCGTCATCAGATCACTTGGGCGAGTCATTGCTAGGGGATCCTATTTTTGTATATGCCGCGCTTCTCAATCTCAAACTCCATGTCCCACAGTGCTCTAGGTTGGGTTAGGTTAGGTTAGGTTAGGTTAGGTTAGGTTAGCTTAGGTTAGGTTAGGTTAGGTTAGGTTAGCTTAGGTTAGCTTAGGTTAGGTTAGGTTAGGTTAGGTTAGGTTAGGTTAGGTTAGGTTAGGTTAGGTTAGGCTAGCTAGGCTAGGCTAGGCTCGGTTCGGTTCGGTTCGGTTCGGTTCGGTTAGGTTGGGTTGGGTTGGGTTGGGTTGGGTTGGGGTCGGGTTGGGGTCGAGTCGGGGTCGGGTTGGGGTCGGGTTGGGGTCGGGTCGGGGTAGGGTAGGGTAGGGTAGGGCTCGCTCCTCCTTGCCGTGAAGCACTTCCGACGCCCTTGCGGATAAGGGAAGTAGAATAGTGCGAGCGAGGTACATCCGTAATGGAAAACCTGAAACGGTGCACTACAAACAAATGTCACCTCTGTGGATAATAATTTGAAGCATGCAAATATGAAGGATTCACCTCATATCTAAAATGAACATGAAGGAAGATTGCCAGCAATTCTGCTCTTTCTGTTTCTCGAAAGAAAGAAACACAGCTTGATAAAAAAATTACATCTTAGTGAATTATGGAAATTAGAATGTCAAAACACCTTGCAGATAAGGTTTTCCTCCACTCGCATACCGTAAATGCGAAACTAATGTACCGGTAGTCCTAGTTGTTTTATTTTAAAAATTCTATATTAAAAAGGGCTACGATCACGAAGTATGCCTTTGTGGCACGTTCCCGTCTATTTTGTGTGTGTGTGCGTTTCAGCTTTGACAATTTTTTATAAAAAAGCCACGAGAGCACGTCATTTTCACAGTTGAGTTCTACGGTCAGGCGCATATCTTTCCCAAGCAAGACTATAATGACTAACAAGGATGACTAATTAATGAAATTCTTTTTCGCCTCAAGGTAATCATAATGCGAGATGGCCTTCCCCATATGCATTATAACGTCCACCGTCATCAGATCACTTGGGCGAGTCATTGCTAGGGGATCCTATTTTTGTATATGCCGCGCTTCTCAATCTCAAACTCCATGTCCCACAGTGCTATAGGTTAGGTTAGGTTAGGTTAGGTTAGGTTAGGTGAGGTGAGGTGAGGTGAGGTGAGGTGAGGTGAGGTGAGGTGAGGTGAGGTGAGGTGAGGTGAGGTGAGGTGAGGTGAGGTGAGGTGAGGTGAGGTGAGGTGAGGTGAGGCTAGGCTAGGCTAGGCTAGGCTAGGCTAGGCTAGGCTCGGCTCGGCTCGGCTCGGCTCGGCTCGGTTAGGTTCGGTTAGGTTCGGTTGGGTGGGGTTGGGTTGGGTTGGGGTCGGGTCGGGGTAGGGTAGGGTAGGGTAGGGTAGGGTAGGGCTCGCTCCTCCTTGCCGTGAAGGACTTCCGACGCCCTTGCGGATAAGGGAAGTAGAATAGTGCGAGCGAGGTATATCCGTAATGGAAAACCTGAAACGGTGCACTACAAACAAATGTCACCTCTGTGGATAATAATTTGAAGCATGCAAATATGAAGGATTCATCTCATATCTAAAATGAACATGAAGGAAGATTGCCAGCAATTCTGCTCTTTCTGTTTCTCGAAAGAAAGAAACACAGCTTGATAAAAAAATTACATCTTAGTGAATTATGGAAATTAGAATGTCAAAACACCTTGCAGATAAGGTTTTCCTCCACTCGCATACCGTAAATGCGAAACTAATGTACCGGTAGTCCTAGTTGTTTTATTTTAAAAATTCTATATTAAAAAGGGCTACGATCACGAAGTATGCCTTTGTGGCACGTTCCCGTCTATTTTGTGTGTGTGCGTTTCAGCTTTGACAATTTTTTATAAAAAAGCCACGAGAGCACGTCATTTTCACAGTTGAGTTCTACGGTCAGGCGCATATCTTTCCCAAGCAAGAGTATAATGACTAACAAGGATGACTAATTAATGAAATTCTTTTTTGCCTCAAGGTAATCATAACGCGAGATGGCCTTCCCCATCTGCATTATAACGTCCACCGTCATCAGATCACTTGGGCGAGTCATTGCTAGGGAATCCTATTTTTGTATATGCCGCGCTTCTCAATTTCAAACTCCATGTCCCACAGTGCTCTAGGTTAGGTTAGGTTAGGGTAGGTTAGGTTAGGTTAGGTTAGGTTAGGTTAGGTTAGGCTAGGTTAGGCTAGGTTAGGCTAGGTTAGGCTAGGCTAGGCTAGGCTAGGCTAGGCTAGGCTCGGCTCGGCTCGGTTCGGTTCGGTTCGGTTCGGTTCGGTTAGGTTAGGTTAGGTTAGGTTGGGTTGGGTTGGGTTGGGTTGGGGTCGGGTTGGAATCGGGTTGGGGTCGAGTCGGGGTCGGGTTGGGGTCGGGTCGGGGTAGGGTAGGGTAGGGTAGGGCTCGCTCCTCCTTGCCGTGAAGCACTTCCGACGCCCTTGCGGATAAGGGAAGTAGAATAGTGCGAGCGAGGTATATCCGTAATGGAAAACCTGAAACGGTGCACTACAAACAAATATCACCTCTGTGGATAATAATTTGAAGCATGCAAATATGAAGGATTCACCTCATATCTAAAATGAACATGAAGGAAGATTGCCAGCAATTCTGCTCTTTCTGTTTCTCGAAAGAAAGAAACACAGCTTGATAAAAAAATTACATCTTAGTGAATTATGGAAATTAGAATGTCAAAACACCTTGCAGATAAGGTTTTCCTCCACTCGCATACCGTAAATGCGAAACTAATGTACCGGTAGTCCTAGTTGTTTTATTTTAAAAATTCTATATTAAAAAGGGCTACGATCACGAAGTATGCCTTTGTGGCACGTTCCCGTCTATTTTGTGTGTGTGTGCGTTTCAGCTTTGACAATTTTTTATAAAAAAGCCACGAGAGCACATCATTTTCACAGTTGAGTTCTACGGTCAGGCGCATATCTTTCCCAAGCAAGACTATAATGACTAACAAGGATGACTAATTAATGAAATTCTTTTTCGCCTCAAGGTAATCATAACGCGAGATGGCCTTCCCCATCTGCATTATAACGTCCACCGTCATCAGATCACTTGGACGAGTCATTGCTAGGGGATCCTATTTTTGTATATGCCGCGCTTCTCAATCTCAAACTCCATATCCCACAGTGCTCTAGGTTAGGTTAGGTTAGGTTAGGTTGGGTTGGGTTGGGTTGGGTTGGGTTGGGTTGGGTTGGGGTCGGGTCGGGGTAGGGAGGGTAGGGTAGGGTAGGGCTCGCTCCTCCTTGCCGTGAAGGACTTCCGACGCCCTTGCGGATAAGGGAAGTAGAATAGTGCGAGCGAGGTATATATCCGTAATGGAAAACCTGAAACGGTGCACTACAAACAAATGTCACCTCTGTGGATAATAATTTGAAGCATGCAAATATGAAGGATTCATCTCATATCTAAAATGAACATGAAGGAAGATTGCCAGCAATTCTGCTCTTTCTGTTTCTCGAAAGAAAGAAACACAGCTTGATAAAAAAATTACATCTTAGTGAATTATGGAAATTAGAATGTCAAAACACCTTGCAGATAAGGTTTTCCTCCACTCGCATACCGTAAATGCGAAACTAATGTACCGGTAGTCCTAGTTGTTTTATTTTAAAAATTCTATATTAAAGGGCTACGATCACGAAGTATGCCTTTGTGGCACGTTCCCGTCTATTTTGTGTGTGTGTGCGTTTCAGCTTTGACAATTTTTTATAAAAAAGCCACGAGAGCACGTCATTTTCACAGTTGAGTTCTACGGTCAGGCGCATATCTTTCCCAAGCAAGACTATAATGACTAACAAGGGTGACTAATTAATGAAATTCTTTTTCGCCTCAAGGTAATGATAACGCGAGATGGCCTTCCCCATCTGCATTATAACGTCCACCGTCATCAGATCACTTGGGCGAGTCATTGCTAGGGAATCCTATTTTTGTATATGCCGCGCTTCTCAATTTCAAACTCCATGTCCCACAGTGCTCTAGGTTAGGTTAGGTTAGGGTAGGTTAGGTTAGGTTAGGTTAGGTTAGCTTAGGTTAGGTTAGGTTAGGTTAGGTTAGGTTAGGTTAGGTTAGGTTAGGTTAGGTTAGGCTAGGTTAGGCTAGGCTAGGCTAGGCTAGGCTCGGCTCGGCTCGGCTCGGCTCGGCTCGGTTCGGTTCGGTTCGGCTCGGTTCGGTTCGGTTAGGTTAGGTTAGGTTAGGTTAGGTTAGGTTAGGTTAGGTTCGGTTCGGTTCGGTTCGGTTGGGTTGGGTTGGGTGGGGTTGGGTTGGGTTGGGGTCGGGTTGGGGTCGGGTTGGGGTCGAGTCGGGGTCGGGTTGGGGTCGGGTCGGGGTAGGGTAGGGTAGGGTAGGGCTCGCTCCTCCTTGCCGTGAAGCACTTCCGACGCCCTTGCGGATAAGGGAAGTAGAATAGTGCGAGCGAGGTATATCCGTAATGGAAAACCTGAAACGGTGCACTACAAACAAATGTCACCTCTGTGGATAATAATTTGAAGCATGCAAATATGAAGGATTCACCTCATATCTAAAATGAACATGAAGGAAGATTGCCAGCAATTCTGCTCTTTCTGTTTCTCGAAAGAAAGAAACACAGCTTGATAAAAAAATTACATCTTAGTGAATTATGGAAATTAGAATGTCAAAACACCTTGCAGATAAGGTTTTCCTCCACTCGCATACCGTAAATGCGAAACTAATGTACCGGTAGTCCTAGTTGTTTTATTTTAAAAATTCTATATTAAAAAGGGCTACGATCACGAAGTATGCCTTTGTGGCACGTTCCCGTCTATTTTGTGTGTGTGTGCGTTTCAGCTTTGACAATTTTTTATAAAAAAGCCACGAGAGCACGTCATTTTCACATTTGAGTTCTGCGGTCAGGCGCATATCTTTCCCAAGCAAGACTATAATGACTAACAAGGATGACTAATTAATGAAATTCTTTTTCGCCTCAAGGTAATCATAACGCGAGATGGCCTTCCCCATTTGCATTATAACGTCCACCGTCATCAGATCACTTGGACGAGTCATTGCTAGGGGATCCTATTTTTGTATATGCCGCGCTTCTCAATCTCAAACTCCATGTCCCACAGTGCTCTAGGTTAGGTTAGGTTAGGTTAGGTTGGGTTGGGTTGGGTTGGGTTGGGTTGGGTTGGGTTGGGGTCGGGTCGGGGTAGGGAGGGTAGGGTAGGGTAGGGCTCGCTCCTCCTTGCCGTGAAGGACTTCCGACGCCCTTGCGGATAAGGGAAGTAGAATAGTGCGAGCGAGGTATATCCGTAATGGAAAACCTGAAACGGTGCAGTACAAACAAATGTCACCTCTGTGGATAATAATTTGAAGCATGCAAATATGAAGGATTCATCTCATATCTAAAATGAACATGAAGGAAGATTGCCAGCAATTCTGCTCTTTCTGTTTCTCGAAAGAAAGAAACACAGCTTGATAAAAAAAAATTACATCTTAGGGAATTATGGAAATTAGAATGTCAAAACACCTTGCAGATAAGGTTTTCCTCCACTCGCATACCGTAAATGCGAAACTAATGTACCGGTAGTCCTAGTTGTTTTATTTTAGAAATTCTATATTAAAAAGGGCTACGATCATGAAGTATGCCTTTGTGGCACGTTCCCGTCTATTTTGTGTGTGTGTGCGTTTCAGCTTTGACAATTTTTTATAAAAAAGCCACGAGAGCACGTCATTTTCACAGTTGAGTTCTACGGTCAGGCGCATATCTTTCGCAAGCAAGACTATAATGACTAACAAGGATGACTAATTAATGAAATTCTTTTTCGCCTCAAGGTAATGATAACGCGAGATGGCCTTCCCCATCTGCATTATAACGTCCACCGTCATCAGATCACTTGGACGAGTCATTGCTAGGGGATCCTATTTTTGTATATGCCGCGCTTCTCAATCTCAAACTCCATGTCCCACAGTGCTCTAGGTTAGCTTAGGTTAGGTTGGGTTGGGTTGGGTTGGGTTCGGTTCGGTTAGGTTCGGTTCGGTTCGGTTGGGTTGGGGTCGGGTTGGGGTCGGGTTGGGGTCGGGTCGGGGTAGGGTAGGGTAGGGTAGGGTAGGGCTCGCTCCTCCTTGCCGTGAAGGACTTCCGACGCCCTTGCGGATAAGGGAAGTAGAATAGTGCGAGCGAGGTATATCCGTAATGGAAAACCTGAAACGGTGCACTACAAACAAATGTCACCTCTGTGGATAATAATTTGAAGCATGCAAATATGAAGGATTCATGTCATATCTAAAATGAACATGAAGGAAGATTGCCAGCAATTCTGCTCTTTCTGTTTCTCGAAAGAAAGAAACACAGCTTGATAAAAAAGTTACATCTTAGTGAATTATGGAAATTAGAATGTCAAAACACCTTGCAGATAAGGTTTTCCTCCACTCGCATACCGTAAATGCGAAACTAATGTACCGGTAGTCCTAGTTGTTTTATTTTTAAAATTCTATATTAAAAAGGGCTACGATCACGAAGTATGCCTTTGTGGCACGTTCCCGTCTATTTTGTGTGTGTGTGCGTTTCAGCTTTGACAATTTTTTATAAAAAAGCCACGAGAGCACGTCATTTTCACAGTTGAGTTCTACGGTCAGGCGCATATCTTTCCCAAGCAAGACTCTAATGACTAACAAGGATGACTAATTAATGAAATTCTTTTTCGCCTCAAGGTAATCATAACGCGAGATGGCCTTCCCCATCTGCATTATAACGTCCACCGTCATCAGATCACTTGGGCGAGTCATTGCTAGGGGATCCTATTTTTGTATATGCCGCGCTTCTCAATCTCAAACTCCATGTCCCACAGTGCTCTAGGTTGGGTTAGGTTAGGTTAGGTTAGGTTAGGTTAGGTTAGCTTAGGTTAGGTTAGGTTAGGTTAGGTTAGGTTAGCTTAGCTTAGCTTAGGTTAGGTTAGGTTAGGTTAGGTTAGGTTAGGTTAGGTTAGGTTAGGCTAGGCTAGGCTAGGCTAGGCTAGGCTAGGCTAGGCTAGGCTCGGCTCGGCTCGGCTCGGCTCGGTTCGGTTCGGTTAGGTTAGGTTAGGTTAGGTTAGGTTCATTGGGTTGGGTTGGGTTCGGTTGGGTGGGGTTGGGTTGGGTTGGGGTCGGGTTGGGGTCGGGTTGGGGTCGGGTCGGGGTAGGGTAGGGTAGGGTAGGGTAGGGCTCACTCCTCCTTGCCGTGAAGGACTTCCGACGCCCTTGCGGATAAGGGAAGTAGAATAGTGCGAGCGAGGTATATCCGTAATGGAAAACCTGAAACGGTGCACTACAAACAAATGTCACCTCTGTGGATAATAATTTGAAGCATGCAAATATGAAGGATTCATCTCATATCTAAAATGAACATGAAGGAAGATTGCCAGCAATTCTGCTCTTTCTGTTTCTCGAAAGAAAGAAACACAGCTTGATAAAAAAATTACATCTTAGTGAATTATGGAAATTAGAATGTCAAAACACCTTGCAGATAAGGTTTTCCTCCACTCGCATACCGTAAATGCGAAACTAATGTACCGGTAGTCCTAGTTGTTTTATTTTAAAAATTCTATATTAAAGGGCTACGATCACGAAGTATGCCTTTGTGGCACGTTCCCGTCTATTTTGTGTGTGTGTGCATTTCAGCTTTGACAATTTTTTATAAAAAAGCCACGAGAGCACGTCATTTTCACAGTTGAGTTCTACGGTCAGGCGCATATCTTTCCCAAGCAAGACTATAATGACTAACAAGGATGACTAATTAATGAAATTCTTTTTCGCCTCAAGGTAATGATAACGCGAGATGGCCTTCCCCATCTGCATTATAACGTCCACCGTCATCAGATCACTTGGGCGAATCATTGCTAGGGGATCCTATTTTTGTATATGCCGCGCTTCTCAATCTCAAACTCCATGTCCCACAGTGGTCTAGGTCTAGGTCTAGGTCTAGGTCCAGGTCAGGTCAGGTCAGGTCAGGTCAGGTCAGGTCAGGTCAGGCTCGGCTCGGCTCGGCTCGGTTCGGTTCGGTTCGGTTAGGTTAGGTTAGGTTAGGTTAGGTTAGGTTAGGTTAGGTTCGGTTGGGTTGGGTTGGGTGGGGTGGGGTGGTGTTGGGTTGGGTTGGGGTCGGGTTGGGGTCGGGTTGGGGTCGGGTCGGGGTAGGGTAGGGTAGGGTAGGGCTCGCTCCTCCTTGCCGTGAAGGACTTCCGACGCCCTTGCGGATAAGGGAAGTAGAATAGTGCGAGCGAGGTATATCCGTAATGGAAAACCTGAAACGGTGCACTACAAACAAATGTCACCTCTGTGGATAATAATTTGAAGCATGCAAATATGAAGGATTCATCTCATATCTAAAATGAACATGAAGGAAGATTGCCAGCAATTCTGCTCTTTCTGTTTCTCGAAAGAAAGAAACACAGCTTGATAAAAAAATTACATCTTAGTGAATTATGGAAATTAGAATGTCAAAACACCTTGCAGATAAGGTTTTCCTCCACTCGCATACCGTAAATGCGAAACTAATGTACCGGTAGTCCTAGTTGTTTTATTTTAAAAATTCTATATTAAAAAGGGCTACGATCACGAAGTATGCCTTTGTGGCACGTTCCCGTCTATTTTGTGTGTGTGTGCGTTTCAGCTTTGACAATTTTTTATAAAAAAGCCACGAGAGCACGTCATTTTCACATTTGAGTTCTGCGGTCAGGCGCATATCTTTCCCAAGCAAGACTATAATGACTAACAAGGATGACTAATTAATGAAATTCTTTTTCGCCTCAAGGTAATCATAACGCGAGATGGCCTTCCCCATTTGCATTATAACGTCCACCGTCATCAGATCACTTGGACGAGTCATTGCTAGGGGATCCTATTTTTGTATATGCCGCGCTTCTCAATCTCAAACTCCATGTCCCACAGTGCTCTAGGTTAGGTTAGGTTAGGTTAGGTTGGGTTGGGTTGGGTTGGGTTGGGTTGGGTTGGGTTGGGGTCGGGTCGGGGTAGGGAGGGTAGGGTAGGGTAGGGCTCGCTCCTCCTTGCCGTGAAGGACTTCCGACGCCCTTGCGGATAAGGGAAGTAGAATAGTGCGAGCGAGGTATATCCGTAATGGAAAACCTGAAACGGTGCAGTACAAACAAATGTCACCTCTGTGGATAATAATTTGAAGCATGCAAATATGAAGGATTCATCTCATATCTAAAATGAACATGAAGGAAGATTGCCAGCAATTCTGCTCTTTCTGTTTCTCGAAAGAAAGAAACACAGCTTGATAAAAAAAAATTACATCTTAGGGAATTATGGAAATTAGAATGTCAAAACACCTTGCAGATAAGGTTTTCCTCCACTCGCATACCGTAAATGCGAAACTAATGTACCGGTAGTCCTAGTTGTTTTATTTTAGAAATTCTATATTAAAAAGGGCTACGATCATGAAGTATGCCTTTGTGGCACGTTCCCGTCTATTTTGTGTGTGTGTGCGTTTCAGCTTTGACAATTTTTTATAAAAAAGCCACGAGAGCACGTCATTTTCACAGTTGAGTTCTACGGTCAGGCGCATATCTTTCGCAAGCAAGACTATAATGACTAACAAGGATGACTAATTAATGAAATTCTTTTTCGCCTCAAGGTAATGATAACGCGAGATGGCCTTCCCCATCTGCATTATAACGTCCACCGTCATCAGATCACTTGGACGAGTCATTGCTAGGGGATCCTATTTTTGTATATGCCGCGCTTCTCAATCTCAAACTCCATGTCCCACAGTGCTCTAGGTTAGCTTAGGTTAGGTTGGGTTGGGTTGGGTTGGGTTCGGTTCGGTTAGGTTCGGTTCGGTTCGGTTGGGTTGGGGTCGGGTTGGGGTCGGGTTGGGGTCGGGTCGGGGTAGGGTAGGGTAGGGTAGGGTAGGGCTCGCTCCTCCTTGCCGTGAAGGACTTCCGACGCCCTTGCGGATAAGGGAAGTAGAATAGTGCGAGCGAGGTATATCCGTAATGGAAAACCTGAAACGGTGCACTACAAACAAATGTCACCTCTGTGGATAATAATTTGAAGCATGCAAATATGAAGGATTCATGTCATATCTAAAATGAACATGAAGGAAGATTGCCAGCAATTCTGCTCTTTCTGTTTCTCGAAAGAAAGAAACACAGCTTGATAAAAAAGTTACATCTTAGTGAATTATGGAAATTAGAATGTCAAAACACCTTGCAGATAAGGTTTTCCTCCACTCGCATACCGTAAATGCGAAACTAATGTACCGGTAGTCCTAGTTGTTTTATTTTTAAAATTCTATATTAAAAAGGGCTACGATCACGAAGTATGCCTTTGTGGCACGTTCCCGTCTATTTTGTGTGTGTGTGCGTTTCAGCTTTGACAATTTTTTATAAAAAAGCCACGAGAGCACGTCATTTTCACAGTTGAGTTCTACGGTCAGGCGCATATCTTTCCCAAGCAAGACTCTAATGACTAACAAGGATGACTAATTAATGAAATTCTTTTTCGCCTCAAGGTAATCATAACGCGAGATGGCCTTCCCCATCTGCATTATAACGTCCACCGTCATCAGATCACTTGGGCGAGTCATTGCTAGGGGATCCTATTTTTGTATATGCCGCGCTTCTCAATCTCAAACTCCATGTCCCACAGTGCTCTAGGTTGGGTTAGGTTAGGTTAGGTTAGGTTAGGTTAGGTTAGCTTAGGTTAGGTTAGGTTAGGTTAGGTTAGGTTAGGTTAGCTTAGCTTAGGTTAGGTTAGGTTAGGTTAGGTTAGGTTAGGTTAGGTTAGGCTAGGCTAGGCTAGGCTAGGCTAGGCTAGGCTAGGCTAGGCTAGGCTCGGCTCGGCTCGGCTCGGTTCGGTTAGGTTAGGTTAGGTTAGGTTAGGTTCATTGGGTTGGGTTGGGTTCGGTTGGGTGGGGTTGGGTTGGGTTGGGGTCGGGTTGGGGTCGGGTTGGGGTCGGGTTGGGGTCGGGTCGGGGTAGGGTAGGGTAGGGTAGGGTAGGGCTCACTCCTCCTTGCCGTGAAGGACTTCCGACGCCCTTGCGGATAAGGGAAGTAGAATAGTGCGAGCGAGGTATATCCGTAATGGAAAACCTGAAACGGTGCACTACAAACAAATGTCACCTCTGTGGATAATAATTTGAAGCATGCAAATATGAAGGATTCATCTCATATCTAAAATGAACATGAAGGAAGATTGCCAGCAATTCTGCTCTTTCTGTTTCTCGAAAGAAAGAAACACAGCTTGATAAAAAAATTACATCTTAGTGAATTATGGAAATTAGAATGTCAAAACACCTTGCAGATAAGGTTTTCCTCCACTCGCATACCGTAAATGCGAAACTAATGTACCGGTAGTCCTAGTTGTTTTATTTTAAAAATTCTATATTAAAGGGCTACGATCACGAAGTATGCCTTTGTGGCACGTTCCCGTCTATTTTGTGTGTGTGTGCATTTCAGCTTTGACAATTTTTTATAAAAAAGCCACGAGAGCACGTCATTTTCACAGTTGAGTTCTACGGTCAGGCGCATATCTTTCGCAAGCAAGACTATAATGACTAACAAGGATGACTAATTAATGAAATTCTTTTTCGCCTCAAGGTAATGATAACGCGAGATGGCCTTCCCCATCTGCATTATAACGTCCACCGTCATCAGATCACTTGGGCGAATCATTGCTAGGGGATCCTATTTTTGTATATGCCGCGCTTCTCAATCTCAAACTCCATGTCCCACAGTGGTCTAGGTCTAGGTCTAGGTCTAGGTCCAGGTCAGGTCAGGTCAGGTCAGGTCAGGTCAGGTCAGGCTCGGCTCGGCTCGGCTCGGCTCGGCTCGGCTCGGCTCGGCTCGGCTCGGTTCGGTTCGGTTCGGTTAGGTTAGGTTAGGTTAGGTTCGGTTGGGTTGGGTTGGGTGGGGTGGGGTGGTGTTGGGTTGGGTTGGGGTCGGGTTGGGGTCGGGTTGGGGTCGGGTCGGGGTAGGGTAGGGTAGGGTAGGGCTCGCTCCTCCTTGCCGTGAAGGACTTCCGACGCCCTTGCGGATAAGGGAAGTAGAATAGTGCGAGCGAGGTATATCCGTAATGGAAAACCTGAAACGGTGCACTACAAACAAATGTCACCTCTGTGGATAATAATTTGAAGCATGCAAATATGAAGGATTCATCTCATATCTAAAATGAACATGAAGGAAGATTGCCAGCAATTCTGCTCTTTCTGTTTCTCGAAAGAAAGAAACACAGCTTGATAAAAAAATTACATCTTAGTGAATTATGGAAATTAGAATGTCAAAACACCTTGCAGATAAGGTTTTCCTCCACTCGCATACCGTAAATGCGAAACTAATGTACCGGTAGTCCTAGTTGTTTTATTTAAAAATTCTATATTAAAAAGGGCTACGATCACGAAGTATGCCTTTGTGGCACGTTCCCGTCTATTTTGTGTGTGTGTGCGTTTCAGCTTTGACAATTTTTTATAAAAAAGCCACGAGAGCACGTCATTTTCACAGTTGAGTTCTACGGTCAGGCGCATATCTGTCCCAAGCAAGACTATAATGACTAACAAGGATGACTAATTAATGAAATTCTTTTTCGCCTCAAGGTAATCATAACGCGAGATGGCCTTCCCCATCTGCATTAAAACGTCCACCGTCATCAGATCACTTGGACGAGTCATTGCTAGGGGATCCTATTTTTGTATATGCCGCGCTTCTCAATCTCAAACTCCATGTCCCACAGTGCTCTAGGTTAGGTTAGGTTAGGTTAGGTTAGGTTAGCTTAGGTTAGGTTAGGTTAGGTTAGGCTGTGTTCCAGCTGGATTTCGTACGTTTCCCAACACGTAGCCTTCACGGACGAGACGTTTACTGTCCACGGTTCATTAGTGTGGAAGGCATGAGGTCTGGCAGGGGCGCGTTCGAATTTCGGTCGAACTGGGAGTTTTGAGGAGTGAGCGCTTCGAGTCTATATGGGGGCTATATGGAAGATTGGCAAGACATATCCAAGTGAGCGGTTAGCATTGCTATTTATGTGTTCGACATGTGCTTTCTAGGAAAGGTCAGAAGTTAGTAATGCATCAAAATACTTGAACACGGTTGAAGTTTAAAGTTGAATGTTACTGATGAAAGAGCACTCACTTAGCGCTATCCGTTATGACGCCGAGATATATACATGCGCCTATACATTTGCTTAGGTTCAGTTTCATGTCCCGTTGTTCACACATGATATTAGTTTGTTATAAGCAATCTGGAGCACATCTTCCTCTATAGCCTTCTCTATAGAGGAGGCTATAGAAGACCCTATCGATAGGCCGATAACCCTAACCGATAGGCGATAACGAATTAGGGCCGACAACCCTAATTCCACCTCCATAGAAGAGGCTCTGATTTGAGATTAGTCATGTCAGAACTGTCCTTAATTTTCCGGGAAATAGCACAGTCATAAGCAAAGAAACGTACAGTTGAGGAAACAGAGCGAGCGAGGCCATTAATCTCGCTTAAGAAGAGCAGTGCACTGGTATGTCATTAGAGTCGTGACCGTAGAAACGTAGGTACTGCGAGCGATCGGCTAAGAAGTATTCCAACGAAGTCGGCATATGTTGGCCATTGCTGCGATTACCTAGGCTTAACTAGAGTCACTACATAAGCTATGCTTCAGAGTACCGACAATGAGGTAGGAGGGCGAGTTGGAGCCGCCATGTTGTTTCCGTGTGACCTCCAGCGCCTTCCAAGGAG
The DNA here is from genome assembly GCF_037126465.1 of Ornithodoros turicata. Taxonomy (NCBI): domain Eukaryota; kingdom Metazoa; phylum Arthropoda; class Arachnida; order Ixodida; family Argasidae; genus Ornithodoros; species Ornithodoros turicata. The sequence continues at coordinate 10,324,299 of NC_088209.1, read as the reverse complement.
CGCACTTTGAACTGTTGCCTTCTTCCACTGCCGAGCTTCAGCTTCATCTATTTCTACTACCGAAGTAGAGGTGGGGCTGGAGGTCAAACAGAAACTACATGGTGGCTCCAACCCTCTCTTTTGTCTCAGTGTCGATACCCTGAGGCGTAGCTTATTTAATGACTCTAGCTTTAACAGCAGAAGCGAACTAGGTACCACGAGGAATGCCTTCGAAATATCTATGAAAATATGACCCGCTTGTGATCCCTGAACGACAAAAGTGTATTAGCGCAACCTTGGCTGCACGTAATGTAGTTGTTTATAAGTAGGGTGTGGGGCTTGTGGGAATTTCAGCCCCGCATGTACAGGCGCGCTACCCGCACCCAACCCGCAAGATGCGTTTTGTGGGAAAAGATACCAGCGCCCGCGAATTGGCCACAGTGTGCGTCCAAACGCTACCGACCTTTCACCTTAAAGTCACCTTTCCGAATTATTCATTTATTTTGCAGCGCCCAACACCACGTTGCCATGCGCGCATGGACACGATTACTTGTATGTAAGTATTCACATGTAAACTAATTTTCTAGACTGGCCTCATCAGAGCCGTTCCGATGAGGGGAAGGGGGTGAGATAGGGCGGCCTCCCCGGGCGCCTTCTTCACAGGGGGCGCCGCACGGCAGGTTCCGGGAGCTAGGATGGCCAATAAAACCAGATCTAGGAGAATTTTGAGCTCGCAAGTCCATATCAGCTTTTTCTTTCGTTTTTTTTTTTCTCGCCTTTCTTCATTTTTGATTACAGGGCGTCTAGTTGAGGGGGAGGGGTGGGGGCGATTCGCGTAATCGTGCCCCATGGGGAAGCTAACCTCGGGATGGCTCTCGGCCTCATTGATACACGTAACGCGAAAAAGATGACCGCACGTAATCACAAAAAAAAAAAAAGGATTAGCAAATTTTGAGGCCGTAAACCATTGATGTAGCTCATTAAGTACAGCAATGAAGAGAGAGAGAGAGACGGCTCTTGGGCTCGCGTGTAAAACTCGTGAGTCCTTATTCAGCACAGCGTCTTTTGCTGTGAACTGAGTACAGCACATCGATATCGAATAACATATTCCCATTCGTCTTGGAGTAATTCTGAAAGAAGAAAACGAATTTGTTATTTCAGGAAAATATTTTTGTCCATTATTACCCTTTTCCCTTTTTTTCTTTTTCACTTCACTGGAAACATACACTGTGATTCGTTGGCAAGACGGCGAACGGAGCAAAACCGAAGTGTATATACCTGACTTCGAGAACAATCTCATTCGAAGGACATGTTGTTGATAGCTCTCTCATTCTATAGAAATTTCGTCTTGCGTACCCCATTGCATACAGTTTTTATTCTTTCTGAAGCATTTCTCACCCTGGATTAGCAAACACTACAAGTACAGTGTCAGTAACGTGAAAGCAATTGATATAACCCACTTAGATTACGTAGTTTGTTTTCTTCTCAAAATCCAATTACGAGATGTCGCATTGCAGTGCAAAGGGACCACCATCTCCTTTGCGTTTCTTTGTGCAGATCGCAGAAGCATGATATATCACAGCTAACCATCATTCACTTGCATGCAGAACAAACGTGGTCCTTTTGCCTGCCAGTTTTACTGCTGGCATTACCCTCACCCAATCGCTAATCGTCCTGACGGCACACTTTGTTTGGTAAGCTACACTTTTCAACTATTTTCACATTCACCAAGTCCATTCTCAGTGCAGCATGACAGCAATCTAAAATGCTATAGGAAAGCCCACTGCAGTATCTGGGGCGCCACGAAGTTCTAAAGCGTGAGAGCGGTAGTACGAATCCCATATTAGTGTGAAATTGCAAGGCACCGTCTGGTACACTGCTTCGACTTGGTGCTTTTCGTAGCCATTGAGAAGGTGGCACTGAAGACGGTTGGGAGGATGAAAACAAAAGTGGGAGATGCGGGACTTCATACCGCAACTGGCACGTCGGCTAGCGTATAAAGCGAACATTTGCAGTTGACATGGAGCGTAACCGCCGTTCATCTGTGACGCGTGGTGGTGGACATGTCTGAGCTGAGTTAGTGAGGGCTGCAGACTGCAGAGCTAACTGAAATAAGAGAAGCGGCAACCAATAGTTGTCGATTATCCCGTCTTCCATGACAGATACAAACTGAAAAGAACGACAAGTCTGTGACACAACGGTTTCTCCGAATTCTCCATTCTCTACATTCTCCGAGACAGTTGCTTCCCAAGAAATTCGGCCCCAGCCAGGCAAAAATCTGGACTGTTCCCAGTATGGTTCCAGTTGAATCTGGATGGTCCCGGAAAGGTTCCAGTTGAATGTGGACGGTAACCATCTGGATCCCAAGCGGGGTGGCTGGTTCCACTTTGGTGAAATCTGTGGTATTCCTCTGGACTCGGGTGGTTCCAGGAGTACTACTTCCTGGAGCCTCACAGGTACCAGTTTGTTCCCAGAATGGTCAGTTAACCGACCTGAGATCCCAAGCTGGGCAGCTTTCCCCTGTGTGATCTTGTATAGGGGAAGAGTCTGCTCTTGTCACATACCCTTCTGGTTTTTGGTTGATCAATTACTTTGATCCATTTTATCATATACACGATCTCCTTTCGTTATCCGGCTGCATCTGCGGTAAAATATGTGAGGTAACTTCGATTCGTACTCGTCTTGAATTCCAGATGAATGTCATAAGCGCCAGCAAAATGTCAATAGACATATATTCCAAATATGACAGTAACTAAGCTAAATAATTCGAAAAAGAAAAGGGAAAGGAAAAATAAAAGGCAATTGCAGAGGCCGGTGGCCGATGGACTGTGGGGGAGCCACGGTACGGCTATGAATTCAAATTCAAACGGCAGGGCGGGAGTGTCAGTTCGAACTTGGAAGCGGCGTCGCACCATCAGCCTTCCTCAGGTACACGAGGATGCGACTGTAGAATATGTACAACTGCGCCAATCGACAACGTTGCAAGCTCATTGACCCAGACTTTGTGCGCGCTCCGATTGGTCGACAATGTTTTGAAATCGCATTTTGTACGCGCACATCTGCGTGCCAAGGGGATGAAACTCGCGAGTTCCCTTGCGGACTAGAGTGAGGCGTTGCGAGCTTTTCGCGTCATGAAACGTCATAATTTTTACGTCGAAGCGCGAGTTCTCAACCGTCACGAGCCCATTGGCTCCTGAGGCCGCTCCCACGCTATGCGAGCGCTCCACAACCTTGAACATCCCAAGTGAACACCCTTGTTGTTACACGGTGAATGTTACAAATTCTGTTTTGGCCGTACATTAGGAGGCTCAGGTGTCGCTCATCTTAGTGACGAGCATTGGATTTACAATAACAGAGCGTATTGTGTAGTAGTGTCAAAACTTGGCACGGTTCTACGATATGTGCGTAGAGGACAACTCACAGAACATAAACTTGCTTTGTGCTCCGTTCAAGAATATATTAAGATACCAAATCATCAAATCCCTCCCTAAAGAAGCGCATTAATGAAGGTTTTTTTTAGAAGAAGATCTGAATAAACTACACAAAGGTAAAGAACAAAAAGTATATATATTGGGTAGACAAGTAACTTGAAAGTAACTCCTTACTTTTCTGAAGTACCTTAGGAACGTGAAGTTCATTTTTATTATGTGTAGCTTCGTTAGTAACTTAGTTATATTTCTTGCACAGTAACTGGCTGGGTAACGAGTACCCTATGTCGCGCAACTTCACATCTCTGCTACTAGAGTTGGGAACCGGAAATCCCGGGTTTTCGGGACATCAAAAGCACCCCTATGTCTTCAACTTGCAGGCGCCGGGCAGGAGCTGCAGGAGGTAATTTGATGGAAGCGATGGTTCCGTTGATTCATTCTTTGAAGCTTCCGTCCGCAAAAAGTTGCCAGCGCAACGCAGGAGCTTACGGTCGTTGCCGGGGAGGGACCGGCCAGCGCACGGTTTTCTCTCTTTGTTGAGCTGGAGGCAGCAGCCGTACCGGCGTCCGACTGCCTCGCCGACGCAAGCCCAGCGTTCCCGTGTTGTGCTTGCATCACCAGTATTTGGTCAAAGCGTGAAAACCTTCGCCGTTCTCTACTTCGAAGTTCGGCCAAAATGTAATGATAGCAGCAGTGTGTGGTACAGCTTGGGACAAAAGTTTACGGAACACCGGGGTGTCGCATTTCTCCAGTGGGGCGATACTCTAGCAGAGAACAGGAGCGGACGCACATACTAAAGGATCGATACTATGGCTGGTCACCCGTTTCTTATTCGATCAAGCTCCCTGATAAGTAGCGGGGGCCGCTCCGATGAAGGAATACGCTAGAGTAGTGTTCCGTAAACTTTTGTCCCAAGCTGTACTACCACTTACGTGCGTAGATGGGCAATCGGAGAAGTGTAAGAGATGCGGTAGAGTGTTAAAGACTTAAAGAAGCAAATCACTGCCTCCGGTCAATTGTTCCGACCAGCGTGGAATCGGAAAGAAGTTTCAGCTCGGCAGGAAGCTTTTGCACAAAAGTCCGATCTCGCCTTGACGACAGTTCTTGCGACGCTTTGTGTTTCCTGAGGGCATTTTTGAGCAACGACGCAGTGGTGATTACGACAAAGCTAGGGCTCACGACTGAGACATTAAGGTCGCTTTGCTTGCGCGAGAAAGCTTTGTTTCTTGAACCTTAAAAAAACATTGAAAACCAAAGCAGGCGATAAAATTAATAAACCCCTCCTGTTTTCAAGCTTTAGACAGTGTCTGCCATATGTAATGACCCCTGGAAATACGACTATGAAACTCGCTGCTGAAAATTATTGACCCGTCCCGGAATCCCGGAATTAGAACTTTTAAATCCCGAAATCCCGGGATCGTGACAAGGCCTCGGGATTCCCAACTCTATCTGCTACGTATTATACAGGGTGTTGCACCTAAAGTGATAAAAAAATTCTAACTGGCGACGTACATGCCGGAGGATTGTGGGATTCTCGGCAACTAACTTCTGGAGACTTTTGCCACCATTGAGGAAGACTTTAGACAATTTTTACTTGCTGGAAATTCAGTTTTTCAATTGAAATTTGAAAATTTCCAAGCGAACCTTACTTTTTTTGCAGAAATATGAAGTCCTCCACGGATAACTACAGACCCAACAAAACCTATGCACAGTATCCCAACAGAAATAGTCTAAAAAATAGTAAAAATTCGGGTTTAGCCCCGCCTGCTTGATTGTCGCGAAGAAGGGAGCAAGGAAGGTGCGGGGAGATAAGAAAGTGTTCCCGCCTCTTGACCTTGATACTGGTGACAAGCGACTTATCACAAAGAAAACAAAACAACCATGATATTACAAAGAAGGCAAAACAAATGAAGACAGGGATATAGAATAGAAAAGAATAGAAATAGAAAAAAGGGAAACGTAGGTCGCACTGGTGCGACCAGCTGTTCCAGGACGCTTGACAGGGACACTTCCATGTCTAGGCGCACATTTTGCCCCCTCTTCTATGCGAAAACCAAGCAGGCGGGGCTAAAGCGTAATTTATTACTAATTTTGTTCGACTATTTCTTGAATTTATTTAAACTTTACGAAGCTTAATGAGTACTACAGTCCATACACATGGAGGACCTAGTGTGAAAAATTTCCCTGGATATACTGTTGCGATACTGTGCATAGTTTCGTTGAGTCTGCGGTTATCCGTGGCAGACAACGTATTTCTTTAAAAAAAAGTAAGGCTCGCTTGGAAATTTCCAAATTTCAATTACAAAACTAAATTTCGCGCAATTAAAAATTGTCTAAAGCCTTCCTCAATGGTCGCAAAAGTTTCCAGAAGTCGAAAGTTAGTTGCCGAGGAAGTCCCACAATCCTCCGGCGAGTACGTGGCTAGTTAGAATTTTTTATCACTTTAGGTGCCACACCCTGTATACTACGTAGCAGAGATGTGAAGTTGCGCGACATAGGGGACTCGTTACCAGTCAGTTACTGTGCAAGAAGTATAACTAAGTTACTAACGAAGTTACACATAATGAAAATGAACTTTACGTTCCTAAGGTACTTCAGAAAAGTAAGGAGTTAGTTTCAAGTTATGTCTACCCAATAGATATACTTTTTGTTCTTTACCTTTCTGTAGTTAATTCAGATCTTGATCTAAAAAAACTACATTAATGCGCTTCTTTAGGGAGGGATTCGATTATCTTGATCTCTTAATATATTGTCACGAAGCGAAATGGGTCGGCGAGTCGTCGAATAAACAGCCAACGGTTTATTACACTACTTGGTAGCAAAACACAAGAGTGATAGCTCTCTGAACACAACTGAGTCCAAAGAATGAATACTCCAGCTTGGAGCGCACAAGCATTTAAGCGTCGCGCTGAAAAGCCTAGAAACAGCACGTGCGTTTGCCAGAGGGCAGGCGATGTGTCTGGAAGCTTCTTGCTTCTTCTTCAGCATGCGCCGGGACGAGATATACTGTTTCGTGCCTGCCCTGGAAGTTTCGCGATGATGATTCGTGGCATTGCCCCCTCCGTAGACGTGGCATCGTCTCTATGCCGTTTTTTCTCCTTCTTTTTTTTTTTTGTCATGTTGTCTCCTTCCAGCCAGTCTTCAGCGCTACCTGCTGTAGTACGGCTTGAGTCGAACGACGTGAACTATTTCAGTCCTCGGGGGTCGTCGAGAGGGAACGCTGCCCTCAAGTACCACTTCGTAATCCAGGTCTCCAATGCGTCGAAGTACTTTGTAGGGACGGAAGTACCGCTTCAGTAGCTTCTCGCTCAGGCCTCGTCGTCGAATCGGCGCCCAAACCCATACCAAGTCGCCTGGACTGAAGCGTACGTCTCGTCGGCGCAAATTGTATCTTCTTTCATCGACGCGTTGTTGTTGACCAATGCGTAGTCTGGCCAGCTGGCGGGCTTCTTCTGCTCGCTGTGTGAAGTCCAGAGCTTCGTTTTCCACATCACTGGGTTCGTGGGGCAGCATCGCGTCCAGCATAGTCGATGCGTCATGGCCGTGTGCAAGGCGGAACGGTGTGAATCCCGTTGAAAGATGAAAGTCACTGAAAAGGCTAGCCAGCTATGGGATCGAACCCACATCTTCTCGATTACCGGTCCAGGGCTCTACCAATCCCGTTGTTTCCTGGACAGTCGTGTTATAGGCAAACGTGACGTAAGGCAGTATTTCGTCCCATGTCTTGTGCTCGACGTCAACGTACGTCGAAATCATGTCGGCAAGAGTTTTCTTTAGGCGTTCGGTGAGCCCGTTCGTATGCGGATGGTACGCCGTTGTCCTCCGGTGAGCGGTGTGACTGAGTCGAAGGATTTCTTGTGTTAGCCTGCTTGTAAATGCCGTTCCCCTATTGGTGATTAAAGCGGTCGGAGCTCCGTGCCGCAGTATGATGTTCTCGATAAAGAACTTCGCCAATTCTGTTGCTGTGCCCTGTGGAAGTGCCTTGGTCTCAGCATAGCGTGTCACGTAGTCGGTGGCGACGATTATCCAACGATTTCCGGAAGACGAACGTGGGAAGGGCCCGAGTAGATCCATCCCAATCTGCTCGAACGGCGCCGACGGCGGTGCGATTGGCTGAAGGTACCCTGAAGGTCGTACCGGCGGCATTTTTCGTCGTTGGCATTCCCGGCACGTCCTTACGTAGTGGTGTACCGTCTTGGTCAGTTTTGGCCAGTAGTACTTTTCCCTTATACGGCCAGTGTCCGGCTGTATCCCAAATGACCTGATGACGGTTCGTCGTGGCATGATTCAAGAATCTCGATGCGCATGTCCCCAGCTTCGAACGTCTTTCACGTTAGAAGGAACAGGGTAATTTGCGATGGCCGCCGTCTTGTCGGGGTCGGGGCGTACGCCGTCGCTGCTCACGAGATGGCCGAGAAATTTGAGTTCCTCGTAGCCGAATCGACACTTCTGAGGCTTCAACGTCAGCCCTGCAGTTCTGATAGCCTCGACGACTTGCTTTAGCCGTTCAACATGTTCTTCGAATGTTCTTGCGAATACGACAACATCGTCGAGGTACACCAGGCAGGCTTGCCACTTGCACCCCGGCGAGAACTGCATCCATAACGCGCTGGAACGTCGCTGGTGCTGTGCAAAGGCTGATAGGCATAACCTTGAATTCGAAAAGTCAATCCGGAGTGACGAAGTCAGTCTTCTCACGGTCCCGTTCGTCGACTTCAATTTGCCAGTACCCTGTCTTGAGGTCCATGGAAGAGAAAAATTTTGCGTTTTGAAGGCGATCGAGCGTGTCGTCGATGCGCGGTAACGGGTAGACGTCCTTCTTCGTTATCTCAGTGAGTTTCCGGTAGTCGACGCAGAATCCCCCCCCCCCCCCGAGTGTTCCGTCCTTCTTCTTCCCTAGTACCACCGGCGATGCCCACGGACTGGTCGACGGCTGGATAATATCATCTCTTAGCATCTCTTCTACTTGCGTTCCGATCGTTTCTCGCTCTTTGCAGGAGACCCGGTACGGCATGCGGTGAATTGGACGGGCCTTTTCGTCGACGGTGATGCGGTGCTTCGCAATGGGCGTTTGTCTTACTTTCGACGATGCAGCGAAGCAGTCACTGAAATCGTTGAGCATCTGGAGAAGGGTTTGCTTTTGAGTTGTATTGAGTTGAGGGTTTACGTCGAAATGTCCGGCCTCGTGTTCCGTTTTGACCGCGATGCGAGTAGTGTCCTCAGGCAAACATCCGTGGTGGAGTATTGGTCTACGATGACGGCTATCTTCGTGCCGTTCGCCAGGTGTTGTGGCTCCGGGCGAAAATTTGTGACCAGGAGTTCGAATATTCCGTTTCTTACGGGCACAATTCCTCTTGCTATCCCAATTCCTCGTTCGAGGAGAAGTTGCGTGTTGCCTTCAGCCAACAAACACCCAGTCGGTGCTCTGCCGCACGTAGCGGTCACAAGGACTGACGACAAGGGAGGCAGGTTGACGTGCTGAGTCGTCACGGCGGTTACGTCCGTGTTTGCGCGTTTCCCCGGGGTTATTCGTGCCCACCACTTGTCTTCTGCTGTTTCCGGTGTTTTAAAAGAGATACCTCCATTTGTGAAGTCGGCGATTGCTTCGTTTTCTACTAGAAAGTCCATTCCGAGTATTACATCACGTGGGCAGTTCGGCAAGACGGCAAAGCTGACGACGTACTGGATGTCACGCACTTGTATGACTGCCGTGCATCGGCCAGTCGGTGTTACGACGTGTCCACCAGCAGTCCTGATGTCAGGCTCATCCCACTTCGTTTGCACCTTGCGAAGCTTCTTAGCCAGCGTACAACTTATAACGGAGTCGTCGGCCGCGATGATGATTCGTAGCAATATTCTTGAACGGAGCACAAAGCAAGTTTATGTTCTGTGAGTTGTCCTCTACGCACATATCGTAGAACCGTGACACGTTTTTGCACTATTACACCATGCGCTTTGTTATTGTAAATGGAATTCTCGTCGTTAAGATGAGCGACACCTGGGCCTCATAATGTACGTCCGAAACAGAATTTGTAACATTCACCGTGTAACGGCAAAGGTGTTCAAGGGTTCAACGGGGTACACTTATCGAATGAAAGGAACATGGAACTTTTTCCGAGTTACTTGGAGAAACTTACCTAAGCACGAACGAGTTCTTCAAGAAGTTACTGGAGCTCTAAAGCGACGAGTTAAGTCAAAAGTTACCGAAAAATGTAGCTTAGTTACAGTAACGAGTTACGTAACTCGTTAGTGTAACTAAGCTACGCTTTTCGGAAACTTTTTACTCCCAACACTACTATACGTAGTTCGTACATAGAGATGTACCGATTATTTCTTACTGTTCAGTATCTGCTTTGTGGGAAACCTGCTGGGATGACCACTTATCATGAGAAGCCCACGATACGGGGCATCCAAGGTGGACCGTGGTCCACGTCGCCACGGACTTCTTTCTCGGACCTGGGGACCGAGATGTGGCGGGGGCAGAGATCCTCGGTGGGACGTGAGGCGCACACTGGAGCGCTGTCTCTGTCTTTGCGTGCTGGAATGAAAAGAGTATGAAGGTAAAGCAGTAAGAGGGTAACTCCACACTGCGAGCGCCTGGAAGGGTACTCCCCACATTACAAGTGGAAGACCGCGTAAAAACACTACAACGCGACCATCAGGTTCTGGTGACCGAAATAGTGACTGCTACGTGCGCTGCGTGCGGAGATGCATACTGTAGCAACTGGAAGCAGGTCCCGTCGGATCCTGGCATAGTTGAGACTATGAAGGCCGTTCTGAGTCCATAACTGCTGGGATTGCCCTCTGTGGGAATACAAAGGGATCAAATACTCTGGGAACGACAACACGTTAGAAATACGGTTTTGCTCGTCCACGCCAGCTGAAAGCCAGTACTCAGAGACTGTTCCCGCTGACCGTGTAATGCGGTTCTAACGCCAGTTTGGCGACAGCGGGAGCTTTAGTCGAGATATGCTAAGAAAGCGACGTGATGATGAAATCATCCGTGATTTTCATGTCAGTCTGATAGGCCGTCTGGGTGCTTGGAGGAACAACACATTAGAAGCATGGTTTGCTCATCCCAACAAGCTAAAAGCCGGCACTTAATAGAGTAGAAGCAGCAGACACCAGTTCGAAGAATTAACAAAGGGTTTATTTCGTACCTTCAAACTGCGCTAGCCAAGGCTTTCCCCCGAGAAGAAGGGCGACCCTCTCCGGTCCGCCAATACATCTTAAATAAGTTCTTCAGGTATCCGCCCCCTAATTTACCCGCAAGCGACGCGCCCCAACGATCAATCACGACACCTGTCGACAACACCACAAAACAAATCCCACAGCTTTTAGTGCAATAAACAATATTTACTTGAACAACATGTGCATTTGTACGCATTATATTCGGTCATGCATTCATTGGTCCCGCTGCTAAGTGGCAGAATCCGAGGCCACATAACAGCGGGAACCACTGGAACAACTCCACTGCTTCCGCTTCAAGTAGAACCATCATGAAACTGGTTCCACTTCCAACTGGTCCTAGTCACTAAATGTCCCCTGGGTTTTATGCCTGGGTCTTGGGATGAAGAGAGCTTCCAAGGAGGGTGTACAAGTTATCTGTAGAGGACAACGCAATTACGGAATGTAGTTTCCAGCTCTGCTAGACTTGGATCGTGAGCTCAAAGCCTCCGATCCCAAAGTCCACCAGCGCGGCCCCCGCGCCTGGACACCCGACTAGCATAGAGGACGCATTCACAACGCTTTTCGCAAAATAAAGTGACGCTTACTTTCTGAAAACTTCCAAGAGAGCCACAAAACACTAAATATAAGTTTTCATTTCCATGAAACACGTAAATGATCATTAATCACCTATGCAAATTAGTAGTATGTATTTAAACACGTGAATGATCTACAAACGTTGTCATCTTCGGAAAAACGTGCGAGCGTCCATGCTGCCATTTTCAACTGTTTCCCGGCGGTTGCCTCTCGTGATATTTCGTTAGCAACGCATGAGACAGCCCATCAGGTGCAGTGCTATCTGTGACGGTGGTTATGGCGAATTGGGGTGGTCATTTCGTGGCACATTTTTTACAAGATCCCGAGCAGTCATATTCGCTCGGTCAAAGCGAAGCAATCTCACACGTTCGCGTTGCGCTTTACGAGCGCCCGAAATTTGCCAGCTAGCACTTTTTTTCGCTCGGTCTCAAAACGATCGAGCAGCGAGTTGCCCAACTATATCTGGTGTCGTCACATCCGCACTGCAACGGTGGTGAGTACCCTCATTGGCCCGCAGGTCGAAATCAAGTGGTTTAGCAGGCGACGGAACTCGAAAACGGGCGACCACGATGCCCCTAGCGTGATCCAAGTAACTAAAACCGCTAGGTTCCTAGCACTCATGTTCGAGTTGCAACGGTCACGTGATCCAGCTCGGTCTCCGACCTAGCAATTTCCGAGTGCTAGGCCGTGTTGCCACGAAATGACTACCCGAATTCGCCATTAGAGTCAGATGGACGCCTGGTCACTCGTTTTTGCGGAGCAGTATTTTCGCAACCATTCGACACGAATTGCCCTCTCTGGGGGCGCAGGGCTTCACGGGAACATTTCGTGTGGTTGAGTAATGAATGCTGTTCGTGGCTATTCTGGTAGTCCATATTGGATACTAGACGTTGGTATCCCATATTTAAAGCAGCAGAGCTGTACGAAATTCCTTCAACCATACTTACCGTTTCCTTCCTCGTGGTTGTGTTTCAGAGACCGGACACTGCAATCAAAGGCGGATGCTACTGGGGTAGCTGCTATATTGGCTACCAGCGCAGAGGTTGACTGGGTACCAACTTCAAAATGATAATTCAATGCTGAGCATGATGTTCTTGCGAAATAGAACGCAACATTCTCCCCAGAAGTTGGTTCCTGTTTCTTAAAAAAAGCGTAGTCTTTAGCTTCTTGCTTTCGCATAAGACGTGCACTGCTTTGAAAAACACAAACCACATCACAACCCATTCATAGACTGATGAGAACAGACTTCAGTAAGTATCCTAACATCTTGTAACATATGCAGCTTTTGCCTCATCAGTTCTACGAAACTAAGGAATAATGTCTTCTCGGGCAAAATGTCTACATGATGACACGCGTGAATCGATTTTTTCCCATCGCGAGGCATTGCATTTCACATTGGGTCCCGCCAGAGCACGTAAGAGAATTTTCCAAAAACGTGGAGGAGCTGTAGCTTCGTTCAGTGCCACAATAGCCATGAAAATTCGAAGAGCTTGTCGATGTTTCTCTGCGAAAGCACATGAAGTCAGAAACAATGGTGTTAAATGACGGCTCACCGACATATTTCCGGGGTCCCTCTTATTCAAACTGCTCGGATATTACAGTCTGCTCTCCCGATCTGGTTTCTCGCAGGCACTGGAAGACGGATTTAGATACACTAGGGAGTTATCACGTACCTATACTCATTCCTTACACCTCAATGGTTGCCGGATCACGAAAAGAAAAAGTCAGAGACTGGAACGTATTCAAACGCAGGAGGGAGAAGCCTCTACAGAATATCACCACTTTCGACGAATTCGACGAGGCGCTCTCGACTAGCATTGCAGCTGCAACAAAAAAGATATCGTGTCCGATCAAATATCGCAGCGTAGATGCTGAGTTCGAAAGCTTGCTGACAATACGTCGTCGTGCGGAAAGAAGACTGCGAAGATAGGGTTGCCTTGAGGATTATCACGAGGTTTGCAGGCTACGATCTCAAATTCGCACTCATCTTCAACGTCTAGCCAAGCAGAGATGGAGAGCACTCTGCTCTACATTATCTCCATTCACGCCTACGGGACATGGCTTGCGGATCATCAAGGGCATATAGGCTCCCCGGTTGAACAAATGAAGCCGTTTGGAACAGTGGCGGTTCATCAGGGCACGACCGAAAAATCTATTTAGGAAGAGTTTTCTAGGCATTTTATTAGGCCCCACAACATCCCACAGGGACTCGTCACATGCCGTGTATAGGGCGGTTGACTTTACACGGCCAGCTGACTGATATATGACTAAGACTATATATGATGTGACTTCACTATACAGGAATTGGACGCCGCCATCCACAAGTCCACGAAGCGTTCAGCTCCAGGGCCCGATTGAGTCTCATACAAAGCTATAGCCTCCTTGGGACCGACGTCGCGCACTTTACTTTTAATTTAATTAACGACTCTTGGAGACGCGGTTTTGTCCCCCCGTCATGAAAGACGTCGCAAGTTGTGCCAGTCCTGTAGCCTGGAAAATCATCTAGAGGGTTGACGGCGTTTCGGCCCATCAGCCTTACAAGCGACTATGGCCCGGTTTCACCGACACTGGTTACCTGTGAACCGAGATCAGGTAACACTTGAAGTTAACGCTGAATTATTTTTTTGCAAACGCTAGATGGTGACGTGATGAGTGTTTCGGTAATAATAACTGCCTTTAGTGAAGCACAGTTAAGCGTTAAATTCAAGTTAAGGGACCGTTGACCTTGGTTCAAGTGTTGATCTGCGTTGGTGAAACCGGGCTTCTAACATCTGAAACGTAACTTAATTCCTGCCGGAAAAGCAATCAATTACTGAGTCATCGATTACTCAGAAAAGTAATGTATTACTCGGAAAATTACCTTGACAGTAAAGTAACTGATTACCCGAACAATTACTCAAAAGTAATTGATCACAAGTAACGCAATTATTAGTAATGCGTTACGTACAAGTCTGGCGCTATGACGCCAAGATGTACAGGATATACTTTTACCTGCAACAAATTTTCATAACAAGGGGAGTTGCCTTAGGTCGCTTTTACTTTCGCCATTGCATTACTGGACGGGGCTTCTACTAGGAAGCCGTATTTATTCTCAATTAGGGGACTAATCAACAGAGATATTTTAATCAACCTTTTAATTATTGACTTGAGGTAGCAGATTACAATTGTACTATTAGAGCTTGAGCTTCACACGATGTGCCCGAACCACTGGATCCACTGCAGAGAAAGCACGTGACGAGTTGCTCAGAGTGGATGTATGCCTGGATAATCATGCTGGGCAGGTCACGTATGATTGTGGGATGGGGAGACAGCGAAAGGAGGAGGGACACCCTGCTGTCAGTGAGGACAACCCAGGATTCCTCAGGTGGCAGGCCAGCAATGTACTCTTGGGCTGCGGAGATGACATACAGTTCCGCCTCAGTAGAGGACGCAGGATAGGGCAACGTGTAGGCTTGTTCGTGGCCCGTATCAGTGACGCCAAAGGCTGCCCCTGATGTGTCACGCATCATAGATGCATCTGTGAATATTTAACGACAGCAAGGGTAGGTAGAGTTAATATGTGCCAAGGAGAGCTGATGTGCTACTACTGGAAGGAGCTTCGTGTTTTCGCGCGAGGAAGGTCCTGGATTGCAGGTTGAATGACGGGACGTTCAAGGGACTACATAGCTGGCGCAAAGGAGGGAGCAAATGTCGTGGGCGAGGGGTAATCTCTTAGGCGGGCAGTGGCAGTACCGAAGGCGGAAGCAGGGCAGCTTTCTGCAATCTGACAAAGGGGATGGGAAGGGTGGGTCAGACAGCTTGTGTATACGCGCAGGGTGGTTGAGTCCCATAGAGTAGGAATAGAGTGTTCTCTATATAGCTTCTGCGAGGGCGAAGTAGGTCTCCGTTGTCTGAGGGACCCCTAGGTAGACACGGAGGTTGCGGGCTTGAAGGTTGAGAAGCTCTCGGTCTTGGATGGGGCTGATTCCATGGAGGATAGGGAGACTATACCGTAACATGCCCAAGAGAAGATCAGTATGGACTCAGTGGAGGTCACGGCAGGAGGGGCCCTAGGACGCACCTGCGACACACTTAAGGACATGAACCAGGCTTGAAGCTTTGCCAACAAGTGTTTTCACGCGAGGACACCATGTCAAGCATCGGTCAACGGTGGAACTCAAGTAACGGGAGGTTGAGACAAATGTAATGGGCGACCCAGCAAGAGATAATCGGTACTTGTGAAATGACTTCATTGAAAAGGCCATGGCTACAGTCTTGGCAGTTGTGATCGTTAGGCCTTTGTCGGCGAGATAATGACATATTGTGTCCATGGAGCCTTTAGACGACGTTGGATCGCATCACGATGAAGGGCAGATGTCCAAACACAAATATTGTCTGCATAGAATGTAACCTGAGTGTGTTTTGGCAGCTGTGTGTAAAGCGAGGCCATGAGGAGATTAAACAACAGGGGGCTGAGTACGCTACCCTGTGGGACACCTCGTTGGACGTGATTCGAAGCAGCGTCCCCGTCCGTAGTGCGTACAAAAAGATAACGGTCTGTGAGGAAGTTCACGGAGCCATGGCGCGAAGAGAACTCCTACTTTGGCATCTTGGAGTGCACACAAAATTGTCTTATGTTGCACACTTTCATACGCCTTCGTAACGTCTAGGAAAACAGCGGTGGACAGGAAGCCATCCGCACGAGCTCGTTGCACTTCACTGACGAGGGAAAGGACAGTGACGACCGGACTGGGCGAAACCCCATCATTGTGGCCGGGAAGAAAACGGTACTCTCTAGGTACCAGCTGAACCTGTTGAAGACCATTCGTTCCAGGGCCTTCCCCACACAGCTGGTAAGGGCTATCGTGCGGAAGGAGTACAGGTGGTGAGGAGATTGGCCGGGATCGAGCAGAGGAACTACAATTGCGGCTTTCCATTCCTCGGCAAACCACCCTTCCCGCCAGCTATCATTAAATATGCGTAAGAGACATAGTAGACCTGCATAGGGAAGATGCTGAAGTGCTTTGTACAACATCTGGTCCGCTCCTGCTGAGGTATGCTGTGGTGATGCACCTAGTACGGCATCCACACTGTAAACAATTGCCGTAAAAAGAACAGGTATACTACCTTAATTGGAAATACGGTCCAAGTAGTGTAATTAATGTGGCACCAATGAAATATCTCGTAATTATGACGGTTATCACCGTAAATAAGACGGTAGTGTGCCCATAATCGTGATTACGGTCAAATGGCTGTAGATTTTACGGTAGTATACTTTCACATTGCCTTCCAGATTCTGACATTGGGCTACGCTTGCTGGGAACAGTGAATTTTAATAAATGGTTGATTGCTGTACATGTATACATGCGTATGGCGGCACAGTGTTGCTACGCATTGCATTTCATTAGAGGCCAAGTCCACACTTCAATAACTCTCATATCTGCTGCTGTACGTACACACCTCGGCATGTCGTACAAACAGTGAACATCATTGTTTAGCGTACCGTGTGCTCTGAAGACAAAACTACACGAAAAACACTCACGAACAGACGGGAGCGTTTACTGTTCAAGATATTTAATATGACAAAGTATACTTGTGCAGCGTGTACTAGCGACAGAAATGCAACGACACTGGAGGCCAGTCTACACTGCCAGCTCCTTCACTACAAAAGCTATTTACGCTGGGAGCAGGATGACGGATCTCTAATATACACAAAGATGACATATACGGTAAAAAGACGTGCCGAAAAGAAACAGAATATGGCTGCAGCGCGCAATATTGCTGGCAGCAGTGTAGCCGCGTCGGCGGCATTTGCATAGCCAACGATGGCGAATGTCGCACACATCGTCATCGCCAACGTCATTTTCAAATTGACAGACGGCGTTTGCAATTGGCGACGGGGAAGTCGATGCAACTTCCATATGTCCAAATCATGGAGGAAGGAAACATGGAACACGCCCCTGCAACCTCCCGCGCTGCGAAACATGCAAGCACGTTCAACACGCTAACTCCATCAAATGCACTGAGAACAATTACACCCACCCCGCATTCACATACACAAGCTCCAATGTCATGTACTGCATTGAATGCGGCAACTGATCTATGCAATACATTGGTGAAACCGGCCAACAAATGAACAACCGCATTACCGGACACAGAACCGGCACATCCAACAAACTCCCCAAAGCAGTTGCCGAACACTTTAACGTTCCTGGTCACAACTGTGACAACATTAAACTGTATATTCTAGAAACCGGGTTCAGATCCACACGTGACAGACGTGATAGGGAGTCTTAAAGTTCAACGCTCTTCACCCGTTCAGTATCAACAAATCACAAGGCAGCCTAGAAACGCTTCACAAATAAAATATGCTCACACCTTTCCCCTCTATCACCGTTATCATCTGTTATGTTCTGCATGCCACAACTTTGTATTACGAATATATATCCTGGAATTTTTCCCCACGAAACCACTAACCTCCTTACCTTTCGGAATGTAGATGGGTAGAAATCCAGCGAACCGGTAGAGATGTAGGAAGGGAGTTGCCTCAGGACAGAAGCTGCCGATATTTCGAACAGAGACTGTTCTTCTTCTGGGCACCGTCCTCATCATTGGCATGGTATTTAATGGGTTAGGTGTGACGTGTTTAAAGGTTCATGGGAATTGTGGGTCAACAGCCCCCAGGGGAAGAACCGTACGGGCTTCTACGGCCGGAGTGAATGGCCGCTTTGTTAGAGTGTGGAAGGGATTATGTGAACGTAGTGATCTAGGCTCCAGACCGGTTACAGAAAAATGGGAGGCTGACGGACACGTGGACGAAACGGGACAACAGGCAAGAATTTGCGAGCATAGCGAAAGATAAGGAGGTCAGTGGTTACCTGGGGAAAATTCCAGAACGAGCAATGTTCTTTTTTTAAATATTAGTAATACAAAGTTGTGGCATGCAATAAAGAAAGCAGAAAGCAGTGGCCATGAAGAACATAACAGATGATAATGAAGATAGAAGGGAAAAGCATATTTTATTTGATGCATAATGTAAAAACCCCGAGACTAGGGAACACGAAGGGAAGTCTCAAACACAGCTGTTTGAGACTTTGTGTGTTTGAGTGTTTGAGACTTCGTGTTGTGTCTGTCCCTTCATGTTCCCTAGTCTCGGGGTTTTTACATTATGCATCATCTTCACCAGCTCGCTTGCTTCCTAGCCATTTTTTCATATTTTATTTGTGAAGTGTTTCCAGGGTGTCTTGTGATTTGTTGATACCGGACGGGTGAAGACCGTTGAACTTGTATATGAGATAAGACTCCCTATCACGTCCGTCACGTGCGGATCTAAACCCGGTTTCTAGAATATATAGTTTAATGTTGTCAAAATTGTGACCAGGAACCTTAAATGTTCGGCGACTGCTTTGGGGAGTTCGTTGGACGTGTCGGTTCTGTGTCCGGTAAGGCGGTTGTTCATTTGTTGGCCGGTTTCACCGATGTATTGCATAGAGCAGTCACCGCATTCAATGCAGTATATGACATTGGAGCTTGTGCATGTGAATGCGCGGTTAACGGAGTGGGTGTATTGCTCGCAGTGCTTTTGATGGAGCGTGTTGAACGTGCTTGCATGTTTTGCAGCGCGGGAGGTTGCAGGGTCGTCTTCCCGTGTATACGGCAGGGGCGGATCGAGGGAAGATCCTCAGGGGGGCCCCACTAAAAAGAAGAGAGAAGACGGGGGGGGGGGTCGCCATGTAGCAGGAAAATTCGCCGGAATGGGGGGTAGAGGTATGTCTCGGGGGGGGGGGGGGGGCAGCCCCTCCTGGATCCGCCCCTGGTGTACGGGGTGCTCGTTTTGCTGATTTTGGCATTGACCAAGGGGTCTGCTAGGTTTTTTGCGCGTAGGTATGGGTCACCTGCATGGGATGGGTGAATATATTGCTAAGTCGGTCACTGCTTTGGAGGAGTAGCTCGTGCTTCTGTAGAATGGCTTTGATGTTTGGGAGTGCGTTGGAATATCTTGTGATGAAGCTTATTTGGCACGCGTCAGGATTTTTTCGGTTTTCCAGAACCTCGTTTCGATCGAGTGTGAGTGCCTTGCGACGGAATTCGGTTAGGAGGGAGTCTGGATAGTCCCTTTGGGCAAGTGTACTGCAGAGTTCGTCAAGCTTCTCAGCGTAATCTGTGTCGTTTGAACAAATTCTGCGTATTCTTACACTCTGCCCATTAGGAATTCCAACCTTAGAGTGACGCGCGTGGTGACTCTTGAAGTGAAGGTATTGTTGTTTGTCAGTTGGCTTTTTGTACAGGGTTGTGGTGAGGTTGCCGTTGTCTAGTGATATTGTGGTGTGGAGGAAGTTAATTAAGTGAGTTGACTGTTGTGATGTGAACTTTATGTTGCTGTGCGCGGTGTTCAGTAGATCTACGAACTTTTGAAATTCATATTCCCCGTGTTCCCATATTATCAGTATATCATCGATGTATCGAAGGTACAAGTGGGTTTTAATGAGAGGGCGCTGAGAACTTTGTTTTCTAAGAACCCCATGAAGATATTTGCGTATGTTGGTGCAACAGGTGTGCCCATACTTGTACCGTGTACTTGTAGGTAGTATTCGCCATTGAACTCGAAGTAGTTCAGTTTAAGGACCAAGTCCATTAGAGCGAGTATGGTTTCCGTGTCTTTTCTGATGTTTGTTGTAGAAAGAGTATTGCAGAGGGCTGTGATTCCGTCGTTGTGTGAGATGTTAGTATATACAGTGATGTCACATCCACCGTGGCTAGTATTGTGTCCCTACCAAATGTACGAGTGTTGTTTATATCTATGATTATTCTGAGGAGGTGGGGTGTGTCTTGTACATGCGATGGCAGTGTTGTCGGAATATGGTTTAAATAGTGGTCCAGGAATTTCGAGAGTCTTTCTGTTGGTGTGTTGTTATTAGATACAATTGGCCTGTCCGGGATGTCAGCCGTATAGAGCTCGTTGGCGTGTACCTTGTGGATTTTGGGCAGTAAATAGAAAAGACCTGCGCCTGTGTTTGATGAGGTGAGATATCTGAGGTCATCACGTGTGATGAGCTTTCGTTCGTGGAGGTCCTGTATGGTATGGGTTATTAGCGCCGTGTACTCCTCTGCTGGGTCATGGTCCAGTTTGAGGTAGTGTTGCGTATTGTTGAGTTGCCTACGAGCTTCAGAAATATATTTATCTGTGGGCCAGATGACGATACTCCCACCCTTATCTGCGGGCTTGATAATGATATCATCTCTGTCAGCTAGCGCTCTGATGATGCCACGCTGTGTTTTAGTGAGGTTGTGACCACGCGAGCTTTGGTAAATACCGCGAAGGATGTCGTTGCTTACTTGTTTAATGTACAGGTCTAATGCGGGTTCTCGGCCGTGAATTGGTGTCCAGGTTGATGCTAGTCGGAGGTCGTTGTTGTTTTCTTGTGTTGTATCAGCGAAGAATTCTCTAAGCCGTAGCCGTTTCGCAAAGTCTGGTATGTCTTTGTGGATTTCGTATTCGTTAACAGAATTGAGTGTAGGACACAATGTTAACCCCCTAGAGAGGACTTGTTGTTCGTCGCTGGTTAGTGAGCGTGTTATATCTATTACGGTGCTGGCGTCAGCGTTTTCTCGGGGGGGGGGGGGGGGGGCTCAGCGATGTTGCGGAGAGTTGTGGTTGTGGTGCTGGAAATGATTTGTTCAGCTGCTGCGTGTGTTGTGTTAGTGGGTCCGGTATCAAACAAAGTTCTCAGCGCCCTCTCATTAAAACCCACTATGTACCTTCTATACATCGATGATATACTGATAATATGGGAATGCGGGGAACATGAATTTCAAAAGTTCGTAGATCTACTGAACACCGCGCACAGCAACATAAAGTTCACATCACAACAGTCAACTCACTTAATTAACTTCCTCGACACCACAATATCACTAGACAACGGCAACCTCACCACAACCCTGTACAAAAAGCCAACTGACAAACAACAATACCTTCACTTCAAGAGTCACCACGCGCGTCACTGTGAGGTTGGAATTCCTAATGGGCAGAGTGTAAGAATACGCAGAATTTGTTCAAACGACACAGATTACGCTGAGAAGCTTGACGAACTCTGCAGTACACTTGCCCAAAGGGACTATCCAGACTCCCTCCTAACCGAATTTCGTCGCAAGGCACTCACACTCGATCGAAACGAGGTTCTGGAAAACCGAAAAAATCCTGACACGTGCCAAATAAGCTTCATCACAAGATATTCCAACGCACTCCCAAACATCAAAGCCATTCTACAGAAGCACGAGCTCCTCCTCCAAAGCAGTGACCGACTTAGCAATATATTCACCCATCCCATACAGGTGACCCATACCTACGCACAAAAAACCTAGCGGACCCCTTGGTCAAAGCCAAATCAGCAAAACGAGCACCCCGTACACGGGAACACGACCCTGCAACCTCCCGCGCTGCAAAACATGCAAGCACGTTCAACACGCTAACTCCATCAAAAGCACTGCGAGCAATTACACCCACCCCGTTAACCACGCATTCACATGCACAAGCTCCAATGTCATATACTGCATTGAATGCGGTGACTGCTCTATGCAGATAAGGTTTGCACAGCATCCCGGACGAGATAGCTTCGGCTTTGTGTGAAACAAGTTGCGCATTGCTTCCGTAACATTTGTATGAGCGAAATGAACAGATCAACTCGCTGCTTTCGAAGGTGGCACCCAGTCAGAGCCGTAACCCATTATTGCAGTCAATAGCTTTCTTTCGCCTTTCAAAAAGTTCTGGTTTGAAACACTGGAACTGCATGCTGAAGTGTTCTTGCAGACGGGAGCAAAACGCTCACGCATTCTCGGCACGCAGCACAGAACACGAAACACACCAGGAAGTCTGTACTGGCTTAGGCAAATGTTTTGCAGTCGAAGGAAGCAAAACTGACATTCCTCATGGGTTCGGTGAAGTTCATATATATACTGGCTCCCTAATAGCGAACTGTTTATCACTTGCCCAATGTCAATCTACGCAGCAGACGGCTTGGCAGAAGAAACCGGCAGGCTTGGCGGAAGAAACCAAGCCAAATGTCATGCCAAGCCGGAGCACGGGCGGACCACGAATGTGTCGTCGACACAGGGTTTGCGGGCCACAAGACGGAATGTCAGTGAAAGTAAAAATTAATTTTTTCGAAAATTCCCGAGGAGCTTGGGATAACTATTTTGCACACATAATCAGTGTTCCCTTATGAACACATCGTGAGAGTAACATTCCACTCTGCAACGCTCAAAAATCGGCGAAGCTGAGCTTCAAGAATGTCCGCGCCACGCAATGACAATGACAATGATGATCAAAGAAGAGCTCTGACGCTCACACGTCTGAACGGGAAGCGACTCCTGTCACCCTCATTAAGCAGATCGGGTCGGGCCGAGTCAGGCGCGGCCTCAATGTCGCGGGCTCCAGGTGTCCTGCGACACCGCCCACTGCCTGTCATGGGGGCACCCCAGAAGCTCAGAGAGGTTGAAGGTTACTGAGAAAACCAAGGTAAATCGGAGAGCAGAAAGAATGCGTCCTTGCTATTCGGCTTCTTCGCCTATCAGGTTGACAAAAAGGTTTGCCAGGTACACAAACACAAGGGTAAAACCCGGGACTAGTGTACCCAAAAGGGGAATAAGTGGGAGGACGATACTTCGAATGCTTGACGTTCTCTCTTACGTGCTCTTCGTCAGAAAGAGGGGAAACAGAAGTCCTCTGTTTCCCCTCGAGCATGCGCTCGAAACGTCAAGCACCCTAACTATCGTCCTCCAACTTTTCCGGTCCCGTCACTATTCCCACTATAGTGGCTCAGCTCTCAGCTCAAGTGGAGCTGAGGAGCTTAAAGTTCAAGGAGCTGAGCTAGTGGCTCAGCTCCCACTATTCCCAGTTTTTACTCTCGTATATGAAGTTGCTCATCTTGTTCTTATGTTTCGTTATCCGGTGTTCCTCATAGTACTAAACTTGGCCCTTTGCTGCTCTTGCTCTACGTCAATGACATTGTATCCTCTGTTGAGCACACTATTTTGCACAGTGATGATATCAGGATATTTGTGTTATATATGTATATATATAAAATATATAATATGTGTTATAAAATATTATGCTGTATATTAATATAAGTGTGATCTGATCGTGACTGTTCCTGATTGCAAGACGATGTGTTAGCTGTGGCAAAGTGGCGTTCACTTAATGGCTTGTCTTTAAATAATCGGAAAACAAAATTAGTATCTTCTTATATTAGAAGACGGGACCTTTACTCTTCATATAGGTTCTTAATGATATGGTTATTGAACATGTGACTACCGTTCGTGATTTTTGTGTTCTGTTTGACAGTCCCTTCGCCGTCCCTTCGTTATCATGTTTCTGCAGTCTGTGGTTCTGCGCAATGTGTTCTTGGTTTTGTATATAATTTGGCTTCAGTATTGTTTAGACCCCTCTACATGGTTAGGCTTTGCTACGATCTTATGCGTAGCAAACGTGAGTTTCCTTCGATTGTTTGCAACTCCCTGACAAAAACTCAGGTATCAAGTATTCAATCGTATTCAGAGACTGTTCATCTCACAACTGTACGACAGATACTTTCGTCGCCGTTGTTTTTATAGTTATTACAGCCTGCTCGAAAAATCACACCTGGAACTTTGTCACAGACAAGGATGCTGCGGGATTTTATATTTTTGCACAAGGTTATACATGGCGCGATCGACCCTCCTCGCCACCTCGTTGTGTTTATTTTAACGCCCCCCCCCCCCCCCCTTAGGTTATCACGATCGTTTAGCGAGTTCTACCCTCCTGTACGTCTCCTTGCAAGTCCCGTTGTTGGCATTCAACGTGATTTCTGCGTGGCTTTTAATGACGACGCTCCTGATGTGTTTGTACCTTTGCTCGCATCGAAATTCTTTTTAGGTAGGTCTACTTTACCATTGATCTGTTCGGTTTTATCTTTGTATGCATTGTTGGTTTGTATTTCGAATTTTGTGCACCGCCCAGAAGGCATGATCCGTTGGCGGGCTCATAAAACAAATGAATATATATATTGTGTATTTGGGAGTAAAAAGATGCAATGTATTTCGAGATTGCTCATACATGCCTGCTGCTGCTGATGATGACTACACAGCCGATACGTAGCCGACTTTCTTTATTTAGACCCAGTGTTATGCGCATGCAATGAAGTTTTATCAGCCGCCGGCTCTAAAGCGAAACGCACCGCCTCCAAAATATTGTCGCCACCGGCGCGCGCTCTCGGAAGATCTCTGATTGGCTGCTCATTGTATGTATAAATATTTGGATGCTCATTGGTCTCCAAGAACTGTTGTCAGTTTCCTTCGTGCTGATTGGGCGAGAGTCGTTTGATTGAGGCGCGAGTATCCAAACGGTTAGCGTGCTGGCCATGTCACGTCGAGACTGGGAGGTACCCGGGTTCGAATCCCGGTGCCGGCTGTGCTGTCTGGGGTTTTTCCTGGGGTTTCCTCAGACGCTTTCAGACATATGTCGGCACAGTTCCCTTAGAAGTCGGCCCAGGACGCACATTCCCCCAGGGCGTGAGTCGTGACGTTGCCCACATACGTGAGGCCGACAACGGCAAGCCCTATCACCACCACCACCACCACCACCATCGGTCCAACGGAGGAGAAAGGAAAACGACGGAGGAGACATCACGTCTGTCCGGCCACGCGCTTTCTCTCGGACTGCAACCGTTGTGCACGCAGACGCTAGCGGGTAGTTTGAGCGTTTTGAATGTTTAGATTTAGATTGTGGCGAACTGCTAATATGAGAACGGAATGGCACATCCAGCTCATGATCACAACAGCGAGAAGACGAACATGACATGGAATCCCTGCCCCTCCAAATCGTCAGAGGGGAAGTCTGCACTCTTTCCGACGTACCGCAGGTGAACGGTAAGACAAGTTTGATTACTTTTTGTGACCGGTACGTTAGCGGCGTTTCATTGTACAGTGCATTGCCGCAACTTGTACGTCTCTGATATGCCGCTAATCAAATTACCGTATTTTCACGCGTATTAGCCGCGGCTTATGCGCGATTTGTTTTTTTTCGCGGACACTCCTCGGCTTATCCGTGGGTGCGGCTTATCTGGTGACTATTTTTCCCTGGTACTTTCCCCATACCCCGGGTTAAACGAAAGGGCCGACAGTGCCTCATGTCTTTCGGAACAGGACCGCCCTGCCAGTGCACCAACAATACCGAACAGGGGCGGGTCCACTCCACATTCGAGTGGACTAACCCGTCAATCCACGAAAAACACGCAACAAGGGCACAATCCGATCTTAGTAGAACACTAGAACTGACCTCCTTTGTTATACATCATGCCGACACCGGAATGTGGACAGGGCTTATGGCCTTCCCCACGGTCTCCTTTGTCGGCGGACCCACAGGAAGGGTTCAATACACCTGTCATCGGGATAAAACGTGGTCAGCTAAGCGTCAGTTCTCATTTGACTATAGCAGCAGCATTCGTGGACACGGGCACGGCAGTTAGAGGCGAGGCATGGCTCCAACGCTGAGGCACAGCCACGACAGCGGCTTCAAACTAAAAGTCGTCGACTTCGCGGACAAGTACGTGAACAGGGCAGCTGGCAAGGAGTACGGCGCTGACGAGCGTTGAGCGTCTCTGTTGATTTTGTATATGCATCACTGGTTTAGCGCACAAAGCAGTCGCGTCGTATTACCCGCGGCTTATCTGCGAGTGCGGCTTATCTGCAAAAACATTTTCAAAATGTATCTAAAAACGAGTCCTGCGGCTTATCTGCGGTGCGGCTAATACGCGTGAAAATACGGTATGTGCCGTTCATTAACTGTGATCTACGAACATTTGTGACAAGTGCGCTTTCGTGCTCAACTATGAAATCAAGATCGATTGCCTATCATAGCAGTGATTTTTGTGCAGAGTTACGGATCATCAATATATTTTTTTGTTTTGTTTTAGTTCTCCCGCAGCCATGGGCAACAACGACGCACATAGCTCAGCATTGGCTTCTGAACTGCCGTTCGATTTCGAAGGACCTAAAGCTACAGTGAAGCCTGTTACAAGACGTAAAAAGATATGTACTGTAGCTTTTTCGAGGCAGTTCCCGAGGACAAATAAATTTCATTTGTCATACACCATCGGTTTTTGATTGTCTGCTTTGGGACAGCATGATCGTTGCTCTACAGCAATCGGCGAAGTCAAGCGGACGAGGCTGGGGTGTAGGGGGGACCAGAGGAGAGACGAAAAACCAGAGGAGAGAAGGGGGAGGAGGTTCAGAAAGGAGGTCGGTCTGCGCATGCGCACTGGGCCCCAGCTTTTTTCCCGCGCTGCAGCTCGGGGACGCCGTGAGTGGCTCCTGGAGATCACGTGGTTTGGGCGCCCGCCATTTTCCCTGGACTATTGCGTAAACAGGAGCTTCCGGCGGATGGTTTTATTGCCGCGGTTCTTGACGGGCAATGCACTTTGTGTTGGTTTCGACACATTGTTGCCTGTCATCTTAAATTTTAATTTGCTAAACGGCAATTTGGGAAAATTTTTGACGTAAGAGGCGGTTTCTTTTTCATTTTGACGGCGGCCCCACTGTCCAGTGGATATATTTTCTGGGATTGCAGTTAACTTGAAAAGCATAATGTATGCTCAGAAGAAGGAGAGCTGCAAATACGATAGGGATTCGTACTCCGTTGCAAACAATTGTAACTTGAATTATTCCATTCACAGGCGTTTCTAGGGGGTTGTGAGATGGGCAGCCGCCCCGAGCGCCTTCTCAGAGATGGGGGGGGGGGGGCGGAGAACCGTAGAGGTCGATATTAAAGCCACGACATTCGAGAGAAGAGAAGGGCTAGATAGGATTAAGAATATAACGGTTCTCATTCATGTATGCTCGCCATTTTCCTGTCGACCTTTCAAGTGTAGAACATTTCCGCGACAGAATACGTGCTTAAGTTGTACGCCTAAATATGCTTTCTGGGTATTGTGCAACCTTCTCACACTGCTTCTTGGGGGAAGCTTCACGACCATCAGGCTTCAATGTCATCTCACAATGGCTCCACTCAGTCATTTATGACAGCACAGTGTTCCCAGCCCGCCACAGCTCTCGCAAAATCTGTATCAAAATGCGTGTTACTGCGCACTGAGCAATCCGAGCCTCTCCATTGGTCGGACGCCAGAGGCGTGTCCGGATTGGTTGCCCGGAATTTGAAAACGGCACTTCGCGCTTCCTCGCCTGCGTGCTGCGTACTCTCGCGGCGGTTTCATTTGAAATTTCAACCACTTGAACGGTGGACGCCGGGTCGGCAGAGTCTTTCGTTGGGAAGCAAGTGCGTTCGCCGTCTTATCCGTCTATTATGGTGTCTTTGATCGTGTTGTACTTTTGCTCGACATTATCATCGATCTACGAACAGCCAATCGCATTTCAAACTGAGGTGTTGTCGTGAATCCTGGCTCAATGAACACGTTCGAGCGCCGTCGGATTTGCATAGCGGTGACAAGAAAATAGGATTCATGAATCAGCATCATTTTATGTTTGACGTATAGCAGGCAAGGACATGATAATCAAGAGATTGTGCGCAAGTATGTGACAGTTGTTCGTTGTTGGGAATAGGCTGTGTCGATATGCGTGTTTTGCAAGTTGGAACTTTGTTGCAGTTTGCCAGGAAGCGCTACGCAATCTGTAGCGGGCCGTGGACAACAACGAAGATGGACACGCGCCTGGGGCACCTACCTCAGTTCCACCGGCGCGGCCATGGAGATAGGCCACCGTCATCGCCTCTCCGTGGCATTCCATCACCGCCGGTCGGGGCTCATGTAGAGGAACAACACCTCCTCTACATTTGGTGACCCGGATTTGCTCGCGTTTTGGATGACTTCCCAGAACTCACGCAAGACTGCAACTGGAAGAAACCTATTACACACGACGTTTTTCACCACATTGAGACTTCCGGACCGCCTATCCACTGCCGCCCTCGTCGCTTCGCACCTGAAAAGCTGGCAATTCCTCGTTGATACGGGAGCGGAGGTTAGCGTTTTCCCGGCCACCAAGACTGATCGACTTCGTCCCGCTTACGTCCACGCTTCCGCACCGCTCGACCTGACCGACCACGCAACGGCACGACCGCTCGCTGTTCATCGCATCCGCCTACCTACCATCGCTTCATGGCTTCCAGGGACCGACCTGCGCTGTCCACGGCCCCCGGCACACTCACCACCCTCTTCTTCATTTCTGCATCTCAACTCGCACTCGCTGCCGGCAGCGACACCTGAGCAACGTGCTCGCCTGCTGGTTTCGGCAGTCGCGGCAGCCGACGCCACGTCACGCATCAGCCGGCGTCTCGGCAATCCTCACGGCTACGTAGCCTCACTTCCTGGGACCCTACGAGTTCTCGCTCCCGTGCCGGCTTCGGCACCCCAGGCCACGACTCCAACCCCAAACCACGACTTCAACGACGTCAACGTTCATCTCTGGCAAACCTCATCTCTGCCGCTCCCGCCCCACTCATCGAACTCTGCGTGCAACGTGTGCTGTGCCGCCCGTGGACATGTCCAGCAGTGCGCGTCATCCACGGTCACTCTTGCTCTCTCCCTCCGGTATAGACGTGATTCTTCTATCTTTCTTATCGCCGCTCCGCGTCTGAGGGGGGAGCACTGTAGCGGGCCGTGGACAACGACGAAGATGGCCACGCGCCTGGGGCACCTGCCTCAGTTCCACCGGCGCGGCCATGGAAATAGGCCACCGTCATCGCCTCTCCGTGGCATTCCATCACCGCCGGTCGGGGCTCATGTAGAGGAACAACACATCCTCTACAAATGGACTCAGTACGCTCAGTGCATGTAAGTGCGTCAACCTGCCGATTGTGTCACTATAATGACTAGTAGACCTAGAAGTAAGGGGTAGCCGGTACAGGCCAGTTTGGAAGGCAGAAGTCAGCAAGAGCCAGAACCGGTCAGGCTGCGAGCCGGATGGAAATACCTCTGATTGGAGGATTGAGGGAGCAATCTCTGCATTCTCATTGGTCGTGTGCCCAGCGTTGTGTGAATTTTCCTATAATATGGGCTCGATGGGGAGTTGCGGAGAGCTGGTGTTACGTTATTGTCAGAAGAGTAGCGTGTGTGTTCATGTCCTTCATTTCGTCAGTCGCTTTGCATCAGCGATTTCTTGTGTTCTCAAAGTAATCTGCAGAAACATCCTTCGAAGAAACGCATTGAGCGTAACTGTATATTATACTTGAGGCCAGAGCTCCGCTCAAGGCAAGCGCACTCGCCCGGCAAATCTGCCCTTATGAAAATGATTTTCTAGTTTGTATACAGGTCTTAACCAGGATGTATCCAGCCTATTCAGTCCCAATCTAGCAGATAGAAACTAGATTAAAACTGGATACAGGATTTATTGAGCGCACTGTATACATTTTCTATACAGGAATTCCTAACCACTTTGTAACCAGCACTTATCAATTTCTGTACAAGAACACCCTATACAGATTTTATACAGAAAGTTCTGTCCGTTTTGTAACTAGTTCCTATTCAGTATTTATTCAGCCGCAGTATTTTATGACTTGTGAACCCCATCACAATGTACGCACATGCAGTACTAAAAAAAGAATTCACTGCTCCATTTCTTATTTAATGGGCCATGCCATTGACGATTCTTTCACAAGCGCCTTACATTGACAGACACTTCAAAATCGTTTTTATCACTGTTGATGTGCCACGGGTTGAGGTTATGTACCTACGCACCAGAGTATCGTGCATTGTTGGTCGTACAGTTGGCCGTACTGTAATCCCAAAATTGCATACTTGTGTTCCAGTAGTGCTGGGCTCAGCATTTGTAAAATACACGTACGCGAGAACGAAGAATTTGGACAATTTCGCGGCTATCTGTCCACCACGACAAGCAGAAATATTCTACTCTTCCAGCTTGCCCCGATATCTGTTCTCCTGCCTCGTGCAGAACAACTTTTCTTCACCTTCTAAAGAGAAAGCTCTATAAACATCTGATACAACGTATCGTGCACAAGAGTGAAGGAGCATGAAATGGCCATGGTCATTTCAATCTCATTCACTAACTGTGCGATTTCACTAACTGTACTTCACTTAAGCTGTACAATTCAGCACACGAGGAAAACCGCCGTGCACGGCAGTTTTCCTCCCTGTGCTGAAGTCCGAATTGTTAAGTCTGCAAGACATGCGGGACAGTAGTAGTTTTCTTTTTCTTTTTTGTTATAATTCGATGGCACGTGCCATCGAATTATTAAAAAAGAAGCAACTAATCGACCTATAGCCTCATGCAGTAAACGGCATTTGTTCTTACTGGGTCTTTGCCACCTCCCGATGTAAATGTCATGTAACGTAAGTTTAATTATGTAAATTTTTGCGAGTTTAAGTCAGAAATTTTCAAGTGAAGGTCGCTTTTTCACCCCACCAATGTGAAGAGCTCAGTACTGAAGTACTCAAATTAACGATAATTGATAATTCAGGAGCTATACCGTCGGAAAACATTACCGAACATTACGCTCTATGGAGCTCCCACAGGATAGCGCACGATGAATTTTTCAACTCAATCTTTGTCAGTCCGACGAACCCTTATGAAAATAATTTTCTAGTTTCTATACAGGACGTATAGAGAATCTATCTATCGTGTCTAGTACGTGTCAATCTTGTGCATAGGAAATAGATAGAAGCTGTATAGGGTTTTTAACTGGTAAACTGTACACAGTTTCAGTACATACTTCAGACTCTAGAATGTATACATTCTCTATAGAGCTAATACTAGCTGCCCCAAAAGATCTTATTTACGGACATCTGTTACTTGTTTATTGTTGTACATTTGAAGAACAACTAATACATGTGACATGTGCGTGTATGAATATGGATACAAATGCTAATAGCAATATTGTGACTTATCACTTCAGGCAACGTGAACATTTACCGTTTAGTACTTTTTAATGTTGCACTTGACGAACTGCTGCTTCTACACTGTCAGAGGAAAAGGTATAAAAAGCGTATGTATAAAAACGTAAACCAGGGCGGTAGTACAATTTTTGTACCTATTTCAACTGTCTATACCATCGTTTAAACCAAGTGTAACTCACTGATAGCAGTAGCTAATCGTATAGTACGGGGCGGGCTCCATGCATGAGTAACGTGCAGCACCACATTAATTTGGTGTGGAGATTGTGCTGGGTTAGTTCGAGTAATTTGAGTAATAAACACAGTCCTTAATGCAGTAATATATTAACCAGTTGGAGGAAATATTTTAGTGACTGTTATTCGCTACCGAAATAACAATCTATGCGTGCTCTCCTCACCCGTGTGGTTGCATCTCGAGCTAAGACGGCTCCACATGTGGCCTAGCCATTTCGTTGCAGCAGTATTTGTTCCTCTGCAAACACGTCATAGGCTTGTGCGTGTGCAGGTGTTTCCCTCTTCCTTTTGTGTATTTTACGTATTTCTTAAGTCTTTTTTCTCTCTCTCTCTCTCTCTCGCTCTTTTTTTTTGTCTTGTTTGTAGTGGGATGTGGCGGTAAAATAAATGTTTTTGGCGGTTTTTGAAATACAAAAGAAGATTTTCGAGCTACTCCCATCGCCTAGGCGGCGCAAACAATGCGTAGTCAACCAGTTGTCGAAGCTGCATCGAAAATGAAACGAGATTCTATTCATATTCTATACGACTTGTAATATGCTCTCAAATTCCTACCTAATATTGTTTTTAGTTTCTATAAAATATCGTTTCCAGCCTCTATTCAAATTTGCCATCCAATTTTTTTCATCACCAATTATTGAAAGGAACCACACTGAAGCCAGATAAATGCTCTATATGTGTATACGTCTTACTGTATACAGCCACTTTAGAATTTGTAACTAATATGTATACAAGTTCTATACAATTTCCTTTCCAGTTTGTATACATTTTGGCTACCTAATTTGTAACTACTCCCGCGCCCATTTCTTAGAAGAAACTGGATTGGAGCTGTATACAATATGTATATACCTTTAATCCACCCAACCCAGGATTTTGTATACAGTTTGTATACAATCTGGAAAACTTTTTTCATAAGGGTGGTCGAGCGCCGCACTCGTCTAGCAACCGTGTGCCAGGGAGGACAGACTGTCAAAATAGCAGACGAAAACCCGGATGAACGCTGCGAGAGATCCCTAAAGGGCGAGTATTTTTAATTTCGGTAATTCACGATTCCACACTCCTATAGGAAATACTTACTGCTCACAGCGCTGTCCTCCTCAGCCGCGAGAATATCAAGTAAGTGGATTGCGTCGTATCGACTCCCGGCAAAAAATTCGCCTTCCCCGGTTGTCGCGCAGCGCCATGCCTTTGAGGAAAGCGCGACCCGCAAAAAGCGCTTCGACGCAGCGTGAAGCTTGGATCTTATTTCTTAGCGGTGGGGTTAGGAAGGCCAGCCTTTGATTCAGTTTGTGACCTCCCCGTAACCATGAATGAGGAAAATCCTGCTCTCTTGCAACATTTCGTTAACGCGAGACAGGTGCAAGTGTGCAATGTGTGTCGCGAGCGGACAAAAATAACCGTCCACGGAAAGTGCGTGTCGTTCAAGGTGTATCGTATTCGTGTTTGCATAGAGCACTTTTATATATAGGTATGGTGACCCCGAATGGTGAAGTAGGCAGTGATAAAAGCGGACGGTCACCTAGCCCTAATTGCCACATTTCTGCGTGTCTCTTCTTTTTTTGCGAGGAGGATACTATCAAAGCCTATTTTTCGGAAGCATGAATATTGGTGTAGTATCTTTCGCCGTTTGGATTTCATTGTACTCTTAACATTCTGCTGCTGGATCTCTCGTGTGCATCCACGGATATTTTGCCGATCTTCTTATTTTCAATTTTTCTCCACACCTGTCGTCGTATAAACGACACGCCGCCCCAGGCGATTATAACAAACTGTCAAGGTTATATATGCTCCAAATCGGTTATACGTTAACCGATTATGTGGAGTTAGTTCAATATGCATCGGGTAGTGCTGAGAACGACAGAGAAGCAAGATCGTCCTGAATTTCTGAAGCCCATTTCACCGGAATGCGTAAGAGTGCGAGGGAGAACTGAGTGGTCGTGGGTTGTTCGGGGAATTGAGCCCGTACATTAGAAGTGCGATTGCTTTTCACTGGCATTGCACGTGATGCGTATTATTCAAATAAAGAATAATCGGGTGGTCTAATGTTGTGTTGAAGAATTTAATGAGCGATGAAGTAACGCTAGATGAAGTAACAGGGAAGGACTGCACTCAGTATGCAGGTGCTTCCACATCACACGTCGCACTGTATTTTGACATTTGAGATTATTTTCATTTGACTTCTTTACTGAAAAGGTTCTCATTAACAGAACAATCCTGCTAGATGATGGGTATAAATAATAATAGACTTGCGTAAGGGATTATCCACATTGTATTGGAGAATTTAATGAGCGATGAAGTAAGGCTGGATGAAGTAACAAGGAAGGACTGCACTCAGTGTGCAGGTGCTTCCACATCACAGGTCACACTGTATTTTGACATTTGAGATTGTTTCATTACTTCATGTGACCTCTTTATTGAAAAGGTTCTTATTAACAGAACAATCCCGCTAGATGATAGGTACAAATAATAATAGACTTGCGTGAGGGACTACCCACATTGTATTGCAGAATTTAATGAGCGATGAAGTAACGCCAGATGAAGTAACAGGGAAGGACTGCACTCAGTATGCAGGTGCTTCCACATCACACGTCACACTGTATTTTGACATTTGAGATTATTGTTTCATTACTTCATTTGACCTCTTTATTGAAAAGGTTCTCATTAACGGAACAATCCCGCTAGATGATAGGTATAAATAATAATAGGCTTGCGTAAGGGATTACCCACATTGTATTGCAGAATTTAATGAGCGATGAAGTAAGGCTGGATGAAGTAACGGAAGGACTGCACTCAGTATGCAGGTGCTTCCACATCACAGGTCACACTGTATTTTGACATTTGAGATTGTTTCATTACTTCATTTGACCTCTTTATTGAAAAGGTTCTCATTAACGGAACAATCCCGCTAGATGATAGGTACAAATAATAATAGGCTTGCGTAAGGGATTACCCACATTGTATTGCAGAATTTAATGAGCGATGAAGTAAGGCTGGATGAAGTAACGGAAGGACTGCACTCAGTATGCAGGTGCTTCCACATCACACGTCACACTGTATTTTGACATTTGAGATTATTGTTTCATTACTTCATTTGACCTCTTTACTGAAAAGGTTCTCATTAACAGAACAATCCTGCTAGATGATGGGTATAACTAATAATAGACTTGCGTGAGGGATTACCCACATTGTGCTGAATAATTTAATGAGCGATGAAGTAACGCTAGATGAAGTAACAGGGAAGGACCGCACTCAGTATGCAGGTGCTTCCACATCACAGGTCACACTGTATTTTGACATTTGAGATTATTGTTTCATTACTTCATTTGACCTCTTTATTGAAAAGGTTCTCATTAACGGAACAATCCCGCTAGATGATAGGTATAAATAATAATAGTCTTGCGTAAGGGATTACCCACATTGTATTGGAGAATTTAATGAGCGATGAAGTAAGGCTAGATGAAGTAACAGGGAAGGACCGCACTCAGTATGCAGGTGCTTCCACATCACACGTCACACTGTATTTTGACATTTGAGATTATTGTTTCATTACTTCATTTGACCTCTTTATTGAAAAGGTTCTCATTAACGGAACAATCCCGCTAGATGATGGGTATAAATAATAATAGGCTTGCGTAAGGGATTACCCACATTGTATTGGGGAATTTAATGAGCGATGAAGTAAGGCTGGATGAAGTAACAGGGAAGGACTGCACTCAGTATCAGAGAGTCCAACCGAAACTTTTATCGGTTCGGTTCGGATTTAGGTTCGACAATAAGGGTTCGGTTCCGGTTCAGCTCCAGAAGGCAACTATAATGGTTCAAACCGGTTCTTTTCAAACGGTTCGGTTCACGAACCAGTTCAGGGGCCACGGGTGCGAATGAAGCACAACAGGCAGGTTAAAGCAAACTTCCGTTTGTGTGGTACAGTGCTTGAAGTGGACAGGAAAGCGTCAATGGTCGTTCAGGATTTTGAAAGACTTTGTGCGATATCAAAGACAAGATTAGTACTGGTTACAAGAGGAGCATAGCCATGAATTACCGCCTTGGGTTGACTGTCCCCGCACGTAGCTCATGTCGCGGGGTTTAACTCACCCACCGGGTTGTTCGCAGAATCTCGCCACGAACAGGCGCCAGGAACATCTCGCCAATCAACCAAGCCTGCTACCTTGGCCTAAGTCATTTAAGTGATAGAAATAATGCATCACCAGTCGGAGTCGCGAATACACGTTAATCAGCAAACGATGCTTCATTGGTATTGGATCCCGAGCTCGGCGTCTTTATGTAAAAGGCGCGTTATTGTGTCAGCACTGACCGCCGCCATGCTACCATGTCGCCGTTAGAGTGAAGTGTCTGTAGAACAAGGAAGTACAAACAGAGGGTTCGACTCATTTTCGACCCATTGCCGATTTTTAAATACGATGCCAACATGGTTGTTCTTGCTTCTTTTATTTCAAATCCACAAAGAAACCCAGCTTGGCATGTTCTTTTCATTCTGACCAGCATGAGGGTGGCTGGCCCCTTACCTTCTTATACTCTAGTCACGCGGCAAACTTAATGCATTAAACAGAATGACAGTAACTTCACCTCCTAACCAACCATCCTCTCGAATGACACCATTATCTCCCCTGATTTGGTGAAAACAGTAGGCGTACGCCTTTTCTGTTACAATTATGTCCTGCATAATTGTGACACAAAAGATATATAGATACATGTGTATGTCTTAGACATTAGTAGTCCTAACAGTTTTCAGTTACACTCTTTGTTGTCGTTACTTCGTGACTCGAGAAAATCCAGATCATTGTTGCAGGGCACGACTTTTTCGGCAAGCAAAAGGAAGTCTACGAAACTAATAAATGAAGAAAAAAGAGGAAAAATAGTTTTTACGTTCATGTACAACATGCAAAGTTCCGCACTTAATTCCGTGTGAACCGTTATTTGAACCGGTAACCGGTATTTTTTTACCGGTTTAGTTCAGGTTCAGCTCCAAGATGGCGTCGACTCTTTCGGTTCGGTTCAGTTCGGCCAAAAAATGACGGTTAATAACGGTTCTCGGCTCGGGTTCAGGTTCGGTTCGACTGTCTGGTCCACAGTCCCTAGCGTACATCCGGCGAACGTTCTTTTAAGCGCCGGGTCCGCCCAAATCGCTAAGTGCTTCCGAGTGCGCGGTATGGCGCGCGAGGGAACGTCCAGACAGGATCTATTATGCATGTCTGGGACAAAAAGTAGAAAAGTGCAGCCGGTATAGGTGTAGTAATAACTGAAGCTCAAATGTGTCCTTTACAATTCGAAACAAAGTGTTGGTTTCAGTGATGGACGCTTAATTTGAGAGAACGTCGCTGGTAGAAATCTCTGACGGCGTAATTTGGATCTGAACACATAGATGGCGTTAGCGTCCCTTGGAGGCCAGTAAGTTTTTTTTTCGGTGGGGTATCCAGACGGCGGTAGGCTTATGTCTACCTTTTGGTGTGCTGGAAATCCACTTCAAGATTGTTCATCACCAACGCAGGAAAGCTATGCGTGGAAAAGTGGAAGCAGGTCTTCAGGCCCTTGCCAAGAAGAGTAAGGAGTGGTGAAGGGCAAGACAATAATAGGCTTATCAATACTACAAAAAAGCCTTTGTCAGACAATGCTAGGGTTTTGCTCGGGCTTGGGCCGAAGTTCGCGATTCAACTGAAGGTGAACGTCGTCGATGTACTGGGTATGGTCCACAGTGTGGTACAAAAAGCTGAAGGGAGAATCCGGCAGTCATGCGTCGAGGAGATCCTTTCCGGCTTCGGAGGGTCCCCGGATGATGACAGGCTAGTCCGTGAAGTGTCTGGCACAGTGAGAGCTCTTAGGGAGAGAGGTGTGATGCTCCTGCAGTCAGACAAGACCGGTGCCTTTGTGATCATGGAGGAAGCGGAGTACAACGAAAAGGCCAGTGTTGCTTTGCAAAATAATTTTGTTCGAAGGGCTGAGGCAGATTGCAGTGCAAGGGGCGCCAAGACTGCTGCGGTCAGACTTTACACGGAGCTGGGTCTTAAGAAGCTTTCCGCTAGGATCAAGGAGTCTGAGGGCCTGGAACTTAGGCCGTTTTACACTGTGAAGACACATAAGGAAGGTCTTCCGTTTAGAACGATCGTCGAGGATAAGGGCTCCTGGCAGAGAGGCCTGGCGGTTTTTCTTCAAGGGATACTGAAGCTGCCGCCGGTTGACGACCCTTTCAGCGTCCATACATCGGATGAGGTCGTGGCGTTTGCGCCAACAAGCCAACCGATCATGTGCTTTTCTATCGATGTTGTGGACCTTTTTTAGAGCGTGCAACAAGGCGAAATCATCAGAGGTGTGGAACATTGTATCGACACCTATGGTTCAGTGAGATTCATGAACGACTGTGCTTTGAGCGTGAGTGGTTTTGTGACCATTTTACGAACGTACTTGGACTCTTTGTTCGTGGTGGAAGGGGGTGACGTGTACACTCAGAGAGATGGGACCTGCATTGGTTCAAACATAGCTCCTGTGCTTTGCGACATGATGCTAGCTATGGGAGACAGGAGGCTGGCGGCCGCATTGGGGCAAGCGGGGGCCGTGAGATGTTTCCGATATGCGGATGATTTTTTGGTTTGTTTCCCACGAGACAGGTTTGAAAACGGCTGTGTTGACATAGTACTAACTATGTTTGGGGAAGCCCACCTGGGTTTACAATTCACTCATGAGATGCCCGGCAACGGCATTATTAAGTTCCTGGAAAGTGAGCTCGATTGTAGGAAGGGCATACTTGCTGGACGCATAAGCCTAGGGTGGAAAAAGGCCTGTTGCCCTACTCGTCGAGACACACAAAACTTGTTGAGAGGGGAATTTGCTGAGGGGTGCATACTTCATGCTTTAAAGAAGTCATGTTTTCACAAAGTGCGTGTTAGTGTGTACTCCCAATGTGAGAGATTACAGAGGGCCGGCTACCCAGGGAGTCTTCTCATGGCGGTTTCTGAGAAGCTTTTAAAAAAGTTTCTTGGCAATAGGCAAGAGGCACCCTCTGATCCATAGGAGAGGAAGAAGTATGTTGTGTTGCCCTATACTCATGGATTCACACACAGAGTTAAGAAAGTGGCTAGTAAATATGGTGTGTCGGTTCTGTGCTCAGCGCCATTCAGGCCCAAAGGATTGTGTAGAATTGTGAACGCCCGGGGGGCAGCGTGTAAAAATGGTTCTCGTTGTGGAGTCCAGCACAGGGACGTGTCTTTGCAGTGTATGATGAATGTAGTGTACCGCATCCCGCTGAGATATGGTAAGGCATATGTTCGGCAAACGGGGCGTTGCGTTAATGCGAGGTTAAGAGAACACTGTTATGCTTATTCAAAGACGCCTATCTGCGGCCACCTAGCTGCCCATTGCAGCGCCTGCAAATGCAAACCGTTGTTTGGTGACACGACTATTTTGGATAGGGCGAGAGACGGGTTAAAGAGGGAAGTGATAGAAGCTTATCATATCTGGCGATTTGGTAGCGAGCGGTGTGTGAGTCAGCCTTCTGTTGCACTGAGCGGGAGGAAGCTAGATATGTTGCACGCGTTTTTGTCTCGCTAGGAGGTAGTGGGGTGGCCGTACCTTCTAGGGTGAGCTGTGGTTGCCCCGGCGCTTGTGTGTGTTCTTTCTTTGCATTAAAGTTGTTAGTGGCGCAAGTTACTGTTTCGTTTTCCTCGGTCCGTTTTGTAATACTTTGCAGCGTTTTTTGCTACTTGGAGGAAACAACCGATTTCCACACAGTGCATCTTTTTGCATAATAAAGCAATGCCACCAATACAGGAGTCTGAAGTGTTTCTGGAGAAGTTTAGAAGTTTGTAAATAATGTCAACATTAAGTAGGCCATACGAAACAAACTGACAGAAATATAAAAAAAAAACAATATACGTCCCCTACACTGCCCATTTTGATCCGTCAATGTCCGCACGGGACATCCCTGGGCGCTACAACGGCGCTGTTTTTCTGTCTCATTCAGCCCATCTCACACACATAAAACGCACCTAAAATGGATGTGCATGGGACGTCCGAATGTCCGTTCTCGGATATTTCCCGGACATCCATAGGAGTGCATGTGTTGTTGGGGAAGATTTCATCGGAGAATCACTAGTTTATTTATTTGGTTTTAAGTGAACAGAGATATGTACATAATAATCAGTCACTCTTTCGTTTCAACTTGTTTCTTTTTTTCTCCATATCCCAGACAACCATCAATGTCCCTAGAATATCCAAGTTTGGTCCTAACGTCCAGATCCATGATGGATGTCCAGCGGATATTTCCTGGATATTCAAAAGTATCCATAAATTTCCTACATTCGTCCAGGGGTGATGTTAAAAATAAACGTCCAGAGGATGTTCTTGGAACGTTGGTGGTTGTCTGAGATGGGTCCATCGTGCGCTGTCATTCCGTGGTCACCTCTACGTAAGTGATGAAAAGCAGATGCAACTCGATCTCTTGCACTTCACGCATACGAAGACGTATACGTGAAGTGCTTCTCCAAACGATATAGCACGAAGCATAAGCATGAAGTGATCACGTGGAACGAAAGTGAGTCTGCAAACGCTGTACCACCATGTGGTATGCACGAAAGTGGTCACGTGGAACGAAGTGAGATTACGCTAGCGATGAGTTTGCGGAAAAGTGATCAAGGAGTGTCTATGACGTCTACAACGCACGCTGTCGTCACATGGAAGTTGTCAATAAACGCATGGGAAAGAAAAATTTAACAGAAAGATGACTGAAACATTCAACACTGCTCCAGCACAGCTTTGACTCCAGAAGGAGGTAATCATGCGACCTTTCTGGCCCTGCCCTGTCACCCCCTAATATTCTCTCCGTCGCTGCTGCGACAGAGCCCTCTCTGGTGTGTGTTTGTGTGATGCTTGGTCTCTTTCCCTTATAGCATCTGAATATGAATTCGTTGTAACAGTCACGGAATGCAGTAAAACAGTCCACGATTGTGTCCTTCCTCATACCATCTGTACACACTGTAGAAATTTCAGCAGCTCGTGGGCATGAACAATCACGTGTAGAGCGACTTCGTTCCTCACCGGATACTAGCGAGGCAGCCTTCTAAAAAATAACCTCTCTCATGCAACGGAACAGTCGTCCTTCAACTTTCATCAGTCAATACTTGTGTGTGATGGCGTCTTTTTTTCAGAGAAACTCTATAAACAGACCAGCGATCTGTTGGACATTGTGTTGGCTATGCTCTTTCGATATCTCAACTCAAAATCAGCATTGCCTCATCGTCGTCCTCACACGGTATGTGAATTGACTTAATCTAAACGTCGCCTCGATTCGTCGATATGCTGCGTTAGGTTGACTGTGTCACGTAACGTCAATAGAAGAAGTATATATCCATACAGCAAGACATGCGTGTAATTGCTTGACAATATGTTTTCAACTGTTTTCAGTGGAGGTTCAACTGTTTTTTTTTTAACTAGAGTAACACTGTGCTTTGCTGGCTCTTTGAAATGACAATGTGCTTCAAACATACCTGTGATCTATTTGTATAACAAAAAACGTGTCATCAAAACAAAACGACTGGTTTTGTTCGTTTTTTATGTTTTTTTTAGTGTTTCGTTAGCAATGGAGCGAAGGGTAAAAAATGCTTTCTCTCGCAAGAAACTTTGCTTGCTCCGTCATGCTGACAGTATCGAGGAGGCTAGTCTCCGATATACCATTAACGATATCCGTGGTATTGTTAAGGCGGTGCATCACCACCGACGCTCTATGGGAATCCCCATACATTTTTCAACTCCCGTAGCGCCGCGAAAATTTGGTTGATCTCCGTGCAACTGCTTTTAAATGGAAGAGGATGCTTATATCTAGTGCCTGATCGAAGCAGATTTTGCGTTTTAGACTCAGAAATTTTTATATCGTCGTCGAAAGGTTTGGGAAAAGCTATATTTCGAGATTCCGCCCGCTTACAAAATAGAGCCGCCCAAAATCGAAAATCTGGCTCGATCACGCACTAGAAAAACATATCAAGAACCAATACCAACAAAAAGATTTCATCTATGTTAAGCCGTTGACTCGGCACACGAGTTTTTGTCAGGTATGGTCATCCGTGGAGTATGCCGCTTCAGAATGGGCAGCGCAGTGCTGCCATCTCCCATGGAGGGTATCGTCACAAGACACAACAATTTGAGCGCTGGAAATGCTATACCGCTGCACGTGCAGGTGGACGACGAGGCCGACGTTGACTGTGACGCAGGAGCACGAGCACACGCAGCTTAGCCCTGCCGCAAATACGTGAACGGACTATACTATACATGAGCTGTTCATTCATCGATGTTTATTTTCTCGGGGGGGGGGAGGGGCGGGGGAGGGCATGATCGTGGCATGTCATTCCCCCATATAACGCCACCGGGACGATCGCGTTTAGCCTCACTTCATTGGAAATTGTGTATTAAAAACAGGAATGCAAGAAAAAATTCGGAGCACCAGTCAGCTATCGTATAAAGGAAACATTTGAAGCAAAGCCATTGCGGACAGGCACGAAAGCTTCTGGCTGTTTGAGACATGGAAATAATTCATGAGTGCAGAACAGGGTTGCGCACTCAGATCACACTGGAGATCACTGAGTCACTTAGTCACTGAGATCACACTAAGTCGTGTTGCAGGCAATGCTCGCAGCTTGTTGATGAATGTTGACAATAACGCCGCCGAGCACTTCAATTCTGTTATCGCGAAGTTTGTTGGGGGAAAGCGGATCAACTTCTGTCAGCGGCGGTCTTTCCAAACACGTGCATTTGCCGCAGCCGTATCAGTGAACTCACGTGAAGGTTTGCATCATCGTGTGCACAAGGAGATGTGTCAAACAAAGCCAGGGAAGTACACTTTGAGCCTTCAAAAACGTTGTAATGCACGTGAACAGGCAAGGGCCAAGCGCCGTCTCAACACCAAAGCCAAGAAGGCCAGCCTTCC
Source organism: Ornithodoros turicata (assembly GCF_037126465.1). Lineage (NCBI taxonomy): Eukaryota > Metazoa > Arthropoda > Arachnida > Ixodida > Argasidae > Ornithodoros > Ornithodoros turicata. The sequence continues at coordinate 10,282,099 of NC_088209.1, read as the reverse complement.
AGCCCTGTGTAAGAAGCCCGAGCGCCGAATTGCTGACTATGGGGAACAAGCGCAAAGACCAGACATGGAGCCAACGTCCTTCGCAACGGCATGCATCGACTACAAAAAATTGATTGAGCTCTCAAAGGAGGAGCATGCCGCATTACAGGAAGACACCATAGAGCAGTCGCTGAGCCTCCGGTGGAAACAAGAAAGGAGAAAGCGGCTTACGGCGTCTTTTTTTGGTAGAGTACGCAGAATGCGCCGCGCTACAAGTGCTTTAGTTACATGTCAGTATTTTGGGCTTTAGTTACATGTGAATATTGTGGGCTTTAGTTACGTCTGTCTGTCACTAATGCACCTGTTCAGTAGCTTAAAGGCGCTCGGAAACCATCACCCATTGTTGTGCACTTGCGGACATGAAAGTCGTTTCTGAACGCAGAAAAGGATTGCGCAGTGAACTAACACTGCAGTGCAAAATGTACAGACTTTAGGTGTGGCTGACACTGAGCGTCCACCAAGCATCGGACAAGATCATATGGACGTGAACATCGCTGTAGTTTTGGGAGTCCTCTCTAGTGGAGCCCGATATTGAGCCCATGCTCAGTTCTGTGCTGCGCTGAACATGCCTTGTATAGTGACCGGAACATTCGCGAAATATCAGGACCAACTGGCGGACGGTAGCAAGCGTACAGGACAGAGTCACGTACCGGAACTGAGGAAGTGCGGTCTGTGGAAGTGCACTTTTGGAGAGGTTACGTATAACCAACCGGCAGTACTGCCTCTTCGTTGTAGGTACTGGACGACGCCTTGCGGAACGAGAAAAGGGTGGTGTACGTACCTTGCGCGAATTTATAACGACTACCTCCTGCTAGAGCTTGTTGACCCTCGCTATCCTCGAAGCATGCGAATTAGAGTTCCCGATTACAGAAGGACGTACGCCAGGCCAGAACAATTGTAATCAGTGTGCCGTGCGGTTTTTGCTAATCGAGACAAGGTCGTGATGTCGGCAGCCACGACGAGGACGAAAAAGAAAGCTAGAGAGGATTTCTGGAAGTTCCTGCGCGGATAGGCAAGATGGCACTCACAATGACAATTTGTTATGAAATGCTCTCACTCCGAGATCCAGACTGACAGAACCACGAGCTGAAGGTCACTTCCAGACGAATGGGACATCAGAGACCCAGTTCGCGGCGTGCTGATCTGTGCTTGGGCGAAGTCTGGGGCCGCGGTTAGTGACGACCAGGATGAGCACAACAGACCCGAATTATAGAGACGACCAAACTGGAAACCTCCATTCGCACTTTACGTTCCAATCAGCTGTATGGTCCAGGCAGACACATTTTTCTCCTCTACCCTGCTTTTCTTCCCTTTTCTTCTTCTCTTTTACATTTTTCCTCCTTCTCCACTGATGTCCAAGGATATGGGAAACGTTATGCAGCCTCTTTGCAGTTTTATTTCATTTCCGCTGACTGTGCAAGTAAATGAAGCGTTTTGCACCACCACAACGTGGTCTGAAATTTGTAAGCCCAGGGTGACAGAAAATAACAAAAACAGGTTGCGGCTTCGTTTCGCAATTTCCGCGTAATGTCGGTAGGCTATAACATGCCGACACCAACGTGTTTCAACCGCGTCGTGTCCAACCTAGCTTTTTTTGTGTGTTACGAGGAATTTCATTTATTATATGCGAAAGCATTGCAGAAATCACACGAAACGACTGGTGACTAACCCTTCGCCCGAGAACAACACAGCACAGAACAGCAACAGATCGACGAAGAAGTTCAGGAGACAGCTGGACAGCCTGTGCGCATTCAAAAGCCGCGCCACTAATTGTTCCGTCTGGATGAGCGCGATATGCGTGTTTACAGTGTTGGACTTGGCATGGGTGAGCACGAGCGGTCATATGTTTGCACAAGATTTCGCTTGACCCGTCGCGCGCCAAGAGAAAACAAAAATAACACAAAAGGAAGACGTTACATCAGCGGTACCGTATTTCCAAGCAAGCGCCAAAATGTTGTGAAGCGGTGTCTGCGCGAACCATTTCGCTCGCTGCGCCATCCCTCGATTGTAGACGACGAAGTGCCGGCTCTGATGCACCGCCTTAATTGGAAATGGGATATTCACCTCAGCCAGAGCAACCTCCCACTTTCCATCCAATTGCACTGCGGGAGCGAGTTTAACTCTAAACTCCGTTATTGTGTTACTAAGAAATACATCACTCGAGCTGTTTGACAGTAAACTGACGTAGAAGTGGTTGGTCATTTCTTTTTTTTTTTTTTTTTTTGACATGAAATCATTGTGAGGACACTCTTTAGGAAGAGCGAAGACTATATGCGGGAAATTTAAAATTCGGCATAGCGCCATCAGTTTAGGCAGAAGTCGAAGGAATTCGCCATCTGTTTATACGCCACAAGAGGCGGGAAATTTAAAATGTGGCGTAAGTAGCGCCATCTGTTGGACATGACACGAAAGTCTACGGGCAGGAAATTTAAAATTCGGGTGGAAGTAGCGCCAACTGTTGAACAGCGACTACACCGAGTCAATGCTGCGGAGGTAATTTTAAAATTTGGTGGAAGTGATGCCATCTCCTGAAGACGTTATTAAACAAACTATAACAACTCTGTGGCGCCATAAAAGAATGAAATGACGCCCCCCCCCCCCCCCCCACACACACACACACAATTCTACCCTGATTATCGACCCATATGAGCATGCTGAGCCTTTGTTGGAACGCTCTTGAGCTATCACATTCGCCCGCGCGTTTGCGTGTAATTCGCGGCTTGCCTCTCGTGTAGGGTATTTTTTGAAAGTCGTACCCTTTCGCACGACGTCTGTCAATAAAATGCGCAGAATCTCTGCCACCTACGTATGGAATTCAAAATATGAAAGGATGCGAAAGGGTAATCTCCCCCCTTTCATTGTCTCTTGAATACTGGTCTTCATTTCGTTCACCTCCTTGGTAGACAATTGCTGTGGAGCGTTAGCTTCCTTCGTGAGGAAGAAAGTCCCCTTCATGAGGCATTCTATTTGTGCGTTCTTAAAAGATGAGCTGCCCTCTGTAGTTGTCTCTACAGTGTATGACAACCCACTCTTCGTCTGGGGATTTTACGAGGAAGTAGCTTACGCACTACACTTTCTGTGCAGGCGGTTTTCGCTCGAATTTATCTTTCAGTTATCACGTCGAACCCTGCATTGTGCTATTATTCACTCTGTTTTCCCGCTTACGTTATACAAGCAAATTTTTGGTGCAGGACCAGGAGAGGATTGTGAGGCAAGATAGACCAAGGGAAAGGGGTGAAGAAAGGTGTTAACGCGGGTGATGGACCCGATGTCCCTGGCTATCTGCCAAACTCAAAAGCAAGATTCAGGAATACGGCATTTGGATAACACACAGACAGTTTACTGACACTCTGGTATGATACATACAATGAAATACAATAAAGATATACCTAGCAATTTGGGTGATGAAGGGCCGAATGAGCTAAAGCGAGGATCCAACAGACTAACGACGTAATTCTATGGTGGAAGTGTAGATACAGATGTCATCGAAATAGACGATTACAACGTCCTTCCACTTGAGGGAATGAAAGGCTTCATCCATTACTGCTTGCCAAGTGGCGGGAGCACCAGTTGGACCAAAAGGCATTCGAACGAATTCGTAAAGACCGTCAGGTGTAATGAAAGCTGTCTTATGCTGGTCCCCTATTTTGATGTTTAGGTAACCTTTCTTTATGTCCATAGTGGAAAAGTATTTGCCTTTCCCTACTCTGTCAACAGTATCATCAGTTCGAGGCATACTATACACTCTTTTGACGGTTTTCCCATTTAGCTTACGGTAGTCAACAACAAGTCTGCGTGGTGTTGACGGATGGAATGGTTGATCAACAACGAAAACTGGGGAAGCGTAATGAGACTCAGATTTTCGAACAAGACCTAATTTAAGCCAGTTGTCGATTTCTTCCTTGATGAATTTTCTGTCATTCCATGAGTAGCGGTAAGACTTTACGCGAACAGGAATGCTGTCAGAGAGATCGATGCAATGTTCGGTCTTTGGACAAAATCCGATGTCATACTTTTGCTTAGAAAACACGTTCGCGTGCTTAAGAATGATGTCATGGAGTTTCTTAAGCTGTGTGTCATTTATGTCTGAGGTTACTTTGTCTTTAAGTTTGTCCAAGTAGTTCAAGATTTCAGCATGCTGTACTTGAGTTTTTGCATCTGACTCTCGTACAACAACCCTATCCAAAGGAATGATGTCATTGACTTGTACGGTATTCACAAGCAAGAGGTCAGATGACTCATCCTTTTCGTCGTTATGCAACATGACATTTTCACATACCTGTGATGGCTGTGTTCTATGAAGGTCGACAACATTGCGGAATTCGCTAACACGTTCACAAACACTGCTGTTCGCCGGAAAACTGTTTGACGAACTTGTTCTTGCGGAGACTGATGTTGCTTGACGAGATGGTATCTTCACCTTGTCCTGGGATGCCACGATGTTGGGGCCGTCCTGGGGTGCCACGATGTTGGTGCCAGGGAGAAGTGGGAATGGACAGTTCCTCGGTGTAGATTTACGTTGTGTTGATGAACACGTTGATGTCGAGGCTTTGTTGTTGTTTACTTGCACGTTGTTGGAAGCGTGAAGGATGTGATGTGTTTTGATGTCTGTCGAAGTGTCTTGATCCTTGGATGTCGTGTTGTAGAAGATCCTTTCCTGTATGGGTTGAAATTCTTCAGCGTGAGATGGAGAAAGTTCCTGGAGGAAGTCTTTCTTTAAGAACATGCTGTTGAAGATCTTCTCCTGGTGGGACTTTGGAGGTGACTGGATGGAGACGTGTCCATTAGGCCAAACAGTGATTCCAAGCTTGGCAGATGTGCGCCAGTCGCTACCAAGTATGAAAGGATATATGATGTTAGTGACGATAGCAACTTGAAGAGAAACAGTTGTGTTCGCTAACTTCACTTCCACGACGGCTTCGCCGAACGGCATGGACTCGTTATCGACGGCGATCATTGCTGAGTCACTCCATGGTTTTATGTTAATACCCCAAAGCTCTGCTTCCTGTTTTCTTAAAATTGAGATGTCTGCACCCGTGTCAACCAAGGCGTCGACCGGTGTGTTGTTTACAAGAATCTCAATGACGGGTCTCACGGGGTGTCTAGATGGTAAGTCGTATCTTATTGAAGCAGTGTAGCTGTGTTTCTTGTCTTTGTCTTGATGTTTGGTGTAGTCCTTTGGGTCTTTGTATTTTAGGCTTGATTTGTCCGATGTTTTGGTGGAAGTAGGAGAATGTTTCTCACCATTTTGCCGAGATGAATACTTAGGCTGTGATGTGGACGAAAAGCCTTGCTGACGTTCCTTCTTCGTGTAGTCCTTTGGCTTGGCTCCTTGTTGACGCCAGTTTGGATCACGGTGTTTCTGAGAAGGTTCGATCTGTCGTGCCAGCTTGATCAGAGTGAGACAGTCACATCCAGTAGACATGTAGTAGGAAGTGAGACTTGTCCTCGTTGCCTCGCTCTGTAGACCGATGGTGATGTAACGGATCTTGTCACGTTCCCTGAGCTGGTAAGGGCACTTGCAGAGTATTTTGATCTTTGCATGAATGTAGTCAGAAATAGATTCTTCACTTTTCTGTACTCTAGCTTCACAATCGCGATTCCAATCTGGTAGATCTGGATCATAATCAAATTGATCTTTCAAACCTTTGACCCAGTCTTGCCATGTGACACAACTTCTTCCGGATCCATCGTCCCAATCCTTGGCCGCACCACGAAGCTTACTCTTTGCAATGGCTAAGGCGGTATAATCGTCCCAACCGTACTGGATACGTAACACCTCAATTGATGAAAGCCATGCGCGAAAATCATCGTTGGGCCGGCCATAAAAGAACTTCAATGTCTGACTAAGATCGGGGGTGGTTACTATCCTCTGTGGTGTAGAAACCACCTGTTTGAAAATCTCAGCTAACTGATCGATGGTGATCGGAGCAGATGAACTCGCGGTAGGTGTCTTCTTACTTGTTTTGTTTGTTGGTGAGGCTTGTTCATCCTGATGTTCATCTTCGGATGATTCGTATTCCTCCGATGTTTGGTATTCCTCGTTGTTGTCTTTGGTGGGAATAGCACTCGTAGATGCATGTTTCCTCCTTTCGTCGTCTTCCATGATGAGAATTGCTGCTTGGCGAGGATCAGCGCTCTCTGGGAGTGTGAGATTACGTGAGACGCACTCTTCAAATAACTCTTGTGCTGGACGCAAAAGAAGTCTCAACACCTTTGGACTGTCCATGAAAGAACAAACTCAAAAGACGATATTTGTCGTTAGGACACAACGAAAACCGAGAGACTGAAAAAATACTGCACCATGCTCCAGATAGGTGTTACCAGCTGAACCTAACGAACGTCGAACGTCGCGTTCGAAATTGCGAACAACTGAAAAATGCACAAATGCAACGAAAAACTGAAGACGCAATTAATGCGTGACAAAAAAGAGAACTAGATGTTACGAAGGGATAGAACTGTTGCAATCCGATAGAAAATTGCAATCCAATGCGTTCGAATGACGAGACTAAGCCTAAATCGAACAAGCCTTTCATACTACGTCAAAAGCATAAGACTTCGAAGTCGAAGTACTTGCAAAAATTAATACAGTATCCACCAGAAGTGAAAAGTCTGAAGAATCACTTGCCGTATCCTGTCGACTGCGCCATGTGAGGCAAGATAGACCAAGGGAAAGGGGTGAAGAAAGGTGTTAACGCGGGTGATGGACCCGATGTCCCTGGCTATCTGCCAAACTCAAAAGTAAGATTCAGGAATACGGCATTTGGATAACACACAGACAGTTTACTGACACTCTGGTATGATACATACAATGAAATACAATAAAGATATACCTAGCAATTTGGGTGATGAAGGGCCGAATGAGCTAAAGCGAAGATCCAACAGACTAACGACGTATGTTGACGAACGTCGTGCAATGAAAGAACTGAGAACAGCACGTGGCGCGCGCTTATAAGCAAGTAGCGGCGCCACTGCTGGCTCATGACAATGACGGTGAGGCCGAATTGAACAGATTGGCTCTCACAGGATGTGCTTGTACCCGTGAAACGTACGCCTGTAGTACCTAAGGTGATTTTTTTTTCTTTAGTCTGCATACAGGCACGCTACCCGTAGGCATATGGTTGACGGAGCAAGGCTTCTTTGTTGTGTTGAACAACTTCAATTGTAGTTCATGCTCATAGGAGGAGAGCATCAAACATGCTTTTCTTTCCTGTCGAGACGCACTGTTCTTCTGGGACGTTTTCCAGCGAGCTTTCAAAAAGAATTTCTACTTATGTCCGAGTAGTAGTAGTGTAGAACCTAAGGTGAACAATTTTTTTTCTTTCGTATGCATGCAGGCACACTACCCGTACGCGTATGGTTAAGGGAGCGAGGCTTCTTTGTTGCGTTGAAAGGCTTCAATTGTAGTTTATGCCCAGATTAGGAGAGCATCGAACATGCTTTTCTCTAGTGTCGCAGTGTCTAGTGTCTCTAGTGACGCAGTGTTCTTCTGGGACGTCTTCCAGCGAGCTTTCAAAAAGAATGTCCATTTCTGTCCGAGCATAATATCTGCTTCCTGCATCTGAAGCCTGACAATGAGCAACCGCGGGACGTTCTTGTATTGCTGGGTCTGTTCGCTCTGTGGTTTGCCCGGCGCATTTATGATCGTAACGACCCTACTGTTGGATCCTGGAATTTCTTCAGGGGGTACGCTACCTCATTCTCTAAGTTCATCCTCCAAAGCACCGGCATGCGACGTCGGATCTCCTTGGTATCGCGTTCTTGAACTGTTAATTATTAGTCCAACTGACTATCGAACGCGGTCAGTACAGTTGTTGGCAGGAAATAACAATCGTAATGTAGTTTTATTTCAAACGTAACATGGACGTTGAAAGCCTCTGTGCACGACTGTATATAATTTGTTGGTCAGGTTCGAGCTCATGTGCACGCTCAGACTTGTGGTTTGACAGTACTACAGAGTACACACTTAAATCCTATCTGCGAGAACTGTTGTATGCTGCAGTATAGTGAGTCGATAATGAAAGATGAAGCGGCGTGCATCATGCCGCGTATGTACGGGACACAACGATCAGACCCGTTCCAAATCCCCATGGCCGCGAAGGGTAAGAGCGCACTTGCCCTCCTGTCTCATTGGATGCCGCCAACCTTTGCTTCTTTTGGGTCCCATTATCGTTTTCCGACAAAGACGGTTCTATTTTCACTGAGTTTTTCTTCCAAACGGTAGCGCTCTGTGAACCAATTTTGCTTGTGTTATGCTAATTGAAACACGTACTCCCATTTGAATGGAAGTTGTGTTTGGATTTTAGTGCTCCTTTAAATTAATCGTGGACGCGTACCGCAGGTATAGATAAAATATAAGGAATATCTCAGGTATGCTTCCATAAGGTCAGTCAGTCAGATTATAACATACAGAGATGAAATATGTTAGCCACAACAGCCTTCGTACAATTTCAATATTTTGCGCCTCTCATTATAACAAATGGGCCACCAGAAGTTACCGCTCCTTAAGTAAATCACTAATAAATAATAACAGACTTGCGTGAGGGATGACCCACATTGTGTTCAAGAATTTAATGAGCAATGAAGTAACGCTAGATGAAGTAACAGGGAAGGACTGCACTTCAGTATGCAAATGCTTCCACGTCACACGTCACACGTATTTTGACATATGAGATTATTGTTTCATTACCTGATTTGACCTCTTTACTGAAAAGGTTCTCATTAATGGAACAATCACGCTAGATGAAGGGTATGTTCTCATTGACAATGCAACGCATAAGGTAAACGGCGCTGCAAATTAAACTGCGCAGATAATACACTTAGAAGGAAAAATGAATCCGACGTTCGTGGAGGGGTTGCTCATCTTCGCGTGCCTGTGGTCCCGTAAGTAAAATTGCTGTTTTTCCTCTTCGAATGATTGCGTGGTCATTTACTTTAAGCCGGCCACGTCGTTTGCGAAATATGTTGCCTATACCAGACAATACCGGGTGTTTCACGAAAATCGCCAGGCTGAATAATTCGCGAACAAGTGGCGCCATCGGAGGAATTTCTTTTTGGTAAAGATCCTTGGTACATCGGCCATGAACTGAGTAGTGAGCAGCTCATTCGCATACGCCCAATAATTAGATAAACATCCTAACTTTTAAATTTTACTTCGCACGCTTACGGGACCTCTGTATTACGCATCGGGAGCTTCAGCGAGAAATATTGCAAGAAAAAAATGCACAAAAATTCCTGGGGATTTTCGTGAAACACCGTGTACAAAGGACGCAGTCATCTTTACATATACCCTCTTATGCACGTGGTGACGAGCCACGTCATAAATTCCAACACGCTGAGCTGCATTTATCGCTGGCTTCTTGTTAAAATCAGATGAAAGTTGGCACGCAGCTGGGAAATGCCCCGGCTCTGGCCTCGCCGACAGCCACGTGTTATGCTGGGTCTTGAAGGGCACGCCCCTTTATGGAAAATCCACAAAATCTGGGCGGTCAAGCGGCCTATAAACGTCATCTTCACGTCGAACGATAGAAAAATTTATTCCTCCGTCACATATTGCATTTTTACGGGCCTACATAAATGGACCTTTTTCACATACGCGTCGTATCCTAGCGGCTCTCAAACGAACCATGCTCGGCGCCCGTCAAAACAAGTCCACGTAGATAGCACAAAGGGCCCAAACAGGTCCAGTGTGGAGCCGACAAGGTCTCCCCACTGGTGCCCTCTTCTGTCGTCCCCATATACAGCGACATCTAGTGAAGACGGAGATAGTCCTCTCCGGCCCCTCAAGGTCACACGCATCAGCGTAGCCTACTGGAAAAAAGGTCCATTTGTGCCGTTGCCATCGTTCGAAATCTCAGCACTCTCGCAATCCAACCAGCACGCTCGTTTAACTTCTACGTGTAAGAACAAGTACGTGGGTAAAGAACAGGTGTGTATCCTTGTATCCATCACGCCTAGTGTGTACCAGAACATGAGTTGACCGGAAAGAGTGGAGAGACCGGATCAGAGGCTAGGGCCATGAGCGGATCTAGGATTTTCTCTAGGGGGGGGGGGGGGGGGGCTATGAACAAGTACAAGGTGCATGCTGGGATTGGTCCATTGAACCCTATGTTCAAGTCTGCAAGTTCCAGTCTCTCGTCCGCAGGTGTGGGAGATGGCCCTGGTTGCACAAATATGCTCGCGAAGCTTGTCACGAACTGGTTGGGATTGGTAGCTCGTGGATTGGACATGGCTCCAACGGCTCTCCATAGAACCCACAGTTTGAGACGGGGGGAGGGCGTGGTAGCTTGCCGTTGTTGGCCGCACTCAAGTGGGCATCATCACGACTATAGCCAAAAGAAAAAGGGGTGAGAGGCGAGTTCACGATTTCAAAGTGGGGCAAAGGCAGGATGATCGATACTGATGGGACGGAGGCACACTGTATATGAGAACTGCGCTAGAGTGGCCTTTCCGTAAGGCTCGTTTCCTGAAGAAAGCGCACGAGGCCGCGAGTTTTTGAAAGTCGTTCCACATAAGAACCTTCGGGGAAGAGGACGTCCGTCAGTATGCCAGGCCTGGCGTGGGGAAGATGAGTTTCCCGCAGAGTGTGGTATGCACGGCATTCTGTCAGGATATGCGCGATAGTCTCCGGATGATTACAGTGACCGCAACTGGAATCCTCGCTGGAACCCATCTTGAACAGTTGCGAGTTCGTAAACGCAGATCCCGTGCGTAACCGATAGAGCATTGTCTGCATAACACGGGAAAGATCTTTCGTGGAAGAGAGGGTCGATGATTCTGCATGATGTCCTGTATGCCAGGATGACGCACCTCAACTACCTGTTTGACGACCATGCCCTTCGGTGTCGGACGGAAGTGGTAAGGGTGGGCTACAGCTGTGATGTGCTGAGGATGCTAGCTGGTCCGCTCGTTCGTTGCCTCTGATGCCGACATGAGCCGGGATCCATTGGAGAGTAAGCTCACCTCCGGTTAGCCTATGCTGGGCACACGACCTCCTTATAGAGCGGGCTAGGATGCTACCACACATGGGGTTCATCACGTTGCAGAGGGCACTTATGGAGTCCGTAAGCAAAACGGCCTTAGTTATTTCGGTGACTTGAACCGCAGCAGCTGCGTGCAACAAGGCCAGGAGTTCAGCCGTCGTAGATGAGATAGAGTAACGAACTGATTTCCCTTGCCAGGTCATGTTCATTGACGGAATGTAGTACGCAGTAGTAGCGCTCTCGGAATGGTGGTCAATGGAGCCACTCGTGAACACCAAAGTATGCGTATGATAGACGTCACTAATCAGGTTCCCAGCCGGCACACTGGCCACCAGGGGCTGGACTCGCCCTTCTTCCGTAAACCTGGGATGTGAAGTGTTGTTGCGGGCGCAAACTCACGCCATGGCGGCGCAGGTGAACTAACTGGGAACCGAGGAAGAGCCCCCTTGTTGGCTAGAGAGCTGGTGGCACAACCCAGGCGTCCTAGGGATGTGTGTGTCCTTTGTTCGAGGTCTATGAAGAGGGAATGCTTGTTGATAGATGTTGCCACATTATCCAGAAACTGGTCTCCTTTGAGCTCAGCGTGGACACTGACAGGCTTTTCGTTAGGTTCCAGGTGCGTTTGGGTGACGCTAGAAAAGGTAGGCAGACCAAGCGCAGTTCTTATTCCGGCACAATGAAGGCGCTCAAGAGCCTGCCACTGTGCAGGCGCAAGGTCTACGTACGGCGCCAAGTAGAGAAGGTGTGACAAAATGAGGGCTTTGTGAAGGGTGAGCAATGACCGCGGATTGGAGCCCCATAATTTTCCGCTGATTCTGCGAAGCAGGTGGAGCGTTTTCTTCCCCTTGCAGATAGTCTCGTTCACTTGCTTAGACCAGCGCGATGCGCTATCGATGGTGACATCAAGTTATTTACATGACGCGCATCTTGGGATGGGAGTGTTATTGAAGCTGAGGCTTGGGAAGCCTTTGCCCACGTACTTTCCACGGAGAATGCAGGCCATGCACTTTGACTTCTCTGGCGACGCTTCCAGCCCTCTCGCAAGCAGCGCTGCGTTGAGCCCGCTCAAGGCAATATCAGCTGTGTCACGAACTTTCTCCTTGTCCGTTCCTACGATGCGGAGGCAGATGTCGTCCGCGTAGATGGTGAGATGAAGGGCATACCGTGTAGGGCGGATTCTTCGGAGGACCCCGGCCATGATTAGGTTGAATAGTATAGGTGAAAAAACACTGACTTGCGGAACTCCTCGCTCAAACTTCTTCATGGAACTAATACACCCGCAGACGGAGACGTCAAACATTGTGTTAGATAGAAAGTCACAGAGATATCTCAGAAGGCGGCCAATGACTCGAGCTGCTTCGAGCGCAGCTAAACATGCCGAGTGCGTTACCGAATCGTATGCCTTCTTCACATCAATGGAGGAAGCGAGAGCAAACTCATTGGATTATCTCGCTTGCTTCAGGCTAGTAGCCACTTCAGCGATTGCGTCAGACGCACTCCAGCCCTTCCGAAATGCTGTAATGTGATCGGCGAAGCAATTGCCTCGCTCCAGGACCCAAGCCATGCTTTTGTGAATGATACGCTCCAATAATTTGTCAACGCACGAGGTTAGAGCAGTGGGGCGGTAGGAGGGCAGTTGGCTCGGTGGGCTCCCTGGCTTTAGGACAGGTATTACTCGAGCATGTTCAAATCAGATGGGATGCATCCAGAGGTCCAGACGTTGTTATATAGTTGCAGCAGAGCGTCGAGCTGGTCATCACCTAGGTTCTTGAGGGCCTGGTTAGAGATTCCGTCCGGGCCAGCTGCACTGCGCCGCTTTAAGCCTTGAATGGCGGACTTCAGGGCGGGCATTAAGGGACTAGCTGAATTGTCTCCATTGAATCCACCTTAACTTCAAGCCATACCTTCTATGGGGAGCAGAGACACGCCTGTAAGCGACCCAGTCGCCCTGAAGGCCAGTTCTCAAAGCTCGTCACTGTGCTCGACGCCGCGCAGCACGGAGGTTGAGGTATCGGAGGTCAGGGGCAGGCATACTGGCCAGGTAAGATACTGCTTTTTAGCTATTAGCCAAGGACACCTTTACACAGTCGAGCAAGGTATATGCCGTCGAGCCGACCAGTCCTTCCCTCAACTTCACCCAGTTGGTGATAGTTTTCCTTTTCCTGGGGCAGTTACTGCGACTTGGAAGTGAAAGCAGGATAGGGAAATGATCTGAACCCCATGTGTCAGGCTCGGCTTCCCACTTTAGGGTGATGTCTGGAGAGACCGGAGTCAAATCGATGGCATTTAAAGGGGCCGTAAACAGGTACAAAAGGTGCACATTTCTTTGTGTTATATTATTGGAACTTAGTCAGGGAAAACTCCTTGAAATTACTAACGCTCAAAAACAAAAGGCGCTTGCATACGGATAAAATATTCACTGTACTCTTTCGCATTTTAGCTCCGCCCCGCGCTCTAATTTTACGTCATTTTGACGTAGCGCTTTCCCCACCAATTACGATTGAGTGTTCCACGTATGATTTTATTTCAAATGTGGAATTGGACTAGATGAGCGTGAATCCTCTTCTATTCAAAATCTAAACAGTTACAGCACCAAACTGAGAAAGAAATGCGTTTAATTTAGGTATCATACGCGCACTACGTTTTCTGGGCAATAGCACGCAGCACACCACCTGCGCGAATGAATATCCCGGACTACAGTTCCGGAATCTTAGGCAGGTGCGCGATGGAACATCTTCGTCATCTTCGAATGGTTCCGACAACTGGGCGGCCGTACTTTGATTTGATCCACGCGGCATCGCGTCACCAGCTCGCCTGGTACAGTGGATAGCGTGCTGGCCATGTCACGTCGTGACTGGGAGGAACCCGGGTTCGAATCGCGTCATGTGATAGCAGCCCAGCTGTTGACGTTTGCGCCAGCCGGAGATGCTGAAGATGTCATGTCGTTGAATTTCGGAACCACGGAGCGCAAAACGTCGTTTCACACAAGCAAACTGAGCGCTCCGACTCACAGCTGATAACGAAGTATGTTTATTGGCTGGTAATTTGAAACGTCATGTGCGCAGCTGGGCCGCCCGATTGGACGGTAAAACGCTACGTAGCCATGTGACGTATGCGTTGTGGAGAGAGGCTCGCTGGTTACTCATATTTGAAAGCAGTTATACGGGTTAAAGTGCAGCTCCGCTGCTGTTCCGAAAGTATGAAGACGTTGTGATATTCAGAACCGTGGTCCCAACTTCATTCATAAACGCACATTGCTTTCCAAATTTCCATACTCCTTCGTGAGAAATTTGAGAAAAACTACCGGGCGGCGGTTCCACTTGTGACGTCATACTTGGAACTGCGCGGATTGGATAGCCACACCTAGCCAGCGCTGCCTGGCAACCAGTTTGTGTTTACACTCCGTCATGGCCGCTGTATCGTGCTGAAATAGCTGTCACGAGCTATCGGGGACCACTGCACCGTTTTATCATGTTTCTTATAAGGAATACTTCGTCTTCGAGCACGTTCTCGTTCTCAATTCGTTGTCTCGTTGTGCTTTCTGCACGCGCAGCAAGTCCGCGCATAGTGCGCTGCCAAAGCTATTGAGAATGCGTAAGTGTACGTCACACGTTAGGAGTTAGGTCTTGTTGGTAGCACGAAGCACAGTGCGGGCACAGAATGTCCGCTCACGACGGCCGTCGTTGCACAACGAGGCCATCCTGTAAGGCTTGTTAAAGAAGACCGGCAAAACTATCTTTGAGGCTATTAACGACAGCAATTATCACGGAACACACAAAAAACATTAACCTTCGCCCATAGATCTCCGCCATCGCATCGACGATTTGGCGTTAGCCAAGCCACGAGCGCGGCTAAGCCAGGACGAAGCCGGGATTGGTCAGGGTTTGCCGACCACAGGACCGCCGTGCCAGCGAAATTTAAAAAAATCTTTTCTTAAAAACTACAAACAAATGGGTGAAAATTTTTCACATGTATGCTCCCTGTGCGGAAACGAACGCACAGCCCAAGCATGGCTCCATTCTGTCGCAGTCGCAAATCGGCGGAGCTGAGCTTTAATGAGCTGGCACGAGCCGAACGAAATGTATATTTGGGTATTATGAGATGCGTTCTTTCATGTGGTATCATTATTTCAGAAATGTTTGGTGGCCTGTTTACGGCCCCTTTACGTAGCGCGGCGAACGCATATAAGTAGGAGAGCCGGTGTTGAGCACCACGAAGTCGCTGGAGGAGAGGTAATTCATAATTGAATTACCACGTCTGCAGTTCGTCGACCACCCCAGAGACTGTCGCTCGCATTGAAATCTCCGCACACATTTGGAGGACCTGGACAAGCAAGCCGCAAAGCCTTGAGAGATTCGATGTTGGGCGGAGCATGACCCCACTGGTATACAGATATGACGGTGACTGACTTGAAGCCGGCCTTCAGTAGGCACCATACATATGAGCAATGAACCGTTTGACAAATAGCGATGCCCGCGGGAGGCCGTCCGCATGGTGGCCCTTGGCGCTGTAGGAGACAAACGGTGGTATCTTGAACGATGATTGGGTGCGGCTCTCCTGTATTGCTAATACGTCAAAGTCCATGTTCCGTAAAAGGAGTTTGAGATCGGCCTGCTCTCTTGCGCTCTCTTGTTTCTACGTTAGGTCATAATTATTCGCCGGTCGATGTACGAAAGGAGGTGTGGTTAACACCTGCTGCCGGGGAGAAGCAAGGGTGCTATCATGGCTTCGAGTTCAAGGAACGATTGTATTTCTGCTAGAGCAGTACATTCACGAACTGCCGAAACTATAGCCTTCAGTGCAGCAAAGAGAAGCCGGATGATGACCATGGGCAGATCTGCTCCTTTTGGACGGTCTAACACCTTACGGTAGGCTGGCTGAGAGTGGAGTGGGAGCGGGGGATTGCTCTTCTTTCCATGGGGTTGTGGCGGAGAGGCATCCCTTTCCTCTGGACGGTCTACAGGGCCTAGTGGGGGAAACTCGGTTTCCGTCCAAATTATCTGCTCTTGCGACGCCTGTAGGCTCTTAGGAGCGGGTTGTACACTCTTGTGGGAAGGCTTCTCCTGAGACTTTCGTGTACCCAGTGCCTTAGGTTGATTGCGACGCTTTGTTAGCCGAAGTTTAGCCTTTGCCTCTCGGTAGCTGCTATTGGAGAGAGAGCGTTCCCTGGCAATGTGTTTTTGAAAATTTAAGGATGGGCAATCCCTTAAAGTGGCGACATGGTGCACTTTGCAGTTTATGCAGGTAGGGTCGGGTTCAGGGCACATCGGGCTCTCGTGGGAGGACCTGCAGTTAGGGCAGGTTTTCCGTCGGCTACAGCATGCAGCTACATGACCGTAGCGAAGGCAGTTGTTGCACTGAACTATGCGCGGTAGGTACTCGCGGACTTCTATGGTCAGTAGGTGAAAGCTGGCACACTTGATTGAGCTTAGCCAGGTTCGATTCCCGCTCCAGTGGCGCAAAGATGACTGTGGTTCCCTCGAGTGTGGTGACGCGTTCGATGTTGCGCTTACTCGCCTTTCCAGCCCGTTTGACAACATCTTTGAAAGATTGATCCTCATCGGACGAATCGAGAGTGGAGTGGTCGCTTGAAGAGGCACCTCTCTTTATATAGACCACAGTGTGGCTGCTCTCAGGAGAGCAAGGTTCGGAGCTGTTCGGCTCTTCAGTAAAGGAATCCATGACTTCAAGACAAGGGGTGCGCCGGGGAGTAGACATTCCCCGCGGTGAGCGGGGATTGGACTCGCCCGAGTCCAATGCGCAGCGTCGGCTTGCAATATAGAGGATGCACGAAATAGTTCCTTGACAATAACTATATTAATAACTCGCAGAAATCGGGAGCAACAAAATCGTACGTCCGTACGATCCGGCTTCGTCGTCGTCTCCCATAGTTTGAGACAATTCACGAAACAGAACGACCAAGACGAAACGAACAACAAGACGAACGACCAACGAAATCCACGGCCAATGAAATTGCGACGTGGCGGATATTATGCACAACCAGCCGGCCAATCAGGAGCCTCAATGTCTGGCTGGCCTTTCGGTCGGTCCTGGCTACCATCGGCTTCTACTGGATTTCAGGCCTGCCACCGTTATTCGGTATGCAACCTAACGAAAGCAATGTTAGGTAAAATAAAGATTTATTTGCTACACTGATTCAATCCATTCAGCCACTGATTCAAAGATCTGATACATGGATGCACTGTGCGTACAATGCCCATTGCGTTGATGACACACTGGGACAAAGTTCGAAGACGAAGCAGACCGAACACACTCTTCAACCCCTAATACCCAGCCAGTCTCATGAATGCGTACCATTTCATGATGAGCATCTTCCTTCGCTGTTTACGGTGCATCCATTATAGCGAAGCGAAAAGCCCTGGTGTGGTCCTGTCTTTGTTGACAGACCATGAAACCCAACGGTGCCCGAACTTGTTCTTCACGCTCCAACTCATGAAGCATTCCAGTACCGCAGTTGATGGATTGTTCGCGAGATAATAGTTCTGTCCATAAGCAGCACAACACGTGTAGACCCACAATGACGGACGAATAAGCCCGCGAACATATTCCTGCAAACTGTTCTGTCGATTGACACCATAGAGAAGGAAACACAAGAGCGGACCTTCCAACTTCTTGCCATTGGGACGGGCGTGCCATTGCCCTCGCATTGCATTCTGGGATGCTCCTGTCTACCATGGGACCGCTCACGTGACCCCAAGAGCATGCGCAGGCCAACTGACAGTGCAGAGGACGTGAGTCGTGATTGTCTTGAAGCTCAGATATCTGCATCGTGATAAACGCCGCGCGTCCAGTTTTATTTGTATGTGTTCGGAGGTTTGCTCTTGGTTTACACTGCTACTAAAAGACCAGTCACGGACTGGAGGACAAGCACGCAGGACTAAAAACATCATTCGTGGCAGCGACGTTCGTGTGATGACGTGGCCACGTTTTGAGTTTGTTGCGTTTGTTGAGTGTTATAAGAAGCATGCCAGTAACCAAACTTGTACAACAATGAAGGGAATCAGAGGAATCTGCAGCTGAAGCACAGCGCCAGCTTGCAAATGAAGGATTCATAATGACTCTCTCACAGACAGAGGTACGAAACAACCGATCAAGTGGGTACTTACGAATTAAACGTTATTCCCGTGACAGAGCTGCTTTCTGTTGAACGACAGACGCAGCCCTGTTAAGAACACGTTAACATAATATTCTTTCTGCAATAGTGCTCAAATTTTAAGAATAAATGACGTTGGAAATGCACAAACGCACGGAAAGCAACGCGAGCAACAAAGCGTTGCCAAACCGGAACTTTAGAGATGATCACGGGTTGGACAGGAAGTAATGGCGGATTTGACAGGAGCGACCGCCAGAGTGGTCCCACGGAAATCTGTTCGAAACAGCCGCTCCTGTGTTTCCTTCCTCCATGATTGACACCACTGAGCACGGAAGGACGACATGCCGGCCGTGCTATTTCGAAACTATGCTGAAACAGCTGAAAGGGCCGAGACGCTGCACGCACATGCGCGCGTACAAAATGCAATTTCAAAACATTCTCGACCAATCGGAGCGCGGGCACAGTCTCGGCCAATGGGCTTCCAACATGGTGTGTGGGTGCAGGAGTGCATACTCTATAGCCGCGTCCGCGGGTACCTGAGGAGGACTGGATTGGTGTCGTTACCGGCGCAGTCGTCTCCCGCCTGAGCGAGTAAACTCGTTTGCCTCCGGCCGCCGCTAGGGTGCACCACCGAGGAGAAAATGCACAGCTCCCCAGTTCAGTAAAGTTTTGTCTCGACCTGTATGCGGCAGGTACTCATGCACACGACTGTAACTATTCACGCGTCCGTTTTTGTGTGTGTGTTTTTTTTTTGTGTGTGTGTGTGACGAACGCAAAAAAAAAGAATAAACAAAAAATAACTTGAGATTTATCTGAATAAGCCCCTTGTTATGCAAGGTGAAGTATGGGTGTTACCCAGAAGAAAACATTTTCCGAGTCGATTGTCCGCCATACCTCGTTCCTGATATGATGCGGGAGGTATGTTTGGTGCAAAAATAAAACAAAGGGGAAGGTATACCATGGGAGCGTTAAATATCATTGCTTGCCTGAAATGGAATTTGATATGTGGATAAACTTGCGGATGTGTGAACCAGACCACCTATCGTGCCACGTCACACCAAAGTATCACGTGGTTGGAAGAGGGTGGACCGTTGGCAGAACAACTCCACGGGTGTGTTGCCGACGTGTAACTTCGTCGTTTTCGGCTTTCGTAACGTGGGAGCGGGGTAGTATTTCTTCCCCGAACATATTAATGCGTTAGCATTAGGAAAGTGTCCAAATGGAAAGTAGCTCTATGTATGTGTGTGTGTGTGTGTGTGTATCCGTGTACGAGATGTAAAGCCTCTCCGAGACACAAGTATAAGTGGTTGCGTAAAGAGAATATAAGAGGGTAAATGTAAATGGAGGTAGATGATTCGAAATTGACGTAGTCGAAGGTAAGTAACAGCAGGAAGTAAGAGTAATTGGAAGGTAAATAAGCAAGAAGGTTGAGTTTAAAGGTAATGAATGCATGTGTAATTAAGAGAGAGACTGAATGAAATGAAGGATTACCGAAGGTAACCCCAAGTTACCGAAGGTGGTGCTGGTGAAAGGGCTCGCCGTTGTCGGAGTCACGAAGATGGGCAACGTCACGACTGACGCCCTGGGGGAATGTGCGTCCTGGGCCGACTTCCAAGGGAACTGCGCCGACATATGTCTGAGGAAACCCAGGAAAAACCCCAGGCAGCACAGACGACACAGGGATTCGAACCCAGGTACCTCCCAGTCTCAACGTGACATGGCGAGCACGCTAACCACTGAGCTACGGGAACTTTTTTTTTCAATCAGACTGATTTTAATGTGTCAATGGTATATACAAGATGCGGTGTAGAACAATAGATATGTACACTATCCAATTTACATCTAAACTGGTAGCGAAAACTAGCGAAAATACCAAATCAGACCCATCGGCAAAGCCACCAGCAAGAGGCGCGAGCGATCCTGGGTGTTGACAGTAGAGGTATTGTTGTAAACAGAAAAACTTTGCAACATGGGCGTCGCTTGTGTGTGTGCTAATAGGTTATTCATAATTTCAACGTAGAAAAAGCTTTCTGTTGCCCCGCTCGTGCACATATACGAGATCATCTACCACTCGAGTACATTTCCGTATCCTGCTCCTTTGCGCATGTGTCACAGTTGGGGGTGTTTATCCGTGCGTCTCTGTATCCGTACCGTGTGTCCGTGCATTGTAATACGGAGTTCGTACACTCTTTGGGTTAAACAGGAATCGACGTTCACATCTCCGTACCGAAGACCAAGATTAACACGTGTAAACAGGTGAATACAATGCATCCCCTGTTGCTGGGCCCACGAAAAAAAAAAAAGATTTCGTCATGGGACGAGTGGCCATGATAGTGTGAGTGTTAGCAGGAACCAACTGTGCACCAACGATGTCGTTTTTTTTTTCCAATGGACCTATAACGGCCACTCATTGAATAAATCCAAATGTCTAATCACTCGGTGTACGTATAGCTCTAGGTGAGAAATGGGCCTTATGTGAGCCTTCCTAATTTCTGTATGGTCATCACGATGCCTTTCTGTTTGAAGTTGTCAAAATCTGTGATAACCGTATGTATTTGGAATTGATATGATTCATTAAACCTGATATGCTTTATTTTTCTGTGTTCTCGTCTGGTATTGTTGACTGGGCGCTGAAAAGGGAATACAAAGCAAGCGAAGTGGGCCAATGTAAACGTGCATGGCTAATTATGCACTACTTATTATTCATACTAGTGACGTCATCTCTGACGTCATTTATTTACAATGGTAGTAGTCCGCGCAACGGATGGATGGCGCTGACCCTCTCAATCATGGCGTCAGTCTGAAGACACAGAGGCCTATGGGAGTTGCGCTACCTGTTTAAATATACCTTGCACTATCTACATTACAGCACCATAGTTGCCAGTGACACTCCGCGAACAGGCATCTAACATACAGCACAACCCAAAAGGGCGGGAGGGATGGTGCAATACAAAGGGAAAAAGAACACAAAAATGTCTCAGTAGTCAACGGGTCCCTCCCGAAGGAGGTCAATCACGTGCAGCCACTTCTGCGATGTCTCCTCACAAGACGTGCAGATTAAAAAATCTCCCAGTGAAAACAGCATTCGCCGAAATATTGGCCACGATCCTACAAGCGGTTCATTGGCGTCATATATCCTACGTGCGACCCACAACGCATATAATCCCAATAGGATTAAAATATTCCACGGCAGTGCGTTACCACTCCGCACAGGAAGATAGCGAATTGAACGAGGAGACAAGAAAATATCTTCCTTGAATGTGCGCTGGAAGACATCCCAGAAGAAGATGGCACCCCTACAGCCGAGAAAAGCATGTTCTATTGTTTCCTCCTCAGGGCAGAGACGGCAGTTGAAATTGTTCCAGGGATCCCAGAAGCCCCTGTCACGAAGCCATGCACGTAGCGGCAACGTCTCTGTGTGAAGAGGGAAGAAGAATGTTTTCACTTTTGCGCTAATAGGCATGCGGCTCACACGTAAAAGGATGTCACCCCCGGGCTGGGGTTCAAACATCGTGCGATACATTGGTGGCGGAAAAAGGGAGTCCAAGATGGCGTGATACAACCCCTTCCGAGTGGTCTTGCACAGATATTCTCTCGAAAAACGAGCTAACAGAAAACGGAAAGAGGCGGCTACCCTCCTTGTAGAAGCCCCAGACAGACATTGGTGTGTCATAAACCGTGGACACAAAGACTTCAGGGACTTCGTCACGAAGGATCGTAACGATACAATGCTGTAGGAAGGAATTCAGTTGCTCGCGTACAAAACAAAAACGCCAAACAAGTTGCCGGACAGGCACGACACACCTAGGCCACCCAGTTTGATCGGCCTAAAAAGGTTGCCACGACGCATCGGCTCATACGCGGAATTGCATATAAAGGTGCACAGGCACCTCTGAATGCGATTTTAGCGCACGCAAGCACTTGCACTTAGTAGCTTACCCGCGACGCAAAAAAACGTGTTTGCAACGTAGGACCGGCCAAAATGGAGAAATTCAGAGGCTTCCAAGGAGCTACGAGGTGTCTGAATCAGGCAAGGAAGGACGTCCAGAAAGGACCAGATGCTCGAGAACAGCGCAGCTCGTTCCCTAGGTATTTTGGGGGCTGGTTGGACCAGGACAGGTTTGCCATGAGGCTGGGCGTCTTGTCCCACCTACCTAGCCACGATCCACTGCATTTAGGCCAGCTAACACACGCACCGCTAGCTTCGCAGAACCGCCGTACGTGACAAATAGCACGATGAACACTACCTACTGTTGAGCAAAAAAGAGTGACATCATCGGCGTAGGCAAGAACCTTGACCTCAGACTCGTGTCTCCTGAAGCCGCGGACATGTGGGTCCCCCAGAATAGCTCTGCACAGTGGTTCAATATAGAGAGCGAACAGTAAGGGTGAAAGCGGACAACCATGCCTGACAGACGACTTCACAGGCAGAGGCTGAGACAGAACGCCTACGGGAACTAGTCAGGTGACCGGAGGTAACAGCGCTCGTGGCAGTACAGGTATGGTGAACTAGAAAGGCTGGTGTATTTGCCAGGTATTTAGCATGCATTTACCAGCAACCGCTGAAGCAAAAAAGCTCAAGGCACCGAATTGGACTGAAGAGGAAACGCTACAACTGGTGCAGGAGGTCGAGCTGCGCAAACATATCATAAACAAAACGTTTTCGAAATACGTGACAACCCAAACGAACCGCAAAGCGTGGGAAGAAGTCGCGCTAGTTTTGAACAGTAGGTTTCCCCACCACCACAGATGACTGCAGGGCGTCAAGAAGAGATGGGACAACGGATGCACGCGAATGGGCGGAAGCAGTACTCCGAAATTCGAAAAAAAAAACATGAACAAGACAGGTAAGTACCCACGACGAAGTACCCATGACGAAGTACCCTTACCTTGAATTCATGTGCCGTTATGTCGAGGTTATAGTAGTCTTAAAACCGCGTGAGTTGAATTGTTTTCATATAAACACCGAGTCACAATTCCCCGCTTTTGATCTGAGGGAGGTGGATATGAAAAAAAAAAGAAGAAGAAGGAAAAAAAATGCCTTCATGGGGATGCGTTCACGAAAAGTTAGTGGACGAGTGGGAGAGTTGAGCACAACTAATCCATTTTTGAGGTAGCAGAGTTATTTGAAAGAGCGATTGGCAACATGATTTTTCTTTTTACGCGAAGAGGGCCAGGTTGTATACATACCGCCTGTCATGTCCTCTGTCCTTGACGTCATAGGGGCAGAGTCGGCAGGCTTAATTGGGATTGCTGAAGGGATTGATAGCGCAGAGATTCCAGAGGAACTTCTCTAAGTTACGATACGGCATTGTGTACAATAGTATTCAGCTTTATTTGGAAAATCAGTCAAGATGACACGAAATGTAGCACGTAATGCTACAAATCACATATGGGGGTGGCATTACCCATCACATATCTTGAAGACCTTCTGCACAGTTATATGATGAGGTCCTGAAATTGGAAAAACAAAAACTGCAGCTGGAAATGGAAGCATTGCCAGAAAGAAAGATGTTTTATGAACAGAGAGTAGAGTAGAGACAATGCTCCAGGCACAGAACCCTTTTTTTTTACATGACTGAATTTCTTAGAGGACAGTTAGAAAAACAGAAGAAAGAGCAAATATTTTTTAGCAAGTACATGTAAGCATGTCAGTAAACATCCTTGCAAAATGTTTAGTATATGCACATTATTCCTGTGACACAATACGTTTGTTTGTTTATGTGGAAGTTGATGAACATACATCTCTGAGCATGTCAATCACATGTTTGCATAAAATATCGATTGTATCAGTTTTCTGGGTACCAATTGTCTAGTGCATAAATGCTGCACGCATAAGGAGGAATGTGTGTATTTTGGGGCTTCTGTGACAGTCCTACATCTAGGCATGAATTTTACTTGCTCCCTACCTCACGTAAAATGTCGCTGACAATCAAGCTCCGTACGTGCACCCCGTCTTGTGGTGCTCGTTGTGGCTCTTGTTCATCAGCGTCATCCCGAAGCTCTGACTCAGTTCAGGAATTCCCAGCTGCTTTGCCAGATTGTGGATGATGCAGCAGGCAACAACAATGCCACAGCAGCGTTCTGGTGCCATTCGAAGTGCTCCATGGAGGCAAGCAAACCTTCTTTTCAGCTGACCAATTGTTCTGAAAGAGGGACATAGCATAATCCTTAAATGTGGTTACCAAACTGATGCAGATTGCTTCCCGTTCCAAAACTGACCATGGCGTTTTGTGTGTCTCAGTGTACATCTCCTGGGCATGCCCATTTGGTCTCAGAAAGGGTGTCATAAGCCACGGCCTGCACGGGTACCCACTGTCGCATGAGCTGCATGCCTCGAATGTGGTCAGTTTCAAAGCGTTCTCCGATGCTGCTGCTTCGAAGGATTCCAGAGTCATGAACGCTGACTGGCCACTTAGCCACAACATTTGTAATGTACTAATTGGCATTCACTACCACTTGAACATTCACAGAATGAAAGCCTTTTCGGTTGATGTGGTTTTCCTCATGTTGTTCAGGAGCTTCAATACGAATGTGAGTGCTATCGACAGCACCCACAGTTCCAGGAAAACCCCCTTTTCATAGGAACGTTTCCTCCGCAGAGCCTGCTTCGTCACCAGTTGGGAACCTGCGCGAAGTATTGTTGCCGCAGTAACAAGGGGCTCTTTGTGCATTTACAGTCATATGTTGTCGTATGTCATATGTAGTTCAGGAAAGAAGAGCGGGACACTGTCAGAATCTAATAGAACTCGGAAAACAAAATCATTAGTAGAATCAATGGGATAGAAATGTGGTTGGCGAGTGCGGCAAGCCGCATGTGGTTAATGCCCATGGCCTGCAATACAGTAACAATCAATGCACCAAAAAGCGCGTTTCCCGCATATCCCGTTCGTTTAATTAAGTCTGTGCACTTACCGCGCGTACTTGTGGAAGTGGCGAGGTAACGCCAGCACAAAGGTACGAACAATCTGGCTCGCAGTGGACACGTGCGCACGTACGGTGTCTCCACACGTTATGATGGAACTTCCACTTGCGGGGAATTTCAGCGCAACGAGGACTTGCAGCTCCACTGGTACCGCGCAGCTACGTTTTGTTTTCCGTTCCATTTCATCGTGCACCAAGTCCACAATCACAGAAACACCGCGGCGGTGGAAGCGAAAGCGTTCATACATCTCGTCGTCGTTGTATATCTCCGAAAGGGTTTCGACGATCACGAAATACCATTTGCCTAGCAAGCGACCGCCGCATGAAAATGAGATGTCTATGTCGTCGAATGGCGTCCATGTTGTACAGTGTGTACAGTGTACAGTGCGTACAGCTCGTCAAAAGAACCCCGTGTGGTTGAAATTATCCGCAGTCCCACCCTGCGGCATGTGCAACATGCCGCCACAACACTATAGGCTGACGTTGCGTGTAACATCGTGGCTGCTTACGCTCATCAAGGAAAACGATGATGATCAAATTTAGACGAAGAGAACGGTGCTCGTGGTGCGGGCGACTCTCGATTTCGCTTTCAGGCTGATGATTGCGAACCGCGAGTAAGTCAGCAACCAAAGAAAAGCGAAAGTCTGTTGTGACGTCACTGATATGAGTGGACGATCGGACGGCAAACCAAAAATTTGATCTCTCCGTTTCGCCAAACTATTTTAGAGGTGCACCCAGTATGCACCAACCTTTTTACCTGCTCGTTTTTGTTGTGATCTGTGACAGTGAATTTTTCCCCGGAGGTGACCTTTAACGACGGTTGGCTAAAATTAGACGAGTATTTTTCTATATAGGTATATAGTTTTTCTATATATTTTTCTATATAGTAAAGTACAAATACATTGCACAGAAAAATACGTTAGGTCATGTGACAAATGGTTTATTTTGCTAAAAAAAGATGCCAAGTTGGCCTCTTGAGCAAATATCGGCAAATTCGGCGGGCAAAAAAAAAAGAAAAGAAAAGAGGGAGGGGGGCATTGGAGGACGAGTTACGGGTTCGGATTTTGCACCGAAGTACTCATCGTTATCCCGGCTACTGATAGTGAAAGTATCTCCAGAGCGTTCTTCCTTTATCTCGCGCTTCTTTACGGAGTTCTAAAAGGGCTTGCTGAGATCAAGATCGCGGCTTCGATACCGGTTGAGGACGGTAGCGATGTGGGGGAGGTAAACATTGCTTCCAGTACCGTGTGTAGTTGATGTCCGACGCACGTCAAAAGAACCCCGTGTGGTTGAAATTATCCACAGTCCTACCCTGCGGCATGTGCAACATGCCACCAGAACACTATAGGCTGACGTTGCGTGTAACATCGTGTGACAACTTCCATTGTTATTGCGGTGCATTAGGGTGCAATTATCAGAAGGACAGAGCTGACGCCACGCGATCATCACGAAAAAGATCAAAGCCGCTTACGCTTGGAACCATAAACGGATTTCCTTGGCGCAAACCATTGCCGCGTGCAATGCTACGGGGCTAGTGATCTACAAATGTTGCCCGTTACAAGTGAAAACTTGGTTTGGTGCTCTCATTCTTTTCGACAGTAAATAAAAGAAAAAGAAACAAAAGAAAGACCCGTGACCCCGCTGCCTGTCGCGAAAGCAATGCTCCGCACCTATTTCATGTTTCTCGTGCTATGGCAACTTTACAAATTCGCCCCACGCGATAAACGAAAAAAAAAAAAGAAGGTCGTAGAGATACTTTGAGTATTGGTAGCCGGGATAATGATGCGTACCTCGGCGTAAAATTCGGCTCCTTCACTCGTCCACCAATGCCCTTTTTTTGCGCGCCGGATTTGCCGCTACTTGCTCAAAAGGCCAACTTCGATTTTTTTAGAAAATAAACCATTTGTCACATCGCCTAAAATATTTTCTTCATGAGAAATGTATTGGAACTTCACTACCGCAGAAAAAGATAGTCGGCTGATCTGATTTGAGCCCCAACCGCCGTGAACAAAAAAAAAAAAAAAAAGAAAAGAAAGAAATTAAAAAAAAAAATCCCAATGTGCGCTGACTTTGCTTGTCCAGTGTGTTTTAATACGCTGATCGCTTGAGGTACGGAAGCTTTGAGAGATGAAATTATCCTTCCTCAAAACGACCTAATTCGATTTTTTCTGCTTACATATATCAGCGTTCCCTCTCTACAAGCGACAAAGCGCACCTTGGTTTTTGGCCTGGAGCCGACATTCCATCCCGCCCTATACACTCTTAAAAAAAGCGTATACTTTAACTCCTTTTTCCTGCCACTTATAACTCCCTTTCGTAGAGTACAATTATCCTAAAAAAAGAGTCTCCTTTACTCCCTCAAGAGAGTAACGTTACTCCCTTACTCCCTGTCAGAGAGTAATAGTATACTCTCAAGTAGGGAGTTAAAGCGTAATCCCACACCCTAAAGGGAGCGAGGAGACTTCCTTTTTTGAGAATAATTGTACTCTCCGAAAGGGAGTTATAAGTGGCAGGAAAAAGGAGTTAAAGTATGCGCTTTTTTTAAGACTGTACGGCCGTTCTACACTGCGTTGGGAAAATATATATATATATATATATATATATAAAGAGAGGAAAAAAGCCATTAAAAATAAGAAAAATGATATAAAAAATAATAATAATAAAATAAAAAAATAAATAAAAATAAATAATAAAAATAATATTTTTTAATAATATTTTAATGGCTTTTTTCCTCTCTTTATAATTCACTGGCTTGCACTGTGGCATTGAGGAGTGCTCAGTCACCCTCCCAGGTGTATATCGCTCGCTGAGTGACCCCTGGTTTGCCAATCCCGAACGATGCGCAGCTACCCAGGGCCGACGAGCCGCAAACACGGCGAAACACGTGTCCTCTGGTGCTGTCGCATCGTTCCATGAGTATATATATATATATATACTCATATACTCATATACTCATACATACACTCATACACTCATATATATACTCATATATATATATATATATATTATTTTTGGCGCATTTTTACGCATGTCCCAACATCGTATATTTTTTAATCGGAAATCGACGTTAGTCGCGCAACACCACTGGGATGTTTGAACTGGAATGTGACTCAGCTATATATAATCATGTCGTGTTCATAGCATTTTCTAGTAATGTTGTTGGTGTCACGTGCTGTGAGACGGAACGTGCGCTAGTACCACTTTTATGGACGGCGTACTCCTCCTGCTTCTACGATGCAAGAGTATAATATTACCCGTATCAGTTGGCTGCACAAGTCCCAACAGTTTCAATATCGTGTGAGCCCTGAGACATCTTCATTGCCTCATTAGGGAAAATATTTATTGCCACACATATTGCAGAATACACTATTACTACTTATACTAGAGAGTTTACTAATGCTAATACTCTGGTAGCAGACAACTATACTCACACGCTACCAATGCTAGAGAGATGATGTTGAACTCATCACTTGAAGCAGGCTCCGTCATGCTGCTTTGACTGGCACTGTTATAGAAACACGGTATTTTATATTGAGAAAATGATATACGTGATATGGTGGATATTTACGCTCCTGGGCGTTATTCGAAAGAAGCAGTCGAAGCAGAAACTTTACAGGCGCCTATGTGAGGGGCTGTTCATCTTCAATAGGCGCCAGCAAAGAGCGATGGAGACGAAATCCTGTACCTTGTAACATGTTCTGAACATGCCTACAAAGACAAACTGAAGAGCGTTACAAGGGCCACCGAGAGAGCAGGCGACATCTATTCAGTCTCGCTTTGGTTTTGGTTTGGCTTTTCGATAATTCTATTAGAAGAGAACCACGACGTGCTGCTGCACACGATACCACTATACCTACTTTTGTTGCTACCAGTCGAAGCGGACTGAAACGCTTACCTCGTCTAGGCACGTCATGGATTTCCACTTGTTCCGGGAACAACGTAGACGTACGCTGTTAAAACAGAACTTCACCACATAGCACGCTCCTAGCCAACTGTCATTCCGAATGATATCTTTCTCTGTCCTGATTTGTGCAAAACAAGCCGGGAGGCGCCTATCCCGGACATGCATAATGTGTCTCAGATAGGCTCCTGCTCCCATTTTGATCAAATCGGTGCACAGAGAGATATAATTGGGAATGATATGATTCGGATGATCATTAGGAGCGTGCTATGTGGCAAAATTCTGTTTTAACAGTGTAAGCCTTAGCTGCCTTCGTTTTGGAACGGACCCGAGGCGAACTTGCATAATGTCCCTCTCCAGATAAGCTTCTTCAACGGAATGTGAGGAACAGATATGCGGAACACGACGCCCTTTCTCCACTGTAGGATACCTGCTGTGATTTCCGCCTCCCATTTTCGTTTTGTTTCAATGTCCCTCGCCCGGTGAGTTCCGGCTTGGCCACGGACAAATTCGTGCAACCAGTGACATAACATCACTTTCCTGTACTCGTCGTCATGATTCAATCTCCGTTGGGAGAAAGCGTCACAGCAAAACACTTGAAATATGGACGTACGTCACGAAGTGTCTCGGACACAATAGTCGACGGAACAGCTCGTGGGACTACTGCCCTCTGATTCGTCCGTCACGTCATATATAAAATATATTTACAAAATACCAGGCACTTATCGGGAGAGAAAATTGGCAACATAGGTTGTCGGAGGATGGTGAACATGATGGTGACAGTTCCGTAGCCTCAGATGCGACTGTCCCTTTAAGTAGTTGTATTCTTTATCCTTCTCGGGCGCTCCGCGTATTGTGTTCCTGGGGGAGTTATTAAACAGTACCTTGTGGGAACTGCGGCCCATAAACACGGGGTGGTTCCGTGTCCGACCCGCCGAAACCCCGAAGAACGGGAACACAGTAATGAACGAGGAGAAATGAGGTTTATTTCCTTACATCAAAAAGGATCGCACCGACTGGTCCGCTGCTGCCTCCTGACTCTCTCGCATCCTCCGGCTTCTTCGTTTTAAAGGCGTGCTTCGGATGAGCTGATAACACTGCAGGTGCCGTCACGTCCCCATGAATCGCGACTCGCGATAAGCGTTTCTTCCGATAGGGTGGTGGTGGCGCGATGGCGCCCAACAACCAGGACGGTGGATCAAGCTCGCTGTGCTGCCATTTTCCTCTTTCGGCGTTTTCTACTCACCGCGCTATGTTGCCGCCGCACGTGCTGCGTTCTTTCCCTTCACTTTTCTTGGATAGGAGGGAAGAGGCCACGTGAAGGGGCGTCAACAGCGTGTTCGCTGTACGAAACTCGGAGTGCGAAAGTCTCCACTTGACGTTGGGAGTGTCAAACCCTTACAAAGCGGTCTCACATATAAACGGCTACCGTTCGCTTCAATATTTACCAAGTGAAACGCTCCTTGCAGCAACGGCAGCATGCAGAGGAGGAGCACTTTGTAACAATCCGGCGGCGTGCCCGGGCTACCCCTATATCAGGGTAAGTATTACTCCACGTGTACATTCTGCCATGAGAGAGACCCTTGTGTTTTTTTTTTTTTTTGACTCCACAATGGGACAAAATATTGTGAATACTAGTGCGCTGTGTTTCGTATAGGAGTGCACATCTACGGTTCCACATTACTAGTGCATGCTTCATGTAATGATAACATAGGGAGCATTCTTAGACCCGGCATCGACGTTAAAAGCGATGTTGCTATCCGTCCGATCCTATCGAAAAATCGATTAGGAATTTTAATGGTCCATCAGAATATTTTGATGAACCATCAAGCCAACTTGACGGCCCACACTCCGCCAGCTGGGCTTAACGACCCGCAAGAAGGTCTGGCTGACGACAGGGCCCCTCGCGGTCCGACAAAGTGTACCTAACAGTCTATCAGGTGGGTTTAGTGACCCCACAAGATAACCCAATGCTCCGTCAGCGAGGCTTGGCGGTCCAACAGATGACGCTTCATAGTAGATTAGTAGACCCCAATCGGACATCAGATGTGTGAAATACCTTAAACGACCAGAAATGCAAAATAACAGTAAAGCATAGGACTGCAAAAGACAACTTGGGAACGACGTCCTTTCCTGTCGTAGTCTTGTCCTCTCGTGCTTTCTTGCATTGGGATTTCGCAGTCATAATAAATGAACCCAAAACTAGCCGACATTCTTACAGTGGTCATTGTGGGAACACGCACTGTCCTGTCGGGCCCATAGCCTGCCAACCGTCAGACTGCTAATAGTCTATGCCGTCTGATTCATTGAGTCTCGGAATATTGGTTTGCAATTACCAGATGTCGCTGTAAAATAAGTTTTTGTCACTCCTACATCACATGCAGGAACAACATATAGTGGGGATAAGATGTTCGATGCGGAAAACTGCAATGGCATAAATTGGTTGCGATTCTGACTCCGTGCTATCGTGTATGGAGTGCAAGTACCATACAATGCCGGATTGTTCGTGACACATTTTTTGTGTGTTTTACAGTTCCAGGGAGCCATGCTTACCTGCAAGCGCAGGTGCTACCCCGACCAATCGACATCATGCTTCGTTAACGTGTGGCAACGTGAGCCTTGCCTTGTACGTAGACATTCTCTGCAATGTTATAGTTTTTGGTCAGGGCGTGTGAGTCTAGCATTCACAATTTGTCTGGTTTACGTACGTAACGTGAGGCACATTCAGATAAAAACGTTGTCTTTCTTTTCTCTCATCTTTTTCGTTTATGTTGCAAAGGAAATAAATCCTTACATTTTCAACTATGCAACTTAACGTCCTACGCAACGTACTTGATCTGGATCAGGGGCTTCGTAGTGGCTATCCGTGGGTCGCATGCGACACGTTTGAGACTGCTATGCGGCCCGCGTGGTCCTCAAGGAAAAAATATATAAATAACTAGCTTATCAAAAATATTCGTCCCAACCTTCAGTGGAGTGGCGCCACAATTGGGCGCTGCACTTGTACACCTTACCTTGCGTTGGTTAGTGAAAACAAACTGTTGCCCACGGAGCACTCCAATATTGGATCGATATTGGCTGCCTATATTCGCAAGCACACATTGCCCATAGAGCGCGACATTTTTTCTGATAACGCAAACGATGAATCTGGGTAATAATAAAGCATAATACGGTATAATATCCACTACTAACGGTAATAATACTTATGTCGTTTTTTTTATTTATTTTGTCGACCTTTTAAATGGTCCACGTTGCATCACTTTAAAAAAGAAACACTGCCGCGTTCTAAAAACAAAGGACAGGTGCCGTGCCTGTCTTGTAAGGGACGCCAGTCCTGTAAGGATTCGGGCAGTCCCAAAAATATCGTATTGCCAACTGTAGGATGGGACAAGCGCAAACTTGCCCATACACATCCCAAAACATCCCTTGTATTGTCATCAACATCCCTCACAAACCTTCATAGGGATTGCACTACTATATATCACTCAGCAGCTTCCAAACTGCTCCTGGGGTACAACGAAGCGAAGCATGTTCGGAACTTCAAAGCACATAACATTACAGAAGAGTCATCTCTTCCTATCAAACATTTTGTTGTTTACTTGATCTGCAGTTTCCGGTGTCATTAGGGAAAGTATCGACATTTTAGTCCGAATGAAACATCCGATCCGAGTGTCGCGCATGCGCATTAGTTGTAGGACGCGTGACTTCGCTCAGACGACCACGCTCTCAGTCGGTTACACCAATTGGCATTGCGAAGCAAGATGGGGGCCGTTTGCAGCAAGTGTAAAGTTGACTTGTTGAGTTGCAGTGCATGCTGTAGTGCGATTGCCAGATACGTTAGTAGTTTATTAAATAATACAAATTAACGAGTAAGATACCTTCATTCTCTGTCACCCCCTTCCACCCCCAATTTTGCAATCTGCGATTACGGGGTGCAAAGCGTCACACCAGGTAGGTTGAAAAGCACCACGTCAGGGGGCAGCACCGCTGTCATCGTGGCTACTTCCATGAAATGCAGAAAAAAAAAGAGCTAACGAGGGAAAAATACGCGCGAAAACAGGCACACACACAAGATATTCGCCATGGCCACACACTGCTAACGGCGCCCGTACACTTCTAAACATCTACTGCTAATAATGAATACTGTCACCGTAAACGCACTAAACCACTTCAAATTGCGGGTATTAGTATTGCTCAAGGCCTGGGCGAGTCAACAAGGTAAAGCATACACAGAGAAGACTCAACGAATTTGGAAGGCTAGGCTTAAGTGGGTGACGACAGGCCTGGGCTGGTGAGGGCAAGAATAGCACTGCTCAAACAGATTCTGTCGCACGAGGAAAAACACACAGACACAGCGCGAGCACTCACATGGCTGCTAGGCAGTTCAACAAAAGAAAGCATGCACAAAGTAAAGATAACTAGGCCTTAAAGAAATGCATTCTAACAAAGTGGGGAGACACTCACCGGCACCGAAGTATTTCCACGCACATCACTCTGTCAAAAACAGCCTTCGTCCTACAGTCGCTCGTCACGAAATCCGTGGCGAGGAGAGCACCAACCCACTCAGAGATCCACCCGAGGCAATGAAGCGTCCGTTGATTTTTCGGCCAGGGCATCAGGAGCTCTGCAGTGTAATTGGTCATGACGTCATCCATTCCAAAGTTCGTCCAGACAGGGGAGCTTGGCAAATCCCTCTCTGTTACTCATTTAATACATTCAATTATGACGCCACTGTTTTTGGAAATACTCCATTAAAGCCAAATCCAGAGGGGTGCGCACCTACACCACAACAATTGCCCTAGCTTCCCTTGCGAGAATGAAGCACTGGTCCACCAGGCAAAGCGCTGTTTGATGTCATGATTTCCGCCCAGTGTCTGAGGCTGCTCCTGTGCGCATCCAACCACCGCCCCAACCGTCAACGTTTCAGAGTTCGTTCTTGTTATCAGGGCTGAGAAATGCGCGCCAGACATGAGTCCTTCATGAGTCCCTGATGAGGAGTCCCTGGGTATTAATTGAATTTACATAACAATATCATTGTCTTTACTGCGCTATCACTGATTTTCATTCTTACATTAAAGGTTACAAAAGTACTACTACTAAAAAATGCCCTTGCTCTCCTTGCGCTGATGTTCCTAATGTCTTTTCTCTGATGTTCCTCATCGGGATCCCTGATGTGTGTGCTTTGGTGTTGCACACCAGGATCCCTGGTGATTTTGTGATTCTCCACTATTGAGCATTACAATGTCTCATGCATTCAATCTCGTGATGGACTTCCCCAAGGACACTCACGATCGTCAGGACGTCCTCAAAGTGTCATCGCGTACTCGTTCGTGATGGGGTGTCCGGAGGAGATCCGGAGAGTGTCATCATGTGACCTTCCAGTGATAGTCATTTGCGTACATCCTGCGGCCGCCATCCGGAGGACATATATAGGGGAAGGAAATTAGTTTAATAATGGGATGTGCATTTCTACGCCTGTACCCATTAATGAATGTTTCGGTTTCGATGTCATAACCAAATTCAACCAAATCATCAGTGATCATTTATAAACCACAAAAATACTACAACGAGAAAATACAAAAAATACAGTGACACAAATACAAATTGAATGACTTCAACGGATACTCCATGCACTGGGTTCAATGTGCGATAAAATATAGCTTGCATGACCTTTCATTGTGATCTTGTTGCCATGAACATCCGTGCAACGTCCGTGATGGGATGCTGCACGGAGCATTTCTGTGGATGATACAGAAAAGTGATGGCATATTACAGCGCGTGCTTGACTTTCGGTGGATGTTCTAAATAAACTAAGTAAGAAACACGAACGTTACCTTGGTTGTATCGTTATCCTCCAAGGAATTCGTCACTGGTGTGTTGCTTATACATGAAAGTGAATTAAACTTAGGTACCTCACCGTTGGTTTTGACTGCGATGGTAGGAGGACTCTAGCACATGCGGGAGTTTGCAAGATAAGCCATATATAGTATATGTTTTATCTGCGAAAGGAAATGCCACTGTGGAAGGAAATGCCGCTGTGCCGATGAGAGCCAAGAAGCTCGAAACGGCAGTCTCCCTTCAGATCGGCGTTCTAATGATCGCCGTGGAGGGAGACAATGTAGTGCACGCCTGCTCTTCGTTTTTAGGGCGAGGGCAGTACTATGTTTGAACCGTGATGTGGGCAAGCTTACGCTTGTCCCATCCTACAGTTGGCAATACAGAATGCCACTGTTGGATATTCCTTTCAAAGTCGGCTGTCTTAGTCTTACACTTAGTGGTACATGACCTTTTGTGCGACATGACCTTTTTTATACCACGGCTCCCATTGTTAGTCATCGAAAAACAGTCAAAAATTAGAGACGGAAAATGACAAGCTGGTGGCCGATGTTGAAAACTGCAAGAGAGTTCGTTTCCACTGTAAACGTTGCACACTTCTAGAAGCGAGAAATGAAAGCAGATTTACTGGTGGATATTACATGATCCTATAGTGCTCCGAAAGTATCCCAGTCTTGTCCCCATATGTTATCCCTAGGAACATCTCTGGAGTCTCATTCTAACACTTTTCTAACAAATTGAGAATCATGTGGGGATATTCCCAAGATGTCACTGCTGCCCCGCAATGACATCCTCGGGATGAGTGAGGGATGTCAGCGCGTTAATGGAGTTGGTTCCTCAGTACCCTCGCGAGGCACTAAAAGCTGTGCATAGTTGAAGACATCAGAGAGAGACGGAGAGTGAAAAAAGAAAAGAAAAACACACAGGACAGCACAAGCGTGGCACCACAGCACTAACACGGAATTTGAGCTGTCCTGTTCCTTTTTCTCTAAGCGTTCTCAACTACGCACAGCTTTTGGAGCCTCGTGAGGGTGCTGGAGAACCAAGTACTTCACGGGATCGAATGCATAAATAATGGATCCTGGTTTGCAACATGCATGCCTGAATGTGCAACATTCAACCAGCGCGCTTTGCTCGTTATTCCGTTGCTAAAGCTAATTAGGACGTATACTCATTAAGGTTTGCGACTCATCTAATCAGTCAACAATACAACAAAAAATCAAAGGTCTGTTTCTACTACAAAGGTGTCCCAAGAACACAACGTGTAACAAAATCTGTCTACCATTGATTATGGCTACCATTGATGGTACACATTTAGGAGAAGCATGCACACCTCAAAGTATCCGTCTAGGAAAATGCACACCATCTACCAACTTCCCATTTTTCTATTGCTACTCTTTTTCCCCACTAACGATCAAGGAATTGCTATAGATACCTGATACACTGCATGCCGCCATCACATCCTGTCTGAAGAAGGCAGCGGCAAAGACAAACCCTCCTACTAGTTATTGATTCGCAAGGTTATTTCTTTTTTTCCTGCTTTTAATGACGTTCATTCCTACGTTAAAATTCAACAGAAAAAGCAGCGTGTATGAACGCTGATCTTAGGTGTTTTCACCCCAAAAGGCTTATCATGGCACCTTCAATCATTAGAATCACAACACCAGGGTCATTCCATGCCAAATCACCCAAAAGGCCATGCTCGACCTCCCCCAGTTTCGCTGGCAAAAAATAACATGAACTCCTTACTGCAAATAAATATATTTTTCAGAGTTTTACTGGACAATGTTGAACCGTTGTCGATTTAGGCGGGGTCAAAGTTCGTCAGAATCGCGAAAACCATGCTACGAAAAAAAGATACCTACTGAGCAGGGTTTTGAGTCTAGGTGGACTTTAGTGACATAGAATGAAAGAGCGTGGCACTAACATTCTGCCAATATAAAGTTCTTCCCTCGTGTTTCATTTTCGGCCGGCGAAACAGGGCTGCCTTTTGGCGTTATTTCTTACAACTTTGCTCCTTGCTAAGGGCACTTTTGGCACGAGCTGGAAGGGACAAATAAATTCAACGCATTCTGTGCCTTGCATACTTCAAAAGCACATGGTTTGAAGGCCGACCACACAATACTTTTTGCCCCATTTAACCCCAAATGCCGTACTTTTGGTAAAGTTGGCCATTTTCAACGCCATTTTTGGAAATGAAGCGGTCGGCCGAGAACAATCCAAATCGATGGAGATGACAGATCAATATCTGTACTAAAGGATATAAAAAAATTGAGAAGGTACTTTTTGATAAGGGCGAGAAAATATTTTTTATATCCCACCCACTCTACATATAATTACGCTGAACAGCGCACTGTTGGGTCGCGAGGCTTGGTTCGGAAAACGTTTTTCCGTGTGGTGAAGTTTTCCAATCCGTTACGGAGGACCAGAACATACATTATATTCAGCTAGGTCACATCTATACTACTACCATGCTACTACCGCGTACTAGCCCGAGACGTTCATGTGGCGCTTGCTAATCTATCCACACTGAACAGCTGGCTGCTGATGATCACCCAAGCAGGCTGGAATGATAACAACAGTTCATTTGCAATTCAGACATTCTACTTATTTTATTTTTGCGATTGTAACAGTTTGAAGTAAGAGCAAAAAGATACCCACATAAATGAATGCCACAACGGTTTCATTATTATTTCATACTTTCGTTTGAAACGTTATAAAGTAAAGGCGACCATTTTTAGGGTGTCTCACTAGAAGTGACCACTACAGTTTACTGTGTACGGGGGAAATATAGGTCTTGAACGCTGCTCCGACTGGAGTTTCCGTGCGTGCCACGCACTTTCATACCGCAATCCTTCATTGTGCACGCGCGCATTTGCAGACGTTCCTACTTCGGCCATTGTTCAACACAACGACTTGAGACTTGAAAATGAAACACGAGGGAAGAACTTGATATTGGCATATGTTAGGGTCACGCTCTTCTATTCTATGTCACTAAAGTCCACCTAGTCGCAACACCGTGCTCAGTAGGTAACTTTTTTCGTAGCATGGCTTTCGCGATTCGAACGAACTTTGACCCGGCCTAAATCAACAACGGCTTAACATTGTCCAGTAGAACTGGGGAAAATATCTTTTTTGGAAGCAAATAATTTCCATATAATTTTTGGAAGCAAAACTGAGGGGGGTCGAGCACGACCTTTGGGTGATTTGGCCTGGACTGATCCACCAGTAAACTACGACTGCCCTTTAAAATAGTAATTTTAAATAGTAAGAAATGATACAGCAGGCATTCCTGACCTTTCAAATCAAGGTATGATTGTATCAGATAGCGCTGAAAAAGCTGAATTGTTCACTACTTATTTTTCATCTGTGTTCCAAGTGCTTGAGCCCTGTTCCCTCCCTGATGTCACCCAATGTATTAGGGTTTCAATGCCTCGTCTATGGGTTAGTTATGAGGGCATACTGAACCTATTGCAGAATGTAAATATTAAAAAAGCAGTGGGACCTGATGGAATATCCCCAGTGATTATGCAACGGTGTGCTAATGTTATTGCGTCTTATCTTCTTATTTTGTACAACAAGTCCTTATGCAGCCATGTTATACCTAACGAATGGAAATCGGCCAATGTTGTCCCAATTTTTAAGTCTGGTTCTAGGCATGATGTTGTTAATTATCGCCCTATTTCTCTTCTCTCTGTTTCATCTAAGATATTAGAGCACATAATTTATTCGGGTATTTTCCAGCATTTGAGTGACAATAATTATTTTTCTGAAGTACAGCATGGTTTTCGTCAGACTTATTCATGTACAACTCAACTTACTCAATTCCATCATGATCTCGTCTCCTCTTTTGATAAGGGTGTACAAACAGACGTTGTTTTTGTAGATTTTCGGAAGGCATTTGATATGGTTCCACACGCCTATGTTTTACACAAACTTTTCTTCCTTGGCATATATAGGGATGTTTTACAGTGGCTTGCCGATTACCTAAGTAACAGGGTTCAACGTGTAGTAGTCGAAGGTAAAGTATCATCGGCAAGTTGCGTGCGGTCTGGTGTCCCACAGGGATCAGTTCTGGGACCTCTCTTATTTCTTATTTTTATTAATGACATAACACAGTCAATCAACTCCAAAATTAGGCTGTTCACAGACGATTGCGTTTTATATAAAGACATTTTGAATCTTTCAGATGCTCAACTTCTCCAGGCAGATATAAGTCGAATCGTTTCTGGGTGTGACAAATGGGGCATGAGCTTAAATACTAGCAAATGTAAGGTAATGCATGTTGCAAGAAAATCTAGTGTAATCAAGTTTTTTTATAAGCTTCATTCTTTATACTTGGATACAGTTTCTGAGTACAAATATATTTGTGTTTTCTTTAGCAGCGATCTTAGATGGACCCACCACGTAAATTACGTTTCTGCGAAAGCAATAAGAACGCTCTAGTTTATTTTTCGCAACATTAGACAGGCTGGTTTAAATGCTAAAAGTGATGCATATATTACTATGATCCGGCCAATCTTGGAATATGGGTGTACGGTTTGGGACCCGCCCGAAATGTTACTAATTCAAAGACTTGAGAGGGTTCAAAATATTGCGGCTCGCCTGGTGTTTAGTTGTATGGGATCTATTGTTAGTGTAAGTGATTTAAAGTCAAGGCTAGGGTGGGAAGACTTAACAACCCGAAGAAGGAAACTTAGATTGGAATTTTTAGGAAATATCGTAAATGATAAGACGGGCATGAGGAAGGAAAGATATCTGAAACCCCCTCTGTATATTTCTCCAAGATCAGATCATTACAAGAAAATCAAGCCATATAGGTGCAGAACAGATGTGTTTCTTTACTCGGTTTTCCCGAAAACGATAGGCGAGTGGAATCGTCTTGAGTGCTGACCGGGGAGGTCGGTTTGCTGTGTTCGCGTAGTATTGTACAGGTGTTTGTGCTTATGTCAATATTGTTACTTTCTTGATTTGTTGGTTATTGTACCCCGCTACTGTAATGCCGTAAGGCGGTGTAGCGTATACGCATAAATAAATAAAAAAAAATGAGACCCTGAAACACTAAACATCATCACAAGGCTTATGTAATACATTGCGAACAACCTTTTCTACGCTCATGTACTCGTTATCTGAGGCTACACCTGTGAGCAAAACGGCGGGAAAGCCCGGGGGCAAAGTTCCATTCGCGCACGATACGCTTATATACGCTCAGCATAAGACAGAACGCCTTAACGGGAAAAGATATTTCATTTCATTTCATTTCATTTTAATACCTTAGAGGGCCCTAAGGCATTACATAAGGGGGGAGACAATATATACAAACACTATATACCTCAAAATAGGTACAACTCAATGCACAACCTTTCGAAAGCACTTACATTGATTGGCAATAGAAAATCAGGTGGCAAAGAGTTCCAGTCGCGCAAAGATATGTATATATAATATGATGGAATTCCTACTATATTAACATTTTCATTCTTGAGTTGCAGTTTAGAAAAACTATCACAAAAGCACGTACTACTCTCAAGTATAATCTTAGGTGGCTTAAAATTCTACTTTCTATGGAAACTATAATTGCGCATTTACTTGGATTACTAGCAGCCAAGCGCTCCGAGATTCTCTCGCTTGCCATTTCAGGCTACTAGGTCCTGTTATGCAGTGAAGCAGACTAATTTAATGATATACTAACTAATAATTTACACTGAGGGTGGTGTGCTAGGAATTTCTGTCCTGCGCTTAGATGCAAGCATTTCTGCACAAATACCTATACAGCTGACTTCTTCAACTTACCGAGCAGCAACATCTAACAAACCCACGCCTCATGAATTCAGCTTTACAAAGCGGCTGTCTTCTGCGTAAAAGCAGTGAAAACGAGGAAAGAGCACCGAAATATTGGTCGCATTTGTGCTGGAAGTGCTATCACTTCAAAAACCGAAGCAAACGCTAATAAACTAAGAAACTGACACACATTTCTGCTATCAGATAATTCTTCCGTAATGCTACATACACAGCCGCATTGTCCCTGCGTAAAGGATCCACAGGACAAGGGCACAAAAATTCATTCACGCGAGCAGAGAAAATACTTAAGACGAAGGGCTCAGGAATAATCGCGGTCACTGCACATCACTACGAAACTCAACGGCTAACACAAGATGATAACAACAAGATACTAGCGGCGGATAAAATTGCAACACTGCTAAACAAGTCCAGACATGTCATGATGACGTCACAAATCAGGGAAACACGCGCACACACAGACAGCAGCTCAGGAATGCACAAGGAGACGTGCTTTATAGGAATTTCTACTCCACGCTCAGATACCAGCATTTCTGAACGAATACACAAACAACTGCAAACAGCTTACTCTATCAACACATCGAGCAAAGTGAATACTGCCACTCAACAACATCTAACAAAGAAATTCAGTTCTTATGTACTCTCCTTTGCCAAGCGGCTTTGTTCTGCTCTATACCTGGATGCTGACCGTTTCCGCATATCTACATTCTGAGTAGAAGCAGTGAATGAAGAAAAGCGCCGTGAAAACGCATTTGCTGCGATAGCTGTAGCTGCAAGAAACTGTAGCGCACGCTAATAAACTGAGAAAAAGGCACTCACTTCTGCTATCCGAAAACTTTTGCAGAATGCGATACACATATATGTGTATCGCATTATGCGTTGTCCCTGCGTAAAGAAAGCACAGGACAAAGGTATACACAAAACGAACAGGTAGAATCACTTCTACCGGGGCACCATAATGCGATATACGCTGAATTTTTACGGATGAACATTGCAAGGCACTGCTAAGCAATTACACACACATAGTTCAGCGCATACAACACACGGCGGGGAAAAGGTTTAAGACGGAGCGCTCATGAATAATCGCGGCCTCACAACAAGGTATTAGCGAAGGGTAGAATGGCAGACAGAACGACACTACTGAACAAGTCCAGACATGCGACATCGCATACGAAACACTGGTCATCGTGGAAAAAGGCCTAAGCTTGCAACAGAAAATCATAGAACAGACACGCAAGTTCATGTTTCTATTTCGCGTAAACTAAACGCAGTCTGCTATTTCCTGCATAGAAAAAGACTCACAAATTTTCTTATGGAGCAGAGACATTGGAATTTCTACTCCGTGCTCAGATACCAGCATTTCTTCTCGAACACCCATAACTGCAAAATTAAGCACTGCTTACTTCATCAACGTAGCGAGCGCCCAACAAATTCAAACAAGCAAACAAACAAACACGCTTCCATTGATAGAACACTATGCAGCTTTACCAAGCGGCTTTCTTCTGCGTAAAAGCAGAGAGAGAAAAGAAAAGAGCCGTGAAAAATTACACGGACTTTTTCTGGTATATCTATAACAGAAAAATAAAATAACGAGGCACAGGCTAATAAACTGGCAGAAAGACACCAATTTCTGCTATCAGAT
Organism: Ornithodoros turicata; assembly: GCF_037126465.1. Taxonomy (NCBI): domain Eukaryota; kingdom Metazoa; phylum Arthropoda; class Arachnida; order Ixodida; family Argasidae; genus Ornithodoros; species Ornithodoros turicata. The sequence continues at coordinate 10,239,866 of NC_088209.1, read as the reverse complement.
AATTCTTGCATAATGCTACATGCACAGTGGCGTAATCCCTACGTAAAGAAAGGACAGACCCAGCCCAGGCAGCACAAACCCTCGGGAAATGAATTGGAACGCAATGGGGGCTTCGGCTTCTGAACGGGCGATAGTTCCCTGACTAGTTCCCAGCGGTGTGGGAACGGGGGAGGTAGAACATAAGAGAAGATAAGGTAGTCCCCCGACGGTGCCCTGATGATTTCCCGGTCTGGTCTCCTTATGGTCGTGTAAACAATAATATAGGATCGCTCCCCGATGCTGCTCTGATCATTTCCCGGTCTGGACTGACCTTGGTCACGTGACCAAAATATATGATCGCGCCCCGATGCTGATCTGATCACTTCACGATAAACAGTCACATGACCGGGGTGCAGCAACGGCCCAAGCAGCCCAATGTACTGAAGGTCGAGCGCAATAGGGGTGGACGGTATGTGTCTTATCAATGTTCCTTAGTTTCAAGAGTCTATTCAAGGTCTTCCAACTACCCGTCCACCCCTACTGCATTCGACTTTCAGTACGTTGTGCTGCTTGGGGGATTTCTCATTTCTCTTCCCAGACTGCCAGGCGCCGAATGTTGCAATCACGTGACCGACAGTGTCGAATCTGGCCAATGATGTCCCTCGATCGTCCAGCCGTGTTTGCACTGTCGGTGTCCCCGTCGCCATCGCTGCGAGAAACGAACGTATCCGGCCGTGCTCCCGAAACTTTCAAGGAATTCCGACATTTTTAAGCGATTTATCGAGGGGTAAGTGCTAGTTCTTCTGTAGTATTCCTCACATTGATAAACGTTACTCGTAGATGCTTTTCAACATGAGTGACACATTTCTAGAAGGCTTCTCTTGAAACTTAGCAGAGCACCATCGCATAGTTTCGAGTTCAGTGATCCATTGTGGTTTATGCATTGCTTTTAGGTTAATGGACTACGTTTTTATATTTGGTATTCCTCACATTGATAAACGTTACTCGTAGATGCTTTTCAACATGAGTGACACATTTCTAGAAGGCTTCTCTTGACACTTAGCAGAGCAGCATCGCATAGTTTCGAGTTCTGTGATACATTGTGGTTTACGCATTGCTTTTAGGTTAATGGACTACGTTTTTGTCAAAATACGGTTCAGGAAAGTGTGGAATCGCATATATTGTGAATTTGACATCAAACGAAATATAACCATTTCTCAGGACGACTGCATGCTGCAGCTGTGCTTTCCAACTCCTGCGAGCCTACAACACTGGAATGGTAAATGACTTCAGCTCAAGGTTCGTTTTCGTAGTCATTCGGAATGAAAGAAAAAGAAAAAAACTCTCGAATTGGATAAATTATTCCGCTTTAATCCGTTTGCGTAATATGATCGACGGATGATATGTCAGTTTCTTTCAAATTGTGAGTGAATAAAAGCTATGCTGATCTTTCATTCAGAATGTCATGCTGGATCGCTACCAGAGCGTGCTTAAAGAAAGAGAGTGCCTTGATGGGGATATCACTGAAATGTCCACCACCAGATCTCTGAGAGCCAGTGATGATGGTCAAGATTTTTCTAGCGGATCCTGTCATGTGATGCTGAGAACTGGAAGTTTAGCTATTTGGTCTGTATTCAAGAACGTGTGCGTCTTGTGGTGCGGTGTACTTTTCTCAGTGTAACCCTGACCTCAAGCTATATTCCACTTTCAGAACCCACCCCGCACTTCGGTTACAACACTATGCACCTATCGCGCTGCGATGTTTGCTTGAAAGGAATACAAACTGGTATGCTGTGTTGTTTTTTCTTTTAAAAGGACTTATCACATCCTTTTTTCTTAGAATGTGGTTCTCAAATTGTATGTATGTTGCGCTCGTATTAGCAAAGGTGCGCAAATACTTTCTTCTATTTTCTTAAAGTAGGAACGATCGTAACACATGCAGTACGCATTCTCAAGTTGTTCACGTGTTCCATGTTGTTGGGGTAACTCGTTACCAGTAACTCGATACTGTAACCCGGCTATTCAGCTTAGCTATTTTCAGTAACTTTATGCATAGCCCTTTGCTTTTCAGCTCCAGTAACTTCTTGAGGACTTCGATCATTTCTCTTTCGTATTTTTTTCCCTTTTTGTGTGCGTGTGCGGGGGGGGGGGGGTATGTTTGTCAAAGTAAGTTGGAGAAAGTTCCAAATTCTATTTGTTCGATTCTTGTCTACAAACATCGCAGGCTGAGTCCTCCCCCCCCCCCTCCCCCCATGACGAGTTAAAGGTGACACGTGCAAGACACGTCTAACTCCCGTTGTTGCATGGTGAATGTTACAAATTATGTTTTAGTCGAGCATTAGGAAGCTGAGGTATCGCGCATCTTAACGATAAGCAATGTATTGATAATGATAGAGGGCATTGGGTAGCAGGGTTAAAACTTTGCAGGGTTCTACGATATGCGCGTTGGGGACAACTCATAGAGCATAAACTTAATTGCTTTGTGCTCCTTTCACGTTCCTTATTACGGGATTAAAATCATCAAATCCCTCCCTAAAGAGGACTATAAATGTAGGCTTCTTTTGTCGTAGCAGAAATTGGTATCGTGTTTGTTTATCAAGACTATTTTGGAACGTCTTGAATCGCCCATTGTGACAACAAGCTCTGAATTAACCATATAGACAGGTCAAGAACTAAAAGGTATATATATATTGCGTAGCAAATACCTTGAAGGTAACTTATTACGTTTCTAAAGTAGCTTAGGAACTTCACGTCAATTTTCATTACGTGTAAAAGCGTTTGAAATTTAGTTACGGGACGATTTCACGTCAGTTCAGGCAGGGAGGTCCCATCGGCCAACTGGATTTTTAGTATTCTTTTATATTTATAAGCTTATCGTGTATTATGATCAACAGCGATCAAATGAATCATTTTTGCCGAGTAGCTTTCGTGCAAAAAAAAAAGAAAAGAAAAAAAAACTAGAAAATCCAGCCCTGAATTCGGGTGTTTCAGGCTTGCCGTATTTCTACACGTATATCTCCCGGGTGTTAAAAGATACTGTTGTGAATTTTTTTTGATGCTTTATTATGCCTACAGGCCAGCTGTCAAAGAGCAAATTTTAGCGCGCAGGTGCAACGCTGTGTGCCATAAAAATGGCGAACATTCCCTCTCGCGCAGCTTTGTCCCAATTTCGACGCGTGATATCGCTTGCTATAGATGTCCCTGATTGGCATACTTGGTATCAACTCACTCAGCTTTTAATGCTATTTCATCTGATATATCTGTCCTGCATATACTCCCTAGTGGCATGTGCTGAAATAGGGAAATGTTTGGGGATATCTTCAAAAAAAAAAAAAAAAAAAAACAACAAGAAAACATGGATTCTGCGCGTGTACTTTTCAAAAAGGTCACACTTGATTTCGTTTATATTTTGCCAGGATATGGCCCGATGTTAGGCCTTTCATATAACGCAAAAAATTCTTCTTCAAAGGCGTATACTGGTGATGAGCGCTTTAAAACGCGGCCCTACTGCGTACGGACGTTGTGGAGATACCTACAGCCAGAGCAAGAAGGGTCGAAGTTGGAACAAAACGGCGTGACAGAGCATGTTCGCCGCTTTTTATACAGCACAGTGTGGCACCTGTGCGCAAAAATTTGCGCTCGGACTGCTCGTAGTTAGGCATTCTAAAGCATAAAAAGATTTCACAACAATATCATTTAAAACTCAGGATGTATACACGTGCAAACACGGCAAAACCGCAAGAATCGAATTCAGGGCTGGATTTCTCGATATTTTTTTTTTTTTTTTTGCACGGAAAGTATTCAGTAGGAATGATTAATTTTACCAATGTTGATCATCATGTACGATGAGCTTCTAAATGTATATGAAAGTAATGAAAATCAAGGAGGTTCATGGGACCTCCCTGTCTGAAATAACGAGGAACCGGCCTACAATTATGTTCTGGCTAACCTTTTCAGTGACTTCTGTCTTTCAACAGTCTAACTTAACTGGCAACGAGTTCCAACTTCTATTTCTCTTCCATATTACCTCTCTTAAGTGAACATTTGTGAAGTAAATAGTACATATGCGGGACTGGTGATTGTATACTTTCAATGTAACACCCTTTTTCTTATTCCTGGTGAAGTGATGCCATAAAGAACCCATGTATTTTGTGACTATGATGCAATAAAGAATTTTCAACAGTGACACGTTGATTTTGTTTTTAAAAATCGCGCAGATTAACTCTCGTTTGGGGGGCAGGAGGTACCCGTAAGTGTGCATTGGCTGCATCTTGGGAAATCGTTGGGATACGATACAGTCTGCCGATAACGGACCATTAACATCCCCGTGTTGCAAACCGTATGTCGGACTATGGTCGGGTCGGTCGCCGCCAGCGTACCGACGTTGGGTCGTCGCGCTGTGCTGCCTTATGACTTCGATCCCTTAAGAGAGAAGTAAAAGTGACTTCTACTCGGACAGCATAGTAACTATAAAGTATGAATTTTTGCCAAGAAAACTAAGCTTGGGCACAGCTACCAGCGTGACAGACACAGACAGACAGCCAGACAGACAGACAAACAAACAAAACAAAACACTTCTAACTGGAGTAATGTAATTGAATTACATTTAAGAACTGATTTACCCAGGTATGCCTACCGGAGTATATAACAGTTACTGACAAAGAAAGCGGGTTCGGGTGTATATCAAAAGCATTGGAGCTCCGAGGCATATCGTCATACTAGGTACTGCAGTGCAGTGTTCACACCTTACTTTGGGCGAACTCTTAATAACAAAATCAAGTTTTCATTTCAGTAACTCAGCGTCGTCATGACAAACTTTTAATGCGTTAGCATTAGGAATGTCATGGTGAAGCCTTACTGAGGCTGAGGTATAAGTGGACATATAGAGGGAATATAAGAGGATGTATGTAAAAGGAGGAAAATGATTTGAAATTGAAGTAGTCAAAGGTAATTAAGAGTACTATGTAAGAGAAATTGAAGGTAATTCATATTATTAAAGGTAATTGACTTCAATTGAAGGGGAATTAAGGGTAATTAAATCACGTAAACCTATTTGAAAAGAATTAAATGGAATTAAAGACTACCTCAATTGAGTTGCGGTTGCTTTGGGTATCTACATTAAAAGCACTTGAGGCTAATTAAAGCTTCATTAAATTGACTTACGTATAGTAATTCAAAGTGTCGCACCGTAAGTCAAGTATAGACCGCAGATGGACAACAGGATGGATTAGTCAGGTTAAACCGGAACTGGAGAACCAGAAGTCGAGTTCGACCAGAAGTGCATACCCGAAGTCAAGTATGCACTTGAAGTGGACATCCGGAAGTTGTGTTTAGACCGCAAGTGGATGCCTGCAAGTTTAGTATGGACCGGAAAAGGCGCCTAATGCTGACGCATTTTTCTCGCATTTACCGCTAAATCCCACCGGAGTTAAAGAAAAACACTTTTTTTTTCTGTAGTAGTGTCAAGTTTGTGACATTGGCATTTAGTCATTAATATTCTCAAAGAGCAACATACTTGTGTAACTGTATTGATCAATATAACATTGTTATCACATTACTTCTTTTCAGATTTTTGATGAAGCTAAGTTAGGAAAGTGCTACGGAGGAGTATGTTATGCCCCAGAAAAGTATGACGAACTGGCCGCGAAAAAAGGTAATTGTATATCCTAGGCTCAGTAATGCTTCTGAGATATCTACACAATGGACACGGTGCGGATGTTCGTATTTCGGAAGGTCTTCTGTGTACGCTGCACTTTTTTCCCCAACTTGTAGCTCAAAATAAACATTGTGCAAAATTTTACAGTTTCTGTGCCGGCCACCAAAGCGAATTATAGCTCCAAACATTTTTACCTTCTTCACAATTAGTGAGTCGTGGTGTAAAATTTCTATGACTTTGTGATAATTTCTAGCTAAGTGATAAGCCCTAGTGATATGACTCTAGTGATAAGCAGTCATTAATTAAATAAAAATTCAAATGTGTTTGGTGAAAAACAGCTTCGAAGGCAGGGCGCCGTTGGCATTGAAATGGGTACTACCCGGTTTGGGAAGTTGGGGTGAACACCTTTTAGAGAAAATCTCCCACCGAAGGGGGTCATTACTTGTAATATAATTAATTGGTTTGGTTTGCATATTTTTTGCCGGGGCTGGTCGCGGTGAGGCACAAAAGGACGCTGTTCCACTCCCTTATCCACCGGTGAATTACGTCTTCTTGAGCTTACTTCGCAACGGGGAGTGCTGAAGAAAAAGTGGAAAGCATGCAGTACCGGGGTACTGTGTGATTAATTGTGTTTTGTCCGTGCGATTATAAAAGAGAAAGGTCTCATATCAGTCAGATAAGCGGGGTATGGGACTGAAGTCTGTCTGACGCTGTTAGCTTTTCTTCGGCACTCCCCGTTGAGAAGTAAGCTCAAGAACACGTAATTCATCGGTAGATTCCCAAACCCATTCAACACACACACATAAGAAGGTAAACCTATGTTCGGTTCCCCAACATATCCTCTCCCGCACTGAGTAATTGCTCACTTGATTACACAATCTCTAGTGGACAAATAAGTTGCACATGTCGACGTAACAACGTTCCGCGTGGTAGTCGCACTGTGCACGCTCTTAGTCTTCCGTCAGCTCTGGGAGTAATGGTGTCTACACGACACGTCATCCACAGATGTCTCGGTAAGCGATCTTGCATGAGCAGCACCAAATCTCCGGGCTTCCAAGTCAGTGCATTTAAACGTTTCGCTGTGTGATGAGACCCACGTTGTAGTAGATAGACATTCCTCCATCGGGTCCAGAAAGAGTTGAGCAGCTGTTCACGACGTCGGTAACTTTTGTTCAGCGAGCTCTAGTCTGACGATGTGGACGTCACCGTGTCAGCTGGTAACGTCGTCTCTCGCCCACCAGGAAATGAGCAGGAGTTAGCACTGAAGAATCCGCTGGGGTATCATGAACAGTGGTGAGCGGTCTAGAATTTACTATCGCTTCAATTCCGGTCAGAATTGTTATGAGTTCGTCGTGATGCAGTAAAGCCTTTGACGGTGATCGTCCGAGAGTATTCTTCACTGATCACACCATCCTCTCCCACAACCCGCCCCACCATGCTGCTTGCTCGCTGATAAATTTCTAGTGGATATATTTTTTTGGGAAAGTAGGCGAGTATCCCAGGGTTACGTATATTGTTCAAGAGGATCTTCAAATCCTTAGAAGCTCCATGAAGAAGACCGAGAGACACGAACACAGAAGACGACACACGTAGGTTCACACTGAGAACCTACGTGTGTCGTCTTCTGTGTCCGTGTCTCTCGGTCTTCTTCATGGATCTATACCAGCTAGCCTCCACCCTTTCCCTTGTTTCCTTAGAAGCTTGCTTATAAGCAAACGCATTGTTGGAATAAATAATAATTACATATTTCCCTTCCGGCAAAATGCCATGACGAATTGGTTTGCTGTGAGATCGCCGACAATTTCTCGGTGTACCGCTCTTGCTAGAGCACAAGTAAAAAGAGCGATAGCATTTCGTCAAGTTGTTGCCTACAGTCTTGTGGAAGAGAGGTCCCGCAAAGTATGTTCCAGTTGCCTCGAAAGGTCCGGTCCTGTTTATCCTATCAGGAGGAAGGGGGGCAATGTCTTGGAACGTCGGTTGAGCGCATTGCCGCTTGCAGCACACGCACTTGTACAGTGAACTTTTCACAGCTTGACGACCTTGGATAATCCAATAATGTTCTTTTAGCTCAACGAGCGTGTCACGCACTCCAGTATGCAGTAAGCGTTGATGCGTCTTTTCAATAAGTAGTCGCGTGTAAGTGTGCTGCTTTGGTAATATCAGTGGATGCTTTACTTCTTCGTTTTCGTTGCTTCGTTGTAATCTTCCCTTTATGCGTAGAAGTCTATTCGAGTCTAAATATGGGTGGAAGTCTCTTGGACTTGACGTTGTGGGGATCTACTGCCCTCCAAAAGCAGGCGAGATCCACTCACCAGGACCACCGCCGGTTTCACGGCCAAAGAGGTACAATACAAGGAATACAATGCAAACAACAGTGGTCCCTACCAAACAGAATGTCCCGTTCCGCACCGCCGAGCCTACAAGGAGGAAAAAGCCACTACGTGACAGCAGCGTCGCTTTTTAAGCACTTTGTGGGCGCTCCCTTCGTGCCACAAAACAAGTCCAGACAACGAGACACGCCCCCGTACAGGGTCGGCGACGAACGTACCGAGAGAACGATAAGTTATGACAATCTTTGCCCACAACGTTGATTTCACTAACAGAGAAAGTGTTTGGGCTGGTTGGTACATGTTTAAATTAAAAATGTTTAAAAAACCCCAGTGCTGCATGGGTAGGACGAGGACGAAGGATAAAAACGACAAGAACCGGCACTGAACTGCAACCAAGTGGAATGTTTTTATTTTAGAGCATGCTCATGCAGACATCCCTCTCACCCCCATAGGAACAACCAATGAGAGCGCGTTGCATCAAAACATGTTCTTAACTTCTGCCCCCCCCCCTCCCCCCCATCTGTTGTTTCGAGTGCTGATAAATTGTTCGATTTTCTTTGCATAATCAATAGATGCTTTACTGACACAACCACCCCCTTCTTCTCGGATAAACCTAGCCTCCTGATCAAGAAGTTTCCCTCTTCCCTGTCCGTGAAACACAACTTGTGTTCTGCGAAGTTTGCAAAAAACAGCCCCCAGATTATCGCGGAACCCAAGTTCTGTTTGATGGACAGGGAAGTGGGAAACGTGTTTATCAGGAGGCTAGGTTTATCCGGGAAGAAGGGGATAGTGGGGATGGTCGCGGTCAGAAATCTGTAGAAGGGCTTTCTCAATATCCGCGATCAGTGCGACTGTGTAATCACGAAAATGGAGCATAACGTGAAGGACCACAGGATTAAGATTTGGTCCAGCATCAAGAACATCGTTGAGAGAGGGTTCGCGACACTAGACGAATCATCAAATGGAATTCTTATTTTCGTGGTGTCCCTTTCACATCGAATCACGGGTCGATGAGGAAGGTAATACTGAGTGTTAGCCGAGTATCTTCTCCGCATGTCTGTTTTGTTCGTAGAGGCCAATAGCAGCGTCGTACTCTTCAATTACCCCACTATCTCTCATGAGGCTTTTCGTTAGCGATCAGATTCTTGTCTTTGCTACTTCTAGATTTGAAGGTAACTCGTCTTTTTTCGTTGTCCAAGGTAGTGAAACTTCATACCTTCCAACCTTGATGATCACTTTATAGCCTCCTCTATAGCCTCCGCTACAGAGGAGGCTATTGAGGACCTTATAGATAGGCCGATGACCCTAACCGATAGGCAATACCCAATTAGGGCCGATAACCCTAATTCCTCCTCCATAGAAGAGGCTCTGATTGGAGAATAGTCATGTCAGAACTGTACCTAATTTTCCGTGAAGTAGCACAAATATAAGCAAAGAAACATGCAGTTGAGAAAACAGAGCCATCGTCGTCCATCCTTCTTGTTCCGTGTCTCTCGGTCCCCTACTGTGAGAGCCATCGAGGTAATGAATCTCATTGAGACAGTGCGCTGGTATATCATTTGAGCCGTAAGCGTAGAAACGTAGGCACTGCGAGCGATAGCGATCGGCTAAGAAGCATTCCATGCAAAGTCGGCATATGTTGGCCATTGCTGCCATTACGTAGCTTTATCTGGAGCCACTAAGTAAGCTACGCTTCAGAGGCAAGAGGGCGCGTTGGAGCCGCCATGTTGTTTCCGTTTGACCTCCACTGCCGAACTTCACCTTCATCGATTTCTACTACCGAAGTACAGGTGGTGCTGGAGGTCAAACAGAAACAACATGGCGGCTCCAACCCTGCCTTTTGCCTGATTGCCGATGCGCTGAAGCGTAGCTTATTTAGTGGCTCTAGGTGTAGCAGCAGAACGGAACGAGGAATGCCTTCGAAATATATATGAAAATATGACCCGCTTGGATTCCTGAACGACAAAAGTGTATTAGCGTAACCCTGGCTGCACGTATTTCTTTATAAGTAGAGTGTCGTGCGGGTGGGAATTTCAACCCCGTGCGTCAACACGTGCAGACGCGTTACTCGCATCGGACCCGCAAGACGCGTTTTGTGGGAGAAGAGATGCGACACGCATGGGACGCGTACGGAACCCAGTGACGCGGGCCACTGTTACTATATTCGTTGACCACAAATATCTGTTAGAAAGTGCAGATGCTCTTCTTCCCTGTATGTTCCTGCGTTCCTTGATTCCAGATACCATTAACGTGTTCACGTAAATTTAGTGTGGTGAATAATGTCACAAAAATTTATTCGAGCTGCTCATGCGCAACCTTGTCTGTCGCACGACTACCATGGTTCTGTCTACTTGTCGGAAAAAATGCGCCCAGACGCGCGCGAATGTCTGTGGTCGACAGATTCCTGCGTACGCCCTCCGCGCAAGCGTTGAAAAACTGTTTTTTGACGAAGTCACACGCCGCCGAGCGCGCGCGCGCGGATCCCGAAAACGTCGGGAAAACGCTCCATGCGTCTTTACGAATATTCATTTATTTTGCAGCGCCCAACACCAGGAGGCAGTGCCGGCATGGACACGATTACTTGTATGTAAGTATTCAAATGTAAACGGCTAATTTTCTAGGATTTTTTATTGCCCTTTTAGCACCGCGAAGCAACTATGGCATTGAATAGCGTACAGATGTTTACAGACAGCAAATAAATTTGCTATGTCAAGGAGATATTTAGCGTCCGTTATTACCGTTTCATTTTCTATTTTATGTTCTTTTATTTTCGATTTCACCGGGAACACACATTGTGATTCGTTGGTAAGACGGCGAACGGAGCAAAACCGAAGTGTATATACCTGACTCCGAGAACAATCGCCTTCGAAGGTCATGTTGTCGATATCTCTGTGACTCTTATAGTAAATTCGTCTTGCCTACCCCATTTAATGCAATTTTAATTCTTTCCGAATCATTTTCCACCCTGGATTAGGAAACACTACAAGTACAGTGTCACTAAAGTGAAAGCAATTGATATAATACACTTAGATTAGGTATAGGAAGGGAGTTGCCTCAGGACAGAAGCCGCCGATATTTCGAACAGAGACTGTTCTTCTTCTGGGCACCGTCCTCATCATTGGCATGGTGTTTAAAGGGTTAGGTGTGACGTGTTTAAAGGTTCATGCAGATTTTGGGTCAACAGCCCGGAGGGAAGAAAGGTTCCGTACGGGCTTTGTTAGGGTACATTTATGCTGCAGCATCGCTGCTGGCACATGGCACATCGCTGTTTGGCGATGACGAAACAAACACATGTATCTCTGTGGGCGCGTTCATGCTGCAGCATCGCTGCTTGCCAAAGATGCACGCCATGATCATCGCCACAACAATGCTGCCAAACATGTTTGAACATGCCCGGGGACTACCTGACTTCTGGCGATGACAGGTCAAACACAGAGCTTTCTGTTGGTGCATTTACCCTGCAGCCTGGCTGCTCGCTTATCCTCGCCGCTGCTTGCCGCTCTGCTCGCTGCACCTAGGAATGTAAACATGTTTGTCTTCCTGGTATCATTGATGACTGGCGTCTTGAAATCCGACCTGCGATTGGTTGTGATGAAGTCGGTTTCCTCCTTCCCACTTTTCCTCGTTTCCATCCTTCCACAGTGAACGCTGCTAGGCGACTGATATAGCGAAAGCGAGCAGCATCTTGAGCAATCTGCAGGGTAAACGCACCCTAGCGGTTATGCGAGCAGCGATGTGCTTGAAGCTGCAGCGAGCAGCGATGCTGCAGCATAAATGTACCCTTAGAGTGTGGAGGGGATTATGTGAACGTAGTGATCTAGGCTACAGACCGGTTGCAGAAAAATGGAAGGTTCACGAACACGTGGACGAAACGGGACAACAGGCAAGAATTGGCAAGCATAGCGAAAGATAAGGAGGCTAGTGGTTGCGTGGGGAAAATTCCAGAACGAGCAAAGGTTTTTCTTTTTTTAATACAAAGTTCTGGCATGCAATAAAGAAAGCAGAAAGCAGTGGCCATGCAGAACATAACAGATGATAATGGAGGTAGAAGGGAAAAGCACATTTTATTTTTGAAGTGTTTCTAGGATGCCTTGTGATTTGTTGATACCGGACGGGTGAAGAGCGTTGAACTTGTATATGAGATAAGACTCGCTATCACGTCTGCCACGTGTGGATCTAAACCCGGTTTCTAGAATATATAGTTTAATGTTGTTAAAATTGTGACCAGGAACGTTAAAGTGTTCGGCGACTGCTTTGGGGAGTTTGTTGGACGCGTCGGTTCTGTGTCCGGTAAGGCGGTTGTTTATTTGTTGGGCGGTTTCACCAATGTATTGCATAGGGCAGTCGCCGCATTCAATGCAGTATATGACATTGGAGCTTGTGCATGTGAATGCGTGCTTAACAGGGTGGGTGTAATTGCTCGCAGTGCTTTTGATGGAGTTAGCGTGTTGAACGTGCTTGCATGTTTTGCAGCGCGGGAGGTTGCAGGGTCGTGTTCCCGTGTATACGGGGTGCTCGTTTTGCTGATTTTGGCATTGACCAAGGAGTCTGCCAGGTTTCTTGCGCGTCGGTATGTCACCTGTATGGGATTTGTGAATATGTTGCTAAGTCGGTCACTGCTTTGGAGGAGAGGCTCGTGCTTCTGTAGAATGGCTTTGATGTTTGGAAGTGCGTTGGAAGCACGCAAACACAGACATATGACATCGAGGGACACAGCAAGTCTCCACAGCCACTGACCCCACAGCCACCGACCTGACAGATACGACGCACGCGCACATCACGCAGAAAATACCGTTGACTATCTAATCACCAGCCTACCATGCAGTCAACGAACTTTCTACGAATGCGAAAACTCATGGAGAAACGTAGTCGATACCTACATCATCTACGGATCTACACCCACCACCTGGCTCACAACACAGTACCTAAAGGCCTCACCCCTAGAACAGTTCCTGCATTAGGAAAACTGACACCTGAACTTGAGCTAGAGTGGACATCAGCCCTTAACAACACAGCCCGTACGTTTCTTGAAATATTAAAGAAACAGTGCCACGGGCAGCTCGCTACGATCCAGGCCCATATGAACAATACCAGTCTCACCGACGCGGAGGCAAACACTCTCGAACTACACATTCAACAACTCCACCGCGAGCTAGCTAACAAGGACCACTCAAAACTCGGAAAACCTAATTCCAACAACGACACGGATACCGGACCCACTAACACGACACACGCAGCAGCCGAACAAATCGTTTCCAGCACCACAACCACAACTCTCCGCAACATCGCTGAGCCACCCCGAGAAAACGCTGACGCAAGCACCGTAATAGATATATCACGCTCACTAACCAGCGACGAACTACAAGTCCTCTCTAGGGGGTTAACATTCTGCCCTACACTCAATTCTGTTAACGAATACGAAATCCACTAAGACATATCAGACTTTGCGAGACGGCTACGCCTTAGAGAATTCTTCGCTCATACAACACAAGAAAACAACAACGACCTCCGACTACCATCAACCTGGACACCAAATCACGGCCGAGAACCCGCATTAGACCTGTACATTAATCAAGTAAGCAACGACATCCTTCGCGGTATTTCCCAAAGCTCGCGTGGTCACAACCTCACTAAAACACAGCGTGACATCATCAAAGCGCTAGCTGACAGAGATGATATCATTATCAAGCCCGCAGATAAGGGTGGGAGTATCGTCATCTGGCCCACAGATAAATATATTTCTGAAGCTCATAGACAACACAACAATACGCAACACTACCTCAAAGAGGACCATGACCCAACAAAGGAGTACACGGCGCTAATAACCCATACAATACAGGACCTCCACGAACAAAAGCTCATCACACGTAATGACCTCAGATATCTCACCCCATCAAACACAGGCGCAGGTGGTTTCTAGTTACTGCCCAAAATCCACGAGGTACACGCCAACGAGCTCTATACGGCTGACATCCCCGGCAGGCCAATTGTATCTAAGAACAATACACCAACAGAAAGACTCTCGAAATTCCTGGACCACTATTTAAACCATATTCCGACAACACTGCCATCGCATGTACAAGGCACACCCCACCTCCTCAGAATAATCAGGGATATAAACAACACCCGTACATTTGGTAGGAACACAATACTAGCCACGCTGGATGTGACATCACTGTATACTAACATCCACACAACGACGGAATCGCAGCCCTCTGCAATACCCTTTCTACAACAAACACCAGAAAAGACACGGAAACCATACTCGCTCTAATGGACTTGGTCCTTAAACTGAACTACTTCGAGTTCAATGGCGAATACTACCTACAAGTACACGGTACAAGTATGGGCACACCTGTTGCACCCACATACGCAAATATCTTCATGTGGTTCTTAGAAAACAATGTTCTCTGCGCCCTCTCATTAAAACCCACGGTGTACCTTCGATACATCGATGATATACTGATAATATGGGAACACGGGGAACATGAATTTCAAAAGTTCGTAGATCTACTGAACACCGCGCATAGCAACATAAGGTTCACATCACAACAGTCAACTCACTTAATTAACTTCCTCGACACCACGATATCACTAGACAACGGTAACCTCATCACAACCCTGTACAAAAAGCCAACTGACAAACAACAATACCTTCACTTCAAGAGTCACCACCCGCGTCACTGTATAAGGTTGGAATTCCTAATGGGCAGAGTGTAAGACTACGCAGAATTTGTTCAAACGGCACAGATTACGCTGAGAAGCTTGACGAACTCTGCAGTACACTTGCCCAAAGGGACTATCCAGACTCCCTCCTAACCGAATCCCGTCGCAAGGCACTCACACTCGATCGAAACGAGGTTCTGGAAAACCGAAAAAAGCCTGACGCGTGCCAAATAAGCTTCATCACAAGATATTCCAACGCACTTCCAAACATCCAAGCCATTCTACAGAAGCACGAGCCCCTCCTCCAAAGCAGTGACCGACTTAGCAACATATTCACAAATCCCATACAGGTGACATACCGACGCGCAAGAAACCTGGCAGACTCCTTGTCAATGCCAAAATCAGCAAAACGAGCACCCCGTACACGGGAACAGGACCCAGCAACCTCCCGCGCTGCAAAACATGCAAGCACGTTCAATACGCTAACTCCATCAAAAGCACTGCGAGCAATTACACCCACCCCGTTAAGTATACGCATTCACATGCACAAGCTCCAATGTCATATACTGCATTGAATGCGGCGACTGCTCTATGCAATACATTGGTGAAACCGGCCAACAAATGAACAACCGCCTTACCGGACACAGAACCGACGCGTCCAACAAACTCCACAAAGCAGTCTCCGAACACTTTAACGTTCCTGGTCACAATTTTGACAACATTAAACTATATATTCTAGAAACCGGGTTTAGATCCACACGTGACAGACGTGATAGGGAGTCTTATCTCATATACAAGTTCAACGCTCTTCACCCGTCCGGTATCAACAAATCACAAGGCACCCTAGAAACACTTCACAAATAAAATAAGCTTTTCCCTTCTACCTCCATTATCATCAGTTATGTTCTGCATGGCCACTGCTTTCTGCTTTCTTTATTGCATGCCACAACTTTGTATTAAAAAAAAAAGCTTTGCTGGTTCTGGAATTTTCCCCTCGCAACCACTAACCTCCTTATCTTTCGCTATGCTTGCCAATTCTTGCCTGTTGCCCCGTTTCGTCCACGTGTTCGTGAACCTTCCATTTTTCTGTAACCAGTCTGTAGCCTAGATCACTACGTTCACATAATCCCCTCCACACTCTAACAAAGCAGCCATTCACTCCGGCCGTAGAAGCCCGTACGGAACCTTTCTTCCCTCCGGGCTGTTGACCCACAATCCGCATGAACCTTTAAACACGTCACACCTAACCCTTTAAATACCATGCCGATGATGAGGACGGTGCCCAGAAGAAGAACAGTCTCTGTTCGAAATATCGGCGGCTTCTGTCCTGAGGCAACTCTCTTCCTACATCTCTACCGGTTCGCTGGATTTCTACCAATCTACTTAGATTAGGTAGTTTGTTTTCTTCTGAAAATCCAATCAGGAGATGTCAAATTGCAGTGCAAAGGGACCACTATCTCTTTTGTGTTTCTTTGTGCAGGTCGCAGAAGCGTGATATATCACAGCTAACGAACATTCACTTGCATGCAGAACGACCGTGGAGCTTTTGGCTGCCACTTTTACTGCTCTGAAAAACCTCACAGAATCGCTAATCGTACTGACGGCTACCCTTGCTTGGTAAGCAGAGTTAACATCTACACTTTTCAACTATTTTCACATTCGCCTAGTTCGTTCTCAGTACAGCATGGCAACAATCTAAAAAGCTGTAGGAAAGGCCACTGCAGTATTTGGGGCGCAAAGAAGTCCTAAAGCGTGAGAGCGGTTGTACGAATCCCGTATTAGTGTGAAATTGCAAGGCGCCGTCCAGTACACTGCGTCGACTGGGTAGTAATGTCATTAGTATAATGAAATTACATAAAAGAATTACTTTTTGTGGTAATTCGTAATGTAAGGCATTACTTTTGACATTATGTAATTTGTAATGTAGCTTAATTAATATTGGGCAGAAATTTTAATGTTATTACTCGTTACTTTATAAAAAAGAATCGAGTGTGTGTTCTGTGTTGGCACTTGACAGAAACGGACTTGCCGAATGACCAGTTAAAGGAATTTAACACCGACTATGAATGGTGACGCACTCTATCAGCACAGATTAAAATACAGGATGTTCAAAATTAAGCTTTCACGAGCACTACGCAAACACAGCGATGACAGGAAGCCGGATGATAACTTTACGCTACTTCTGTAAGAAACAGGTGCTGCTAATTATGTCGCACCTGTTTCTTACTCTAGGAACAGAAGAATAGCACCAGTGTTCTTTTGTTCGCCTATTTATAAAAGTGCTAGTGGAAGCTTAATTTTGAACACCCTGTATGTCTCGTTTTTGCAGCGTCTTTTGTGTTGGCTGAGAATGAATTTCCACATCCTCAGTATCGTTACGATTAAGCTCGCAGTAATGACTTTGTAATGTCATAACTTTTTCGTAGTAATTGTAATGTAATTTTAGTACATTTCAATTGCAGTAACGAGTAATTGTAATGTAATTGAATTTTAGCTTAGCTGGAGTAACGCGTAATGTAATTTAATTACATTTTAGAACTAATTACCCAGATATGCTGACGGCGTCGACTGGGTGCTTTTCGTCACCATTGAGAAGGTGGCACTGAAGATGGTTGAGGATGAAAACAAAAGTGGGAGATGGGGGACTTCATACCGCAACTGGCACGTCGGCTAGAGTGTAAAGCGAACATTTGCAGTTGGCATGGAGCGTAACCGGCGTTCACCTGTGACGCGTGGTGGCGGACATGTCTGAGCTGAGTGTGTGAAGGCTGCAGAGTGGCAGAGCTAACTAAAATAAGAGAAGGGACAACGAATAGTTTATATCCCGTCCTCCATGACAGATACAGACTGAAAAGGACGAGAAGTCTGTGACACAACGGTTTCTCCAAATTCTCCATTCTCTACATTCTCCAAGACAGTTGCTTCCCAAGAAATTCGGCCCCAGCCAGGCAAAAATCTGGACTGTTCCCAGTATGGTTCCTGTTGAATCTGTATAGTCCCGGAAAGGTTCCGGTTGGATGTGAATGGTAACCATGTGTATCCCAAGCGGGGTGGCTGGTTCCACTTTGGTGAAATCAGTGGTGTCCCTCTGCCCTCGGGTGGTTCCTGGATTACTACCACCTGAAGCCTCACAGGTATCAGTTTGTTCCCAGAATGGTCAGTTAGCCCACCTGACATCCCAAGCTGGGCAGCTTCCCCCTCTGTAATCTCCAAAATGACAGTAACTAAGCTAAATAATTCAAAAAGAAAAGGGGAGAGAAAAAATAAAAGGCAATTGCAAAGGCCGATGGCCGACGCTCTGACTGTGAGGAAGCCACGGTACGGCGTGCGGCTATGAATTCAGATTCAAACGGCAAGGCGAGAGTGTCAGTCGGAACATGGAAGCGCCGTCGCACCGTCAGCCTTCCTCAGGTACCTGAGAATGCGGCTGTCGAATGTGTACCACTGCGCCAATCTACAACGTTGCAAGCTCGTTGACCCAGATTATGTGCGCGCTCCGATTGGTCGACAACGTTTTGAAATCGCATTTTGTACGAGCGCATGTGCGTGCCAAGGGGATGAAATTCGTGGGTTTCCTTGTGGACTAAAGTGAGGCGCTGCGAGCTTGTCGCGTCATGAAACGTCATGAAACTCATAATTTTTACGTCGAAGCGCGAGTTCTCAACCGTCACGAGCCCATTGGCTCCTGAGGTCGCTCCCACGGTATGCGAGCGCTCCACACCCTTGAACATTCCAAGTGAACACCCTCCAAGTTACACGTGGTCCGTACATTAGGAGGATCTTAGCGACCAGCATTGTATTTACAATAACAGAGCACATTGTGTTGGAGTGTCACAGTTCTACGATATGTCCGTCGAGCGCAACTCACAGAACATAAACTTGCTTTGTGCTCCGTTCAAGAATATATTAAGAGATCAAAATCATCAAATCCCTCCCTAAACAAGCGCATTAATGCAGACCAAGATCCGAATTAGCTGCGGAAAGATCAGGAACTAAAAAGTACATATATTGCGTAGACAAGTAACGTTAAAGTAACTCCTTACTTTTCTGAAGTACCTTAGGAACGTGAAGTTAATTTTCATTATGTGTGCCTCCGTTAGTAACCTAGTTATATTTCTTGCACAGGAGCTGACTGGTTACGAGTCACGTATGTCGCGCAACTTTACATCTCTGCTCCGTATAGTATTTAGTGTGTTGCACCTAAAGTGATAAAAAATTCTAACTGGTGACGTACACGCCGGAGTATTGTGGGACTCCTGGCAATTAACTTCTGGAGACTTTTGCCACCATCGAGGAAGACTTTAGACATTTTTTACTTGCGGGAAATTTAGTTTGGGTTTAGGCGGCAACGGTCACGTGATCCAGCTCAGCGTCCGACCTTCCGAGTGCCAGGCCGTGTTGCCACGAAATGACCACCCGAATTCGACATTAGAGTCAGACGGACGCCTGGTCACACCGTTTTGTGGACCAGTATTTTCGCGACCACTGGACAGGAATTGCCGTCACTGGGGGACGCAGGACTCCACGAGAAGATTTCATGTGGTTCTGTTGGTGGTTATTCTGATATTTCATGTTGGATACTGGACGTTGTTATTGCATGTTAGAAACAGCACAGCTAATTACAGCGAATGTCTACCAAGCAAGGACCCTGACCTTCTCAATTTTTTTGAAAAAAATATGTCCTTCCGGGGACGGGAAATGATGAAAAAGACGCCTATGTTTAAGCCCAAACCTTCAGCTATTTTCGAGGGAGAGGGGGAGAAAGAAACTGGTCGAAATGTGACCCGGGCGTTTCGGACTAATTTGAGGGGTTCTGAATTGAGAACTATGCGGTTCTAAGAGCCACAAATTTTTTTCACCTGCTCACTACTTCGTGGACGACACACTACCTTCTTCCTACCCATTTGTAGGTGAAACTTTATTCGTATAAAAATGGCAAAATCTCACGAAAACGCGAAACACGCCATTTTTCGGAGCCTTGCCGTACTGACGCCGTTTATCGGAGAATAATGAAACCTACACCGTTCGTTTCGCCATTGCATGCCCTATCTGCTAATACTATTTTCATTGTTCTAGAGTTAATCTGCTAGAAGGAGATTGTAACAATCCCACAGGCGGTATCGCGATTTAGCTGTATTTCGGCCGGCGCTAGCAAAAAATGGCGACCAAAAAGTTCCAGCGATTTTTTTTTATATGTTGCGCAGAAACCCTTTCCTAACACACAGAAAGAAAATTGTGATTCGTATTTCATTTTCGGTGACGCTACGATTTTTTTTTTAAAGTGACGGTGTGAACGCGCGCGCGCTGACCCTATATAGGCGGTACTCTCTGGCTGGTCGGCTTACGGTCGCCAAGCGCGGACGCGATTCAAAGAAATCAAGTTAAAAACATGGTTACGGCTCAGAGCAATGCACTTTTAATTTGTATAACTCTGGAAAACACGGGATGAGAAGGCTAGTTTACAATGCTGGGATATCTGCTTGAGTCTTCTTCAACTTTACACTGTTGGGAGCCTCACTTTCCTTTTCCCACACGTAATGAGAACGAAGGCCGAACACTGGGCGTGCATTCTTCCACTCATCTTCTTTTTGTTGCCTGAAGGTTTTCACATATTCCGAGGGAAGGTGCAATAAAGTCACGCTTTCGACATGTCTCGACACGGCGCTAGTGAACGCACACGCGCTTGTTATTACTTCCGTTGCAGGAGGGCACTAGTTGAAAGTTGTGGCAGCATGTTTGACAACACCTCCGACTCCGTCACAGGCGTTCTTTCCATCACCTGGAGCTGAGAAAAACAACCTCTTTACAAATGTGTTGCGTCCCAGCTCATAGTGCTGAAATATGTTTTTCAAATGTGCACTGACTCCATCAGAGATGTATAAAGCCCTTCCATACAGGAGTCCGTGGTCCTCCATCTGTTCTTCTTGAAATGCAAATGAGAAAGCAATGCTACTGCGCTGTCGTGCCCGGTGTCGTCGGATACAACAGCATAACAGCTAGTTGAAGTTGAAGTAAAAACCACACATGTGAATATCGAAACTTGAGTTTTGTGCCAGTGGCACCCCTGGACTTCCTTGGGCAGGATAACTGTCCAATTCTCTGAAAAGTCGAAATGAAATACAACGTGTCCTGGCTTAGAGAACATTTCTCCTTTCGAATCGCTTATCTGGACCTTCCTGATGTGGTCATGGCAGGTATAGGATCTAACCCACTTTCTAATTACTTCAATGAAGTCGCGCGCAGGTAATGGCCTCCACAGCAGACCTCTGTCCTCTCATATTGCGAAATCAATTTCTTGGTCATGTTGGATGCCCAGACTTTCTACAGTAAGTGCTTCTGGACCTGGACACTGTTCGCAATCCCCAGTAAGACATTCTTCGGAGTTTCCATCACTTCATGCACATGCTTGTGATATTTCGCGTTGGTATACCCTCTTCGGAATTCCTGATGGCAGCTGTCGTGGTAAGGTCAGAGTTTGCCCAGTACGTGCATTCGCATTCCTCTCTGCATAGACTAATGCTAACCCAGCTGGGGTGAACGGAGCAAAACTTGCTCAAGCTTCTGCGCAACATATAAAAAAATTGCGGCAACTTGTTGATGGCCATTTTTTGCTAGCGCCGGCCGAAATATAGCTAAATCTCGATGCCATCTGTATGACTGTTACAATCTGCTCCTAACTGATCAACAGATAGGGCATGCAATGATGAAACGAATGGTGTAGGTTTCATTATTCTTCCGATAAACGGCGTCAGTACAGGATAAAGTTCCGAAAAACGGCGTTCTTCGCGTTTTCTTACGACCTTGCCATTTAGTTTTTACGAAAAACCTTTCAGTTACAAATAGGTGTGAAGAAGACAGTGCGTTGTCCATGTGGTAGAGAGCAGGTGAGAGAAAAGTGGCTCTTAGAACCGCACAGTTCTTAATTGAGAAGCAACCAAAATAGCCCTAAAAGACTGGGTCACATTTCGACCAGTTTCTTTCTCCCACTCTCCCTGGAAAATTACTGAAGGTTGGAGCTTAAATATAGGCGCATTTTTCATCGTTTCCCGTCCCCTGAAGAATATATCCACCCCCCACACACAAAAAAAAAAAAAAAAAAATTGAGATGGTCAGGTTTCTTGCGTGGTCGAAATTCACTGGAATTAGCCCTATGCGAAATTCGTTCAACAATACGTAACGTTTCCTTCCCCGTGGTTGTGTGTTTCAGAGACCGGACACTGCAATCAGAGGCATATGCTATGGGATTGGCTGCACGAATGGCTACCCCTACCAGCCCGCAGCCTGACTGGGGACCAAGACTCAAAATGATAATTCAATGCTGAGAATGATGTTCTTCCGAACTATAAAACGCAACATTGTCCCCAGAAGTTGTTTAATGTTTTGAAAAATAGCCTAGACTTTCTCTTCTTGCTTTCGCATAAGCTGTGCACTGCTTAGGCTCACACAAACCACATCACAAGCCCATTCATAGACTGATGAGAACACACTTCAATAAATATCCTAACGTCTTGTAATATATGCAGCTTTTGCCTCATCAGTTCAACGAAACTAAGGAATAATGTCGTTCTCGGGCAAAATGTCTACATGATGACACGTGTGAATCGATTTTTTCCCATCGCGAGGCATTGCATTTCCCCTTGCGTCCCGCCAGAACACGTAAGAGACATTTCCGAAAACGTGGAAGAGCGATAGCTTAGTTCATCACCGTAATGACCATGAAAATTCGGAGAGGTCGTCGATGATTCTTTGCGACAACACATTAATTCAAAAGCATGTGGCGTTAAATGACGGCTCACCGACATACGTCCGTGGTCCCTCTTATTGAAGCTGCCTCAGTATTACAGTCTGCTCTCCCGATCTGGCGTCTCCCATGCACTGGAGGACGGATTTATAGGTACGCTAGGAAAGGATCACATACCTATACGTAACTCTCACTCCCCAATGTTTGACGGATCACGACAAGAAAGAGTCAGAGACCGGAACGTATTTGAACAGAAGAAGGAGAAGCTTCTACAGAATGTCACCACTTTCGACGAATTCAACAAGGCGCTCTCTTCTAGCATTTCAGCTGCAACAAGAAGGATATCGTGCCCGATCAAATATTACAGCGTAGATGCTGAGTTCGAAAGGTTTCGGATAATACGTCGTCGGGCGGAAAGCAGACTGCGAAGATCAGGTTGCTTTGTGGAGTATCACGGGGTTTGCAGGCTACGATTACTAATTCGCACTCATCTTCAACGTCTAGCCAAGCAGAGATGGAGAGCAGTCTGCTCTACATTATCTCCATTCACACCTACGGGGCATGTCTGACGGATCACCAACGGCCTAAGCTCCCCGATTGAACAAATGATGCCGTTTGGAGCACTGGCCGTTCATCATTGAACGACAGAAAAATTTATTTGAAAAAAAGACAGAAAAGAAATATTTGGGAAGACATTTAGGAAAATATCGCAAAATAATTTAGGAGAATATATTTAGGAAGAGTTATGTAGGCTTTCTATTTGGTCCTCAGACTCTCCTATTGGGTCCTCCTTTGGGACTCGTCACAAGCTGTATATGGGGCTGTTGACTTTACACGGCCATCTGACTGATATATGACTGAAACTATATATGACATAAGACTCATATATGGACAGTGACTTCACTATATAGGAATTGGAGGCTGCCATTCAGCTGTCCACGAAGCGGTCAGCTCAAGGACCCGATTGAGCCTCATATAAAGCTATAGGCTGCTTGGGACCGTCGTCGCGCACTTTAATTTTGAATCTTGACTCTTGGAGTCATGATTTTGTCCCCCCGTCATGGAAGATGTCGCAACTTGTGCCAGTCCTGAAGCCTGGAAAATCACCTAGAGAGTTGACGTCATTTCGGCCCTTCAGGCTTACAAGTTGCTTGTATAGAATCACGGAAAGGATTATCTTGGGCCGGATAGAGTGGTTCTTAGAGTTCCGGCGTTTGCTGCCTCCCGAAATGGCAGGTTTCAGAAAGGCCCGGAACTCGACAGACTGCATCACAAACTTGGCCGCTCACATTGAAGAAGCTAGATTTTGTGGTGAGCTTACAGCGGCTGTTTTCTTGTACATAAAGAGAGCATATGATACGACGAGCTACAACCATGTCCCTCACAACCTACACCATTTCAACATCACTGGCCGTGCTCTTCGTTGCATCGCTGGTTTTCTTAGTGGTTGGTCTGTGTTTGTGAGAACAGCGGATGGCGATACGAGTCTACATACATTGTCAGTCCGTCTACCAGAGGGGAGCGTACTCAGTCCTTAACTTGTCAACGCTTGAGACATTGTCTGCGTTGTCGTTTTTTTTTTTGTCTCCTAGTCTCGGGTTTTTAAGTTATGGGTATTGTCAATGCTGTCATGACTGCCTTGCCTCCTCTCTTGCCCCGAGGGGCACTTAGTAGTCTCTACGCGCATGACATCCGCAAATGGTCATAGGGAAAGCAGTGGCCTGCTTTACAGCGTCGCCTTCATACTACACTTGACCGCGTAGTGCACTTCCTCCTGGAGAGAGGCAGGGACCTGTCCTCGCTGCCTCCCATTGAAAGAAAAGCAGCAACGAGGGTCGCGTCCCTTTAAGGGACCGTATCGTAATTCCCTCCAGAACGCTGTCCGCTTTTGGGCGCGACCTTGTTCACCTCTATAGCTTCGAGCATATAGTTCAATTATGCCAAATTTGTGGCGCTGTCGAACACTATGACGTCATTTGTTTACAAACAGGGAGAGGTCTATTGTAGGACATAAACGAAAACGATCTAAGCGTGTTGCACTCCCCCGCAGGCAACTCAAGGTCGAACTCAACTGCTCACGCGCACTGCGCCTTTGTAATGCTCTTTATTGTCCCAACTCTCAAGTAACTTGGACGTAACTCGTTCTTTGTTTTGAGTAACCCAGTAACTGCGAGTTACATTTCAGGCGGAAGAACTTCATTATTAACTTAATTACATTTTTCACAAGGTAACTTAACTTGTAACGAGTTCTTTTGACGGGTAACTTCTGAATCTATGTCTGAAACAGTCAAACAATTGTATGGAATAGTGAATGTACCTCACGTTCTGAAGAATGTATCGTCATTAATGATAAAGCAAGAATCATTTCAAGTCGACCACAAAGACATGCAAACTCTAAAAGGTCAAAATGATGCTTGTCGCTATTTCTTTTTCCGTATATATGCTTTTTCCCGTCTCCTCCTTGCTGTACCCATTCGCAATAAAAACCTTCTGAGATTCTTCAAGCACTTAAAGTTGCATTGAAGAGGATCGGTACTCCACGTCTGATACATAGTGATCGAGGAAAAGAACTGTCAAGGTAGTGTAAGAGTTCTTGAAAAGAAAAGGCATATCTAATTATAGCTCTAATTCTGTTTATAAAGCCGCTCATGTGAAACGCTCGCAACGGTCTTTACTGACTTTACTGAATCTTTACTTATTAGGGTCATAAACGTTATGTGAAGATTATACCCCAAATAATCAAGGCGTACAATAATCGAGTGCACAAGAGTCGCTCTGCGAGACCTATGGATGTAACCAAAGAAAACGAGCACATTTTCTGATAAGGACTTTACCCCACTCCAACTGGAGCCCCAAAGGGACTATGTTACAACGTTCGAAATCTTGTTAGGATTGCCAAATATAGACACCAGTTAACAAAGAGATACAGTCATTTATAGGTCATCCTAATTCATACCTCCTGCGTGACCTTAGCAATGAAGATATCATTGGCAGAAGTACCAAAAGTAGAGAAGATTATAAAAGGAAGAGTTAGAAATGGAAAGCTCCAGTATTTAGCCAGATTCAGTGGAAGTGCGGACAAGTGGATAGCACAAAATTGCCTCAGTTGAAAAAAAAAAGACCAGTGCAGCATGGTGTGATGTTGAAACTCAGCTTGGCGATTCATGGTCCAGAGACCACGAAACAGAGCAATCCGAAAAAGGAGAAGATGAATGCGGCAAATGGAATACGAGGTCCCACATATTTCAGCGACATCTGCCATGTAATCAAAAACATACATCTTGGAAGCAGCTATCAAGTTGTGGGATAACAACAGTCAAGAGGACACCGTTAGTGGAAGCTTTTCAAATTGTGCTGTTTCGAGCTCTACCGAATAATCCTCCCAATCAAGTCATCTGGGAAACTGAATTCAAACTGCAAAGGAAATATATTTCATGCTTCATACAGATGATTCGTTTTTAAAACGTTCATCCTTCGTTTTACTAACGGCAAAATGACAGCAAATAGTCCCGCCAAATAAGTGATGTACTATTTGACTATTCGACTCGTTTCGATGCCATGCAACTTGCTACAAGGACTCTGTGTTTTATTGACGCCGCCATAAAGCATGAATTCCATTAAACTGCAAATTATATAACTTTATTTACTCTGGACCTTTGAAAAATCGATTTGTTTGCGAATAAGAAAATTGTATCACCAATAAGAAATAAAGTCATCCTCAATGCTAAGTCTTTCGCACTTCATAATAAAAGAGCGAAATGGATAGGCTGTTTTTTTTTTTCTATTTTGCCTTCTGTGTCACATATTCTTTCTCGCCATAGCACCTTTCGAGTTAACGAAGTCGTCATCTTCGCTTCGAAGGACATTCGTCACAGAGAAGTTGAGCAAGAAGTATACGTTTCCGCACATTCGTGTCCGCCTAATTCATCACTGCTCGCATTACGTCTTTGACACAAGAGTGGCTTTCCAAGACGCTATGGAGTTACTCCCACACGCAATGGAACACAACGCCTACGGATGTGCCCGACACTGGTGAATATCAGTCATAGCTTTTACGACCAGAAATGTGTAGAAGTATGTTGCTTGTGTGAAGAAAGGAAGCAGATAAAAGTTCTCCGCTGCCCACAACATGTACACACACTTGGTCGAAAGCTTTGTGGACATCATTCTGGATATGAAATTAAGCTGTGGAAGAGGGCAGTTACATTGTCGTTGAAGTATCTGAATAAAAACATTTCATCGGAGAATCACTAGTTTACTTATTTGGTTTTAAGTGAATAGAAATATGTACATAATAATCATAATACATAATGTACATAATAATACTGATGTTTCGTTTCAACTTGTTTCTCTCTTTTTTTTTTTCCTCCATATCCCAGACAACCATCAACGTCTCGGGGATATCTAAGTTTGGTCGTAACGTCCAGATTCATGATGCATGCCCAGCGGATATTCCTTGGATATGCAAAAGTATCCATAAATTTCCTACATCCATCCAGGGGTGACGTTGAAAATGAACGTCCACAGGACCCATGTTCGTCGATCTGGGGCTTCTCGTCAAGGGCGCACAGGCAACCCATGTACTCTCCCACGGTTTGAATGAGCCTGACGGAACTGGGAGACCATTGGGTAAACGTAAAGTGATGCTCCGGGGACACTACAACAAGCTCACGCAGTGTGGTCATTGATTTCTCCGTCAGCGGGACACATGTAGCAAAGAAGAGGTTGAAGGTCGCGTGCTCGTGGGTGGGGCGCGCAAGGCCGCAGCCTCATGCACCCTGCCTGACAAAAAAAAAAAAAAATCGCTGCGCGTCTCTCAGGCAAAAATAAAAGATTGTCTCACTTGGCGTCTAAAGTAGAGACATGATGCCACCTTTTGAAAAATAATCAAGGAAATCGAAGATGGCATTTTTGAGAAAATTGAGATGCAACATTGGCAATTTTCGCCTACCATGTGTGATTCTCAAGCTAATAACACAGAAACAACTGGGCTGAGAAAAAATTCTATAGAGCATGAAAGCGCTTTCAACGTCCTATCGAATGCACTAAGCTGGATGTTCTCAGACGTTTCGTCATGAAGAAAATTGGTAACAAAATTTGACCTTTTTGAACGTTTACGCCAAGTTTGGCATTTTTTAACAGAAAATCTGTGACTCTCAGAGTTCTGTGGGTGGCTGTCGACAGTGTCTATGGTGCAGGCTATAATCACAAAAATCCTCCAGTTCCTAGACATAAAGTCAGCGGTGCTAGATCCCGTCAAAGTCGGTCCAGAAGAAAGCGCGCCCAAGCAGCCTCCGACCTTCCCCCTCTCCTACGCGGAAACTGCTCCACGCACGAGCATCGCACGTGGCGCGATTTGCGTCGTTTGAAGTGTCCTCTAACATATGTCTTTTTTGGCCGAATTAAAAAATACGACTTTCACACGTTGTTCGATTTAAAATGAAAGTACCCTGTTGAGTTATCACATTCGCCCGCGCGTTTGCGTGTAACACGCGGCTTGCCTCTCGTGTGGGGTATTTTTTGAAAGTCATACCCTCTCGTACAACTTCTGTCAATAAAATGTGCAGAGTCTTTGCCACCTACGTATGGAATTCAAAATATGAAAGGGTGCGAAAGGGTAATCTCCCCCTTTCATGCTCTCTTGAATATTAGTCTTCATTTCGTTCACCTTTTTGCTAGACAGTTGTCGTGGAGCGTTAGCTTCCTTTGTGAGGAAGAAAGCCCCTTCTTGAGGCATTATATTAGTTAATTTCTTAAAAGATGAGCTGCCCTCTGTAGTTGTCTCTACAGTGTATGACAACCCACTCTTCGTCTGGGGATTTTACGAGAAAGTAGCTGACGCACTTCACTTTCTGTGCAGACGGTTTTCGCTCGATTTTATCTTTCAGTTGTAACGTCGAGCCCTGTATTGGGTTATTATTCATTCTGTCTTCCCGCTTCCGTTATACAGGCAAATTTTTGATGCAGGACCAGGAGAGGAAGTGCTTGTACGCGTGAAGCGTATGCCTGTAGCACCTAACGTGTTTTTTTTTTCTTACTCAGCATACAGGCACACTACCCGTACGCATATGGTTGAAGGAGCGAGGCTTCTTTGTTGTGTTTAACAACTTCAGTTGTAGTTTATGCTGATAGGAGGAGAGCATCAAACATGCTTTTCTTTCCTATCGAGACGCAGTGTTCTTCTGGGACGTTTTCCAGCTAGCTTTCAAAAATAATGTCTACTTTTGTCCGAGTAGTGTCCGTTTCCTGCCTCTGAGGCCTGACAATGAGCTAGAGTTGAACGTTGTTGTCTTGCTGGGTCTCTTCGCTTTGTGGGTTGCCTGGTGCATTTGTGGTCGTAACGACACTCCTGTTGGATCTTGGCATTTCTTCAGGAGATACGCTACATCATTCTGTAATTTCATCCTCTCAACTACGGGACGCGACGTAGAATCTCCTTGGTATTGCGTTCTTGAACTGTAAAGTGGACTGTAAAGTGAAAAGTAACCCCATATTTTTGCAAACTATCGTGCACAACATCACTATTTGATAACACACAGAAAGCATTACATGTCAATTCCGCATATTTTTTACGTATAACTATTTTGAAGACTGCTGGATATGGACGGTGCTGCCAACGAACAAGGGCGAAAAAGGGCAACTTGTGTTTTGGCGGTTTCCGGTCCAGGGCTCCCAGGGATTGGTCAGTCCTTACCACGTGAGAGCTAATTCTGTAGAGAACAAAGTTGGCGCACATTATCTTACAGCTAAACGACATTTTAAAAATGACACTCACTTCCATAATTTCTACATTATTTCAGCGTTAATAAAGCATTCAGCTACTTCGCCGCGAGCTACGATCCGCCGCGCCATCTGCAAGGCCGTCTGTGTTATTGTGGTTCATTGTCTACGTCGTGGGTGGCCATGCTGGTCGCGCGAACCAGAAAATGGAAGCGAATGACATGTCTGAGGCTGCTGTGCCACAAGATTCCACAGCACAGTGCGCGAAAACGAATGTGGTTCGAAGCACTCTGTGATTAGATACAGCAGTCGTGTCGTGTATGTTGAGCTCATTTTGCTGCCGATAACTACTAAGATGACGTAGAAGGCGAATTGCGAAGACGTCCGTAGCAAACTGCCGCTCAGTAAGAAGTGGTTTTGCTTCACGGAGGTGACGAGTTCAACACAACCTCTTAAGTATGTACAGGTGTCACACATGTATAAATCATAACATACCAATTACATTTACCTTATATCCTACTTGTCCCGTGCTGAACATTGTCAACATCAACAAATCGAATTTTAGGGGCCCTCCAATGACGCCATGCTGCTTCGTGTGTGTGTGTGATCCAGGCACTCAAGTTGACATGACAGAAATAGCTGAAAACAGGTATGCAAAGTCCACGGATGGAAGCACTAGATCTGTTACGTGTTGCATACTTTGTGATAGTTTGGAGTCGTTGGAAAGGTGCAGAACATTAGTATGATGTCAACAGTAGGAGAAGAAACCGATGAGAACTACTATATTCTTTGAAGGGTAGAGGAATGCTTCCCGTTGAGGTATAGTTATGACTAAGGAACGCTAATTAATTTTCTAGAGATGCATCCTCTACACTTGAATGCCCAGTGAAACAGCGAAAGTTCATTGTCTTTGAAGCCTCCCTACTGGAATTGTTCAAAGTGTGTCACAGCTGCAGTGAGCCATGCAAGGCTTTGTCATATTGGTCCTAAATTTGCAGATTTCC
The DNA here is from genome assembly GCF_037126465.1 of Ornithodoros turicata. Lineage (NCBI taxonomy): Eukaryota > Metazoa > Arthropoda > Arachnida > Ixodida > Argasidae > Ornithodoros > Ornithodoros turicata. Next base: position 10,209,770 of record NC_088209.1, on the reverse strand, counting down.
CCTACCCCGGACACAACGGTCATTTCTCTTCATTGTTCTCCCAATCCTACATTCTCAGAGACTAACGTGGTCCTGCGTTGCATGGGAACTGCCTTTTTCTGCTTATGCTTTCGGTTTCTTGTTCTGTCGAATAAATATTCAACTGAGAGTTCGCAGCCATCACGCTGTCTGCTGTGTTCGCCCCTCATCTATATTGATGTGCTATAACGGTACAGCACATTAACGCGCCGACAACTTACCAAAAAACAACCAAACAGCCTTGCCTAGTCCTACTTTTGGATGGAAAATGCACGATGTAGTAGAATCCACAAATATACAAAATTTTAGTCGACGTAGATTCGCTGTTTTTGTACAACCTTTTGTACATTGCTTTTGTCTCACTTAGCACGCGCGAAGAAAAGTTCTCATCTTCACCAAGATTCATTGTTGTTGTCACCAAGTTCATTGTTGGATCTATAGACAGCAATATTACTCCTGTAATCTTTTCATCAACATAGAATACAAAAGTGCACGCTTGGTGAAATATAACTTGCTTGTTAAATTTAAAAGGGAAAGACAAAACTGTGTATACTTCTCTTGTTTATTTTGTTGTAGGTTTCACATCTCTACCATATACGTCAAAACATCAGAGGGCGAGAGGTCCTACTCTGTTTCCTAAATCTCTGGACAATAAAAAGGAAAGATATAGCTTGAGTTGTCGTTAACACTGAGGTCAGTTTCAATTTGCTGGGCTGTCAAAAGTACTTTACAAAAGTACATCTCAATTACAGTAACAGAGAACTTACGCGCTAAATTATTTAGCAATTTTGGAGTACTATGCACACCAATGCTGCATGGTTAACTTTGAACCCTGATCAAGGGTTGATAATACTTCAAGTCATCCCTCAACTCCTTCTTTACAAATGTTAGTTGGTGACATGATAATGAATCAGTTATAAGTATTCGTTATAGCAAAACAGAGTTAATCACGTGTTAAATCCCAATTCGTGGTTCAAATATTAATTGACATTTGGAAACGTGGTCAATAAGAAGTATATTAAAACGTTATGAGCAAAGTTCAGCTGAATCACACTGATGAAAATTATCTGACTTACTCCTCATATATACAAGGCATGAGTATAATCTACAAATACCGATATGACCCAGGTTAAGTAACCCTCCAGAAGCAAAGTAATAATTATAATATGCTGTGACAGCAAAGAAAAAGCAATGAAAAAAACTTGCAGCAAGCAAGAAATGAAAACTTGCAGCAAGCAAGAAATGAAAACTTGTTGACATCAACAATTTCTACAAGTCTGCGCAGTGGTGGGTAAGCATCCCTAATAGCATGTACGACGCAGATCGAGATCCAGTGGAGTACTTTCTATTGTATTTTCTCGGAGCACCCCATATCCTTCTTCTGAATGGTCGACAGGTGATATAACGGGATTTCCTGCAGAAATAAGGGTTTTCCGTCCAGTTTGCTGTTCAAGTAGCGCGTAAAGACCACACGGCGCTGTCGCGTATATCTTGGCATTCTCTTCGGCAACTCGGATGTGTGTAAAAGACACTTGCAGTACTTCGGTGCCAATGCTCAGTATTTCGTTAGTTGTGACGCAATTGCCTGTCTGCTTTTCAGACGCATTCTCTACCTCTCTGCAGCAAAAACCGAAGTATGCGTCGGTTTGCATTTCACATATGAACACCTGCACGACGAAAAACAACACTTGTTTCGGCTTACACAAGTGTTTCTCCCTGATACATGGAAATTTCACAAAGCTGTCTATGTTCACGGCACGGTGAGGTACCGGTGAGGACGAACGTGACTCCGGTTAATATCTGGACGAGGAATCTTCTGCTTCGAAGCACTTTCCACACACTTTCCACACACTTTCCAGCACACTGACGCACAAACAGAAGTTCTGTGCGAGCGAGAGTTCTCGAACGCGGAATTCCTGTGCACTGATGTTCAAGAGGCTCTACGTTCTCGACGTAGTAAGCGATCACAAATGCCCACTGCCATTTTAGTTTTCGCCGGATTAGCGAACGGAATGGCGCGTATTACATGCGTCCTCGACAGAAGGCGCGGGGTCATGCAATTGTTGACAGACTGCTCGGTTTCCTACTAGGACCCTCGACATGCAGTTATAGAAAATTCGATTACAGAAAAACTACAGCGATTTCAGCAGAGTTCTTTGATGTTTGAACTTTTGAAGATTCAAGCTTTTCGCTGAACATAAAGATTCGATAGGTTTATATTAACTTTTCGGTCCCTTTAATTATTAGTCCAACTGACTATTGAATGCGCTCAGCACAGTTGTTGGCAGCGAATGACAATTGTAATGTAGTTCTATTTCAGATGTAACATAGGTATATAATGTCGTGGCCAGGTCAGAGCTCATGTGCACGCTCAAACTTGTGCTGGGCTTGTATATTTAGGTGCGTATGTAGTTGATCTATACTTCTTAAGCCTCTAAAGGGACTCGTATATAGTTGTAGATAATTCATTTTCATCTGTATAATGGACGCCATCAACAATCATTCTTACATCTGTATTCTGTATTGAATTGTGTTTTTTGGTTGTGTCTACGTGGCTCAATAAAAAAGTTGGGTCAAAATGAAGAAGTTGAGCCTACGGCACAGAGGTTTAAAGTGCTCTGGTGATAACGAAAAGACCCAAGTTCGATTCGCAGTTTGTTTCAACCATGACGTCATTATTGCTACTTAGTAATCTTATCAATGATGTGATATTACTGATTCTCCATGAGAGCGTATCGGGGACTAACTATCTTATCCACTGACTTCACTGATATGAGGGCGGAGCGGCTGCAGACTTGAGTGACATCATATGTCCTTGATGACGTTATTTCCTGTTTGGGGACATTTCCCTGCTGGAGAGTCAATCTCGTGACTACTGAGGTGAATGATATCCCGGATAATTACACTTATACTGTGCAGAGCAATGTATTGTGCCTTTTGTTCCCTGCTTTATATCATTGTCCATATCATAAGCCCTATGTAAGCACAGTACGTGGGACACACTAAAACGTATTTTAGGGTTAGATGCAATAACCAGCGATCGAATGTGACGAAAAACCCTGCCTCCCAATTTCGCGCCATATCAGCCAGGAGGGCCATTCAATTCAGGAAGTTTCAATTCTTCGTCTTCAATTAAACTTCTCTACCGATGGATCCCCTGAACAACGGGAATCATACCTTACCTACAAATTCCAGACTGCCATAAACGAAGAACGTGGTGTGCTGTCAACAATAAGAAGTCTAGCTACTTAGATAAGGTACTGCTTCTTTTTTTCTTTTCCTATCTTATTCCTTTTTGTATTATGGAGGGAATCTTTCGTATCGCGAAGAGATACGCACGATAGCGCGCCTTTTAATTAATCGAGGACGCGTGCCGCAGGTAGATAAAATATCAGGAATATCTCGCGTTTGCTGTCATAAGGTTAGTGAATGAGAATGCGACATAGAGAGAGGAAACGTGTTAGCCACAACAGCTTCGTAAAATTCCAGTAGTTTGCCTACGGTTAACGAGAAAACACATTTCTCTTTATAACAGATGGGCCACCGGAAGAAACAAATAAAATAAAGAATGATGTCGCTAACGTGGAAATAACCTGTGTTTAAAAAAAAATACGTGTAAGACACGTGCGTGACGGACGGCTCACATTGTGTTCACCAATTTAGTGAGCGATGAAGTAATGCTATACAGAGAGGAACTGCACTCAGTATATGCAGGTGTTTCCACATCACACGTCAAACTGTATTTTCACATTTGATATTATTGTTTCATTACTTTACCTCTTTCTTGAAAAAGTTCCTGTTAAAAGAACAATCCCGTTAGATGATGAGTATGTTCTCATTGTCAATGGAACGCGGCAATTGCACCACGGACGCTGCAACTGGGACTGCGCAGGAAACACACCTAGAAGAAAAAATGAATCCCACGCTCGTGGAGGGGTTGCTCGTCTTCTTCGCGTGCCTGTGGTTCCGTAAGTAAAATTCCTATTTTTCCACTTCGGGCGGAATGATCACGTGGCCATCTAGTTTAAGCCGGTCACGTCGTGTATGCGAAATCCGTTGCCTACCAGATTATACCGGGTGTTTCACGAAAATCCCCCGGATGAAAATTTGCGAACAGGTGGCGGCATCGAAGAATTTGTTTTGGTAAAGATCCTTGGGGTGTCTGCCATCAACTGAGTAGTGAGGGGCTCATTTGCATACGCTCACTAGTTAAATAATCATCCTAACTTTTAAATTTTACTTCGCACGCTTACGGGATTTCTGTTTTACGAATCGGAAGGTTCAAGGCAAAATACTACAAGAAAAAAAAGAGAAAAAGAACGCGCCGGCACTTAGTGATTTTTCTGAGTAATTATCCCGTTTCGGTTGATATATTTCTTGCGCGGAGCAGTGCACCAATGCGCTCTTTGAATCAGCTCTCCGGCTATCAATTTAGTGTTCATCCGGTTGGCTGACACACGGGGGTGACGGAAGATTAGGAACAGACGCAAGATACGCTTTGGTATTCTTACTCAAAGCGACTGGTAAGCGCTTGCGTTTCTGTCGTTCCCTGGGCGTGATAGCGTGCTCTTATCATGATATGGGACCATGATATCATGAGATGACGAATGCGCCGCGAGCGCTGTGAACTAGTGGGGTACACTTTTAAAAGCTAACTACACCACATAGCACGCTCATAGCCAACCATCATCCGCTCAGACAGAAACAAACACGACAACATTCTCGAGCGATTTCTTGAAAACGGGAGGCGGAATCTTTTCTTCTTTTTCTCCTCATGGATGTACGCATCATTTGTGCAAAAAAAAAAAAAAAAGAAATGCGTACTCCTCCTCTATTTATAAAATCAAGAGAGAGAATATTGTCATCCGGAACGATGGTTCTCTGGACCTAAGAAAAAACCAGAGTACCCCGGGTAAAAACCCCGGGTACCTCCCAGTCTCAAGGTGACACGGCGAGCACGCTAACCACTGAGCTAGGGGAGCTGGACAGGTTACCGACGGCAACAGTGCTGGTGGCAGTACAGGTATGGTGAACTAGAAAGACTGGTTTATTTACCAGGCTACCAGATGTAAATATACTAGTACATTCTAGTTCACTATAACTGTGCAGCATCGAGCACTGTTTTCTTCTTCTAACCGTTTTGTTTTCTTTTTTTCGGCTGGTCAGTACGTACAACTTCGTCTAAGCTGCCACCTTGAGAGAGGTGCGAGAATTGTGAGAATACCGTGCTCCTGGCTGCACGAGCAGGTACGCCAACCGTACATTTCGTATCGACTCCCCAGTCGTGCGTGATTGGCCAGTGGTTGGGTGCTCTGAACTTATCAAGGCAACAGCCGTGTGTGCTCGAAGCACTGTGTGCCAGAATATTACGAGCTCTGTCACCTGACGGCGTATTCGATCTCGAAAAGTCGCTGAAAAAGGGTGCGGAACCTTCCTTGTCGCCTTGTTCGACGACGGCAAAGAAGATAGCACAAACACACCAAAGTTGCAGGTATGCCCGCACTTTAGTTCACCATACAGGCACGAACTGATTGCACACGATATGCGAATGACAAATGTGGGGCTGTTCAGTCCGCGGTTGCATGTAAAACTACGCAGTTTCTCAGAGAAGTTGGCTGCTAAATTGTATGAATTTGAAGAGACCTCAGGGGGCTTGAGCACAGAAAAGGAGAAACAGTCACAGCAGCTGAAATCGCAAACAACTTGAGTGCTGCTGCTTTAGGGAACTTTGTGTTGACTTCTGTGTTATCACGCGCAGCCTTTCCCCAAACGTGGAATTGCCCCATATGCTACTTTCGTGGCAGTATTATTATTGTTCCTTTTTAAAATCCGGGTTGTCTCGCTGTGTGCTGTGTAATGTTTAATATAAGGGTATCACGCGCCACAAACTGTGATTGTGTTTATAGTCCGCGGAGTTGTCTACAACGACCGGCTGGCCTTCAAACGGGGCTCGAGTACCTTGACCAGCAAGGGGTGACAGTCACCACGCTGATCACCCACAGGCACAATGTGGTTTAGTCCTTAGTGAAAAAAGACTTATCCATCTCTGAATCATGGCTTTAACGCGTGGAACATTACAAACGGTAATAACCCACTAGTGCACACCCTCGTAACGTACATATGCGGTCCAGCTTATGTACGTTGGTTGCCAACATATTTCCTACTAGAAGGGGTACAGTTGGGGGAAGTTTTGCTGTTAACATTGCTGATCACATGTGTAGCTTAAATGTGTAGATGCGTTTTGGACATTCTTTTGGGAATGTTAGCCTTAATAGGTAAAAATGCAGTCTCTGTTTCTACTTACTGAGACCCAGGAAAAAGATATATGCACCATCACTGGTGAAGCGTGGATGTTTGAATAGTGATGTTACTTCACACAGTCATGAACATCGAGGTCTTCATGCAAAATGCTTACATGGAGACACTGGAGCAGCTTTGGTTCTATAAAGGTGGTTTGCAATATTTCAAGCCAGCAGTGGATGCTAAGCAATGAACCATATCCATGTACAAGTCGCTCTTGGCGGCGAGAGACGACATGATGAGAAGACGACGAAGCTATGATGACAAGTCAACGTTACGTCGGCGTAGCTGGCATTTTGTGAGGATATAGCAGGTTAACCTTTGTTTTGAAAGGCATAGCCCGCTCCAGTGGAAGCACACAACACGTGAAACACACACAAAAACACACACGAAAACTTGTTAAGACATATTTATAACACGCCATGTTTTGTGGGAACCTTGGTTCCCATCAGCCGCGCATGGGAAGAACCACAAAGGAGGCTTACTCACAACATACCTGGTATATTCCGTGCCATGCTGCAGACCGCTTCCCCGAAAGAGCTGCGGGAAATAAAGCTCATGTTGCCCATCTGCCTCCCCCTTGAATACCGAGCTTAACAGAATAGCCAGCGCCCCCACAGTGTCTACCATGTCGGGGTAACTACTGGCGCCCAAACGCCTCCCCTTCCTCAAGTTCATCACACGAAAGTTCAGAGGTCCTCGTCAGAAGGAAACTCCACGAGCAAAACTCTTCCTCGAAAAGGCGGTGCACCGGGTGGTTCAAGCGGCTGGCCGAACGTGTCGCGCAGGAGCTCGCGGAGCGCCTCTAGCCGTATGCGACGAAGAACGTTTACAGCAGCCTCCGGGATGATGGCGCTGGAGGACGGCATCGAAGCCCGTGTTTGATGCAGGTGTCCCTGCTGGTAAGTGGCACGTTGAATTTCAGGAAAGCGGCAGAGCGGGCACAGCACTCGTTCTTCCGCCGAGAGGGGCAGAAAGGGGGTCCGAGGGATGCCTCTCAGCCATAGTCAGCCCTCGGAAAGGCGGAAGAACGGTGGCCGGATCTGATGTCCGAGAAAGGCGATGCTGGGAAGACCACCTGGAGTAGCTAGCCCAAAAAACAGGATAACTGCTGTGGACGACAGTCCATGTCGACGCAGATCTCAACCGGGGCCCGCAACAGGAGGGAGGGGGGACCTAGAGCGACAAGAGCCACCAATCACCCTTGATGATGGACGAACCGTCTGCACTAGTCCTTGTCATCTGACTCCCGGAAGAAAAGAAATGGGCAGTAGTGAAAGGGAAGACCCCAGCACGAGCGCTGCGTCAGCCCTCTCTACTACTTACGAGCGAAGGACCGTGTAACAGAAGTTCGCCTAAAACGTACTGGATCGTGGTTGTGGTGACCGTAACTCAGTACTGACGGAAATGTAGGGTCTGACACCCCGATGGTCCGTATTGGCAGGTTGGGCCCCGCGAGAACTTCGTTGCAATGACTACAACCTTTCCGCAAATACAAGGGTGTTGAATACTCGAGAAAACGGCGACATCCGAGAACCGTGACGTGGCCTTAGACCAGCTGAAAGCCGGCTCCCTGCCAATTTTACCAGGGACTTACGTCGAAGCGTAACGCTTTCGGGCCATGCCTTGCAAACCCTAAGACACAAGCGTTCTCAAGGTTGCGGGCGGTCTCAAATCCGTCCGAGATGCCGTTCTCCAGGATAGGCCGTAACGTCACCTTATGAGCCTGATATCCGTGTGATCGATCAGATAAGGAGGTGTGATCAAGGAGGTATAACCAAGTGCGCTGTTATTATTTGATATACCGCGCCCAAGCGGCAAAATCTACTGGAAGTCGAGTGCGATAAGGGTGGGCGGTATGTATCTTATCAATGTTTTTTAGTTTGAAGAGCCTGTTCAAGCTCTTCCAACTACCAGTCCACCCCTATCGTAGTCGTCTTTCGGTACATTGTGCTACGCTGTATATCAAGTAATAACAGCGCATATGGTTATGCCTACGGCGGCGAACGGCCCGCTATCGAAACGCCGAGAAAGTTGTGGCCACAGGCACAACTTTCACTTCCGGAACCTAGGAAGAAAAGTGCAGAATGTAATTTAATGACCAGCCGTGATACTAAGCAGGAAGCAAGTAGCTTGTCCAATACTCACACACCTTGCCTAGTTCTTTTCCGCAGGTTGTGCCAAAGTTTGTCTTTCACCATATATGATGCTGATCGCTTCGGTCCACTTTCCACAGCAGCAGGTTCCTTGTATGCGAGACTTCATCTCGCCCACGAGGACTGGTGCATAATCAAAAAAGAAAAAAAAAGCGAAAACGTGATACCGAACTGCATGGCACTTTTGGGGCATGATAGTGGCAAGTAGATAATTGATGATCTGAAATGTGTGAATCAACTTCTTCCTCACCCACGCAGCACAATGTACTGAAAGTCGAGTGCAATGGGGGTGGACGGGTAGGCGGAAGGCCTTGAACAGACCTGTGAAACTAAAGAACATTGATAAGACACATACCGTCCACCCCTATTGCACTCGACTTTCAGTGCATTGTGCTGCTTGGGCAGTGGCTTTTGGGTAAAAGCGAGATAGCCGAATGGAAGACAGTCTTACAGATTTGAGATTGAATCTTACAGATTTGTAAGATAGATTGGCTTTCAACAACGATTGTCTTTCTTCTACTTCCCATTCTTCTTTTGTGCTTTCTCATTTTTAGCTGAACGCTTCCTAGGTGAAAAGTTCACGGATTTCAAGTAATCGGTCGTCAAGTGGTTGCATGCTATTTCTTAGATAGAAAATTCACATGCCTGTACAAGACAAATGACGAAACAGCAACGTGCCATCATGGCCTGTTTGTAACGTGTAGCGAATGTGTAACGAATAATCAACAAGAACACCCAGATTGTAAAATTCGCAGTGTCGTTAAATAAACGAGATTGAGATACGCTGAGTCGTGCTGCTGTTCAAGTGGAACCGCCTCCATGAGATTGTTTGGCTGACCTATATTGCAAGGACGCAGTGGTGACTGTGACCCTACAGACCGTGACTTATAGCTTCCTTCTGAACTATCAACAAATTTTGGCTGTGTTCCAATACCCCGGTTAGTCGACTGCCTAGCGATCTAACCGGAAGTGCCGCCATGTTAAGTCTCGTTCCAAATCTCGCCAAGCCCGCTATTCAGTCGGCTACCGCCTAGTGCGCGTCGATGCAGTCTGGTTATACGCCTGACCATCTGACTGCCGGGATGGAGACGCGCGTTGACGGTACCAGCGTGCCCGCTGTTTCTGCTGGCTTTAAATGTAAAGTTGCACATAGTGGTATGTTTTTGGTATGTTTTTTAAAACTGCATAGAGAGTTGCAACACATGCTTAGTTGTGAAGGTGACAGTCTATGCACGATGTCCTGCAAACTTAGCGCATTAGAGTGCTGCTGCGCTTGCGCCGTACGCATTTCTTGCGTGAGCTAGGCTAGGCAAGCCTGTTCCAATAGTGACAAGCAAAGGGGTCTACTCAGCTGCCTATATAGTCAGGCGGCTTCGCGGGCGCGAGGTATTGGAACGCAGCCTTTGTGTGTCAAACATTTGCCAACGGTTTGCGATCATGGTGAATGTTAGTCATGTAAGACAGGATTAGCAGCACTCTGCTTTACTGTAAACCAGTGATTGCATCTAAATAACTTGCATAAATATTTCTTCCCTGTGTTGTATGAACCACGAAAAGGTCATATATTCGGACATTATTACCTGGTGTGGTAGTTTGAATAGCAGTCTGTGTTTTCCAGTGCACCATTTCTGTGTGAAGCTTATGTGGCACCAAGGTGCACAAAAGCCGCATTGGCTCACTATCTGGTAGAGAGGCAGGGGTTTCAGGGATTTAAGCCATGCTGGATGACTACTTGAAAACACAAAGGGCCATATGAATTCGTAGCATGCTGTTAAATACAGAATGTCCATCAACATCCTAAGATTGCATCCAGTGAAAATGCATATCCAATGTATGGTTTTCAGGGGTAAGGTGACCTGTCCCCATAATAAACTCTCGTAAAAACACTGCACGTCGGTGTGATAACTAGTAGAGACATTGAGTAGCAACAGCAACGTTTATTCCAAGGTGGAACCGCGACTGGAATGCAGCGCGGACCGGCAAACAAGCACACAAGCAACAACCCTCAGCGCTAGCGAAAATCAACCTTAGCTTCGTCACCTGAAGCTCTATCACACTTCCCCCTTTAAGCAACACCGTATCTGTCTGGTTCACGACGACTGCGTAACGGGTAGCGACGACTGCCCGTGACGGCGCTCGGACGCTCCGTCGAAGCGCGACTGACGTTGTGATCCGCTTCTGTCGAAAAGATATGAGGGCGGTCGGAATGAGAAAGCTGCGAGAAGGTCCCGCTTGACGTCCCTTCCACTTCCGGAAACGGCAAGGGAAACTCTTCGTTAGGATCGTCAATCGCTGCAGGGCGACATCGTACATCGGAAGCGGGAATGTTCTTCGAACATCTCCAGGACTCCACAGTTTCTCTCCGTTTCAGATGATCTTTATGGACTCTGTGAACTTTCCCAGAGGCATCTCTCACCGTAAAGATGACGGAGCCCTGCTTGCTCACAATCGTCCCTGTCTTCCAGTGTCCCTTCTTGGAGTTGTCCAACATCCAGACTCCTTGGTCGACAGAGGACTGTCTGTCCTGACTTCGTCTGTCATAATTTCGCTTTTGACGCTCCCGTGCCAGACTATCTCTTCCAGAACACGTCACCTCAGATGGACGGACGAGATCAAGTAGAGAACGATAATGTCTGTTATTCAACAGCTCACAAGGAGGGCGGCCTGTGGTGACATGCGGGGTCACTCGGTATTTAAAAAGAAAGTCACGAAGTTTGTCCTTGTCACCTCCCTCTTCGAACCGACGTAGAGCAGTCTTGAAAGTTCTCACAAAATTCTCTGCCAGATCATTTGACTGGGGATGGTATGGCGGAGTGAGGACGTGGTGTATTCCTCGTTGTTTCAAGAAATCCTCGAAGACCTGACTTGTGAATGGCGGTCCATTGTCTGTGACGAGAACTTCCGGTAGTCCGTTTTGGACAAAAATATCTTGAAAAGCACTGATCGTTTTCAGAGCATTGGTACCAGTCATCTGGATGATGTCGGGCCATTTGCTGAAGGCATCAATGACAATCAAATAGTGCTTCCCATGAAGCTCTGCGAAATCCGCGTGAAGACGATGCCACGCCTTGTCAGGTTGCTCCCACTGATGTAAGGGAACAGGGATCTCCTGCACAGCCACTGCCGAGCACTGCTCGCAGTTCCTGACCCTGGATTCAATGTCCTTATCTAGACCAGGCCACCAAATATACGAACGAGCAAGCATCTTCATTTTCGATTGGCCGATATGGCAGTCATGCAGAATATCCAGAAGTTTGTGCCGCAACTTGGTTGGCACAACTGTGCGCATTCCCCAAAGTATGCAGCCCTTGTGCATCGTTAGCTCCGTCTGCCGCTGGTAAAACGGGGATTGATCCGGTGCAACATGACCTGGCCATCCACGTGAAACATATTTCGCTACCTTTGTTAGCATGGGCTCCTCAAGTGTGGCAGCGGCAATGTCCTTAGCCGTCACTGGAAGGGTTGACATGTGGTAATCTTGGACCGCAAAAATTTCGTCCGTTCCAACGCTGAAAACACCCTCTTCTGCAGCCTTGACAAATTCATGGTCCGGTCCTTCCGGAAGCCGGGAGAGACCGTCTGCGTTCGCAATTTTAGACGATCCCTTGAACTGGATGTCGAAACTGTAGGACATTACGATGAGTGCCCAACGCTCAACCGGCTTGCTGTCGTTACAGGGATACCTCTTGATGGCCCAAAAATTACCGTAAGGGGCTTGTGGTCGGTGTACAATACGAATTTGCGGCCCCACAGGTACTGGTGGAATTTCCTAACGCCGAAAATGATGGCCAAGGCCTCTCGTTCAATTTGGGCATACTTTGTCTCTGCAACTGTGAGTGTCTTTGACGCGTGCGCGATTGGTCTGTCTACCCCGTGGAGCCGGTGGTAGATAACAGCTCCGAGACCTTTTGAAGACGCGTCGACTGCCAAGAAAATTTCCTTAGTGGGATCGTAGTGTGTTAATACCTTCGCTGATGCTAGCATGCTCTTGATGCTCTCAAAGGCTTCGACGCACGCCTGTCCACAAGATTACGGGACCAGAGACCGTCCGTCGCAGGTGTTTCCGCTGTGGGAATACCAACCACGGACCCGATGCATGTAGATTCAAGAAAGAAGAATGCCACTTTTTCGGGAAGGCTGGTCATATCGCTAAGATGTGTCAGAATGGACGTGCATCGATGTCCACCGGGAAACACAAGCCCAAGCACTCGAGCAGAGTCAAGCTAGTTACGGACGTGTTGCTGGCAGATGAACAGGACGGGCGATATCTGAATTGTAATCTTTTGGGCAAGGATATCACACTGCAAGTGGATACTGGGTCACGGGCCACGTTGCTGGATGACCGCACGTTTATAAAGCTTGGGAAACCGAAGCTAGAGTCTTCGCCGTATCGACTACGCGGTTTGAATAAGGGCGAAATTCCACTTCGTGGACAAACGGAATTGGATGTTTCGTTCGGAAACCGAACGCAAAGGTTGCAGGTGTTGTTCACACGGATGGAACACACGAATTTACTTGGAAGAGAGTGGATTAGGCGACTGGATATCGACCTCAACAGGCTGTTTGTGGGGAGCGTCGGTATTGCCAAGGAGTCACTAAACGAGATTTTGGGAAAATTTTCAGCGCTCTTCCGCCCTAGCCTCGGAAGGTGCACCAAGTTGCTGGTCCATCTTCATGTACGTGAGGGGGCACAACCGAAGTTCTTCAAACCACGCCCTATACCTTTTGCCACAAGACAGGCAGTAGAGACCGATTTACAACGTCAGGTGAAGAATGGAGTGTTGCAACCGGTGGAGGTATCAGATTGGGCGACACCAATCGTGGTTGTGCCCAAACCAAACGGGGCCGTCCGTGTCTGCGGAGACTTTAGTGTCACGGTTAACCCGCAGCTGGCCATTGCACAATATCCCATCCTCGTCGCCAGTTGTGATAACTAGTAGTGACATTGAGTAGCAACAGCAACGTTTATTCCAAGGTGGAACCGCGACTGGAATGCAGCGCGGACCGGCAAACAAGCACACAAGCAACAACCCTCAGCGCGAGCCAAAATCAACCTTAGCTTCGTCACCTGAAGCTCTATCACAGTCGGGTACATCCCACCTTCTGGTAACATTGTTGGTGCCATGTATTCTGAAACAGGACATGCAGTACCACTTGTGGATGGCATTCCTGCTGGTTCTATAATGAAAGCATACGATATCACATGTATCAGCAGGAAAGCAGATACACAACGAGGAACAAAAATACTCCGCAAGATGGACAAACCCGGAATGCAGTTGAGGTGTTCTGTGGTCAGTCTTGTTGCCCACTAAGTCCCCACTAACAGCTAAGAGTGGTTGCAACACCATCATCTCATCATCACACGTAAACGTAAAAGAAGCCTCTTTTGTGCCAATGTGTTTTACATCCAAGACTGGAATAGAACTCTATAAAATGGGCACTGTAAATACCGAAACTCCTGTAGCTCTAATGTCACAGCCCCAACGACAACCAATACGATTCGTTATAGCTCCGAGGCCTGTGACATCTCTTTGAGGGTTTTTATCTCGCGAAGTGTGATACGTGACAAAAATAATTATTTTTTTATCGGTATTATGGTGTGGAAAACATGCACCTATGATGTAACAAACCATCTCCATGAAAGCGTCGCAACCCCTATAATCTTTCCTAGACACTTCGGATAGTTCAAATGGCTAAAGTACATGGAGTACCGTTTGCCATGTGCACAGGAAACACGTGAGTGTTTCCCATCACCCAACTGCAAGATACCAGTTAATGGCAAATGAGGTGCCGAAAACCAAAAATCCTAGATATGAGGCTGCTTGTACACATTCACTGAGGCCTTCTGTTGTCCAGTTGCAGTCAATGCTTTGCATAGTTGTCAGTGTTTCAGTGACACATTCAGTGTATTCCTTGCAGCGAGCTTGTGTAGCCTCTTGCTTCTGATTAGGGTCTCATTTACAATCACCGCAAACAGAGATTGAGCACAGCTACAGTAAGCTCCTGTACTTAACATAATGTGAAAAGTAGCATTATTTGAATACCTAAAACAAACAGACCCAGCCTGAGCAGTGAAGGAACAATGCGATTTCGTATTTCAGTAGTTTTTCCACATGCATTCCTCTTGTGTAGACACAACATGTAGCACAAGATAAGGTAGAAGTGGTGTTCTGATATCTTAGATATATCTTGCAGCCGCCTTGGAAAGACTGGACCATCGTCCTCTATACTTAGTGAAGCTCCTCGGAGAATGGCCGAGGAATCTTAGACAGCATGCAGCAGCTGCTTTAATGACAATTCTTGTGGACATTACAGCGCCTCTAACTTTTTAGTCTTACTGTTTTTTTCTTTTTTTTTACCTTCAAGTGTTTTGGAGTAGCCGGCTCCTGCCTTTTTGTAGGAGCCACCATCTCCATATTTTTCTTTTTATTCCAACTCCGCCAGCTTAGATACATGACCGAGAAACAGCATTGAGGGAAGAAAATTTGTAGTGCACACAATGACAGGGTGTCCTTCAGAGGTCCTCGAGAAGAGGAGGTACATCCACTATCCCTTCCAGCTGTTCGAATTTTTCAGTCCCTGTAAATGAGGAGTGCAAGACAAGACCTTAGTAGTCCCTGCTAGCTCGAAATATTGTAAATCACCTTCATGGAGTCAAAGCTGCCCTCCAAAGACTCGATGTGCACATCTTGTATGACCTTGATTCTCATGAATATGTGAAGCAACACTATGATCCAAATATCCGGGATAATATCGCGAGCCACTTTATCAGGACCAATTTCCCATTATCATTACTTGTCCATGCTCACCAGTAGAGGAGGTCTACAATGATGTGGCGCCATTTTTGTAGCACCTGACGTTGCTTCACCAGTGCTGCTGCATGTATCTTTTTTCTTAGGCCTGGCAAGGAGAAGCAGCGTAGTATAATTATAATGGTTAAGGCTAACATCGCTAATAAATCAGCAAAAGGCAGCTGCACAGTTAAGCCACAAAGGTGATCAATAATGTTAACAGCAAAGCTTTCCCTCAAATGCACAACTTCGAATAGGAAATATGTGGTCGAACAACACAAGCTTGACTGCACATATGTGTTATGATGATGAGCACTACAATGCAAATATTGCTTATTATCGCTTGCAATGTGCTGCACGTCAGGGCAGTGATTCATAGATGAATGAGCCTGATTGCGCCTGCCGGTGATGAGCACGCTGGCTGTCATCCCTTGCTGGTCAAGCTGCTCGAAAACCCTTTGAATTTCGGCCTGCTGGTTGCTGAAGTCAACTTCAGTGCACTAGAACAAAATGGAATTTGTGTCACGTGATAACCTTACAGTACAACTTGAACACACAGCGCTCACAGAAACAGGCCGGATTTTAAAGACAACAATGCTGCCATATAAGTGGGACACTGGACTGTTCCAGGATTGGGAGAAGGCTGAGCGTGATCATACAGAGGTAAAGACAGACACGGAGCGCCTCAAAACAGGAACCCTCAATTTGTTGCTGATTTCAGCTGCTGTGACTTCTTCGTATTCTCTGTGCCCAGGATCAGGCTCCTTCAAACTCACGTAATTTTGCAACCAACCTCTCTGATAAACAGCGTAGTTTCACATACAACCGCGGACCATAGGGCTCAGCAGCCCCACATTTGTCGTTCATATTGTCTGCATGCCAGAGACCCATAGTGCAAGTTCGGGCGGAAACTTACCCGAAACTTCGGTCGCTCGGTGCTATCCTCTTTGTCGTCGTCGAAGGAGGCAGGTGCCGCATTCCTTTTCAGCGACCTTTCGAGTCCAATCAGCCGTGAGGTGAACGACCTCGTAAATTCTGATGTCAAATGCTTCGAGCACACACCTTGATAAGGTCAGAGTACTCGACCACTGGTTTCGCATCCCCCAACCAGGCACAAAATCATCAACTGATAACACAGGTACGAATCATCTTCGTTGTTAGCGTACCAGCTCGTAATACGAGGAACACAGCATTCTCAGAATTCTCTCGCACTGCATCTCTCACAAGATAACACCTTAGACAAAGTTGTGTGTACAGAGCAGCCGAAGGAAAACGATGATGACGGTTGTGATGTCACTGGTATGAGCGGACGATCGGACGGCAAACCAAAAAATGGATTTCTCCGTAAATACAGGGTATTTGACCAAACTATTTTGGACGTACACCCAGTGTGCACCAACCTTTGTGCCTGCTCGCTTTTGTTGTGATCTGTGAAAGTGAATTCACCCCGGAGCCGACCTTTAACAACGGTTGACTAATATTAGTCCATTATATTATTCTCGGATAGTAAAGTACCGATACATTTCACAGAAATATGTTTTAGGTCACGTAGCAAATGGTTAATTTGCTAAAAAAAATGCGAAGTTGGCCTTTTGAGCAAATGCGGCGTGCAAAAAAGGGCAAATGTGTACAAAAAAGGGACAAGTTACTGTTCCGGATTTGCCACCGAGGTACTGATCATTATCCCAGCTACCAATACTGAAAGTATCTCCAGGTCGTTTTTCCTTTATCTCAAGCGACGCATGTTTAAATTTGCCAAAGTACGAGAAGCATGAGATGGCGCGGAGCGAGATGGTTGTAGGACCAGAACGGCGCAATGCGGGATTAAGTATTGCACAACGTCCGCAGTATGCCCCAGTAAATAGAGGGGTGACGATGTAGTGCGGTCCTCCACTCTGCAACTCAGTTGTTTGACACAGATTATAGTTTGTAGTTGGTGGTGCTATACTTCTGACAGTTTGAAAAAAGAAAAAAAAAAGTAACAAAAACACACACGGTGAGGCCACTTGTGATTGAGGGTCTGAAGTTGGGAAAGTCGGTATATGACATGTTCACACCCCGGCAGTCACAAACAGACAGAAGACAGATAAGACACAGACAGACGCCTTCCTTTGATAAAACTTCAATAGAAATTACCCAAGCAGCAAAATGCACTGAAAGTAGAGTGCAATAGGTGTGGACGGGTAGATGAAAGGCCTTGAACAGATTCATGAAACTACAGAACACTGATAAGACAGATACCGTCCACCCCTAATGCACTCGACTTCCAGTACATTGTGCTGCTTGGGTAGTGTCCGATGGCAGCGGGATCGAGAGGTATATGAAGTATTTCTGATTCAGGAAAAAGGAGAACAATGTGTCAGCCCAAGCAGCACAATGTACTGAAAGTCGAGTGCAATATGGGTGGACGGTACGTGCCTTATCAGTGTTCTTTAGTTTCACGAGTAACCGGCCTCGGTGGCTCAGTCGGTAGCGTGTTCGCCTTCTGATCCCGAGATCGCGGGTTCGAACCCGGCCGAGGACGCCAGCAACTTGGTGGCAGGGTACAACTTGCTTAGACACGCCGTCTTCCGCGAGGGACGTTAAATACGGGGTGCCGTGTGATGAGCTTTCATCGCACGTTAAAGAACCCTCAGGTGGGCAAAAGCAATCCACAGACCGACCGCTGTGGCGTCGCTCATGATCTCAGTTGTCTCGCGACGTAAACACCCAATTATTATTATTAGTTTCACGAGTTTGTTCAAGGCCTTCCACCTACCCGTCCACCCCTATTGCACCCGACTTGCAGTACATTGTGCTGCTTGGGAGCGCTCCCTCTATGACCCTCATTCAGGAAGAATTGTGTTATCTCAAAAAGCAGGTCGAATGGATTGGGAAGCGTGTACGTGGTCTGGTATTTAAGGATGTATGGGTATTGAACAGTAAAGTAGTCGTGAGTTGCAGTTCGTCCTGTCTTGTGCGTGCCTTTTGTCTGTATTTGTGGCTGCGGCGGTGTCAACTTTCCACTTGTGACGCCGCTGCAAGTGGGGAAATTACTCCGCGCCATTTCATGTTTCTCGCACTATGACAACTTTTCAATTCGCCACACGCGATAAACAAAAAAAACGCCGGACAGATACTTTCAGTATTGGTAGCCGGTATAATGATGCGTACCCCGGTGTAAAATTCGGCTCTTAACTCGTACGTCAATGTCCTTTTTTGCACGCCGAATTTGCCGTTATTTGCTCAAAAGGCCAAATTCGCTTTTTTTTCCAGAAAATAAACCATTTGTCACATCACCTAAAATATTTTTATGTGCAATGTATTGGTACTTTACTATCGGACAAAAATGTAACCAGGTGAGTTTAGCCAACCGTTGTTAACGAAAAAAAAATCCGAACTTGGCACAGTGCGCGCTTTTTGCTTGCCCAGTATGTTGCTGATCGTTTGAGGTACGGAAGCTGTGAGACGTGAAACTATCCTTCCTCAAAACGACCTAATTCGAATTTTATTGTTTGCTTATACCGTGTCCCATCTACAAGCGCCAAAGCGCGTTGGTTTTTAGCCCTAAGCAGATACTCGATCCCGCCCTACGGCCGTTCCACACTGCGTTGGGAAAACATATTTTGTTTTTCTGACGCACGTTTACGCATCTCCCAAAATCATTTTTCGTTCTCGGAAATCACACCACTGGGACGGTTGAATTGGAATGACTCAGCTAGATAATGATGTTATGTTAAAGGTGACCTATGCCGATATACCAAAAAGTCGAAACGGTTGTGATATTCTGAAAGCCCACATCCAGCTCGCCCCAAGATGCACCTTCGTTCTCCCAGTTCGGTACAGTTGCATATAAAAAAAAGACAGATAATTCATTCCGAAACACACATGGGCGCAGCTATTTTTATGACGTAGATGCACCCGAACGGGCATTGTGACGTCGCCTTCGTACTTGTCAGTGAATTCCAGCTACGGCTGTTCGTGGCCTCACGTATCTGTGCTTTAAGATGGCGGACAGCCCGGTTCCGCGATAAGTAAACAGTGCAGCAGCTACGAACTTGTTCGTGAAGCATGGTCTGTGCGATGTTGTGACTGGAATTCGCCGTTTGTGTTTTGTGAGCACTTACAATTTGTATCAAGGCGCGCCTGCGTTAGCCCCTTAACAGCACTGTCCATTGTAGGGCCAGTTATCTTAGGAAATTGACTGACGTTTCGACAGCTGTTTTAGCAAGAAAATGCCGACAGCGTCTCGTTTTGGCAGGAAAAATCGTGCTGTGTATTTGAGAAACCGCATGACAAGTTCTCTGTACGATTTACCAATGTGCAACACCGTCGACGATGCTATGGAACGACGAGCGACGTAAAACGAAACACAAATCACATTTAAAACTTTTTCTGGGATTCTGTATATTTTCCAGAAGCTTTCTTTGAATCACACATTCCCATGTCATGCTGCTTCGTGTGGCACACTACGAACTACTGCATTTCATGTCTATCTGGATATTGTTTGTAATGAGAACCGTAGCACAAAAACATGCACACGAAAGCTCCATAAGCCAGGTGATTGCACACTATGCAGACGCAAAAGAAATACCAGAGCACGTATTGCCGCTTCCAAATGATGTTTTTAGAAATGTGGGGTCTGAAGAGTTAGAGCATAGCATAGATCCTAGAAATCAAATAAGTTAGTGCACCTTATTCCTCTGTAGAGTGCGGTTTCATCTCTCAACTGAGCCCATGGCGAGTAAAAGAGGCAATATATGTTACTTGTCGACCTGGATGACATCGTCGGTCAACCACGGAGTTAATTCCGCACTCAGGAATTATTGCACAAATCGCTTTGTATTTAATAGGTATCATGTAGGACATGATATACAATATGCAAGTTGCAAACCTCTGTCCAGCGTTCTGGACTGCCTCTTACCTTTACAGTTAGAGGCACGTACCAAACCGTTCGCAAAGGGCAGTCTTACAGGGTCCATGTAGCTTGTCTTCATCGAAGTTATGCGTTAGCATAACCATTGCGCATGAAGCACAATTATATATGCTTGGATATCTGTCGTCTATCTAATCTTCTGAACCATATGTGTGGTTGCATAAGAAATTATTCTTTATGCGCATTACCTTCCTAGTCCTACATGTGCACACGAGTAACAGCGAATGTATGTGAAGAGGCAAAAACAATGCTAGACTCTGCCATCATTGTGTACCTTTAACCTTTCCACATTTATGTCTGGTGAGCAGGGAATACCTCACTTGAAATGACGACATTTGTGTATTGTTTGGCTGGCACCTTCAAGGACCTGATGCAAATATGAATGTCAACAAGGAAAGTACTTACAAATTATTCCTATGTATTCAAATGCAGATATGACAATTCTCTTTTTGTACCTCAGCACAGTACAGTTTCAAATTTAATACACTGCACAGCATCAGCAATCTTAAAGTATCTCAAGAGGAATCATATAAAGTTCCACAATAAGAGGCTGGGCAATCAAACCTCCAAAGGACAAAGTAGTTCAAGAAAAATGTGAATAATCGGTTGCCATTGCGTTGTGTACTATTATGCACAGTTCATGAAGGAACATGTTTTGTCATTGCATTGCCTCCATGTGTGCACTAGAACAGACAGCTTTCCAGGTTGCTGTTTTTTGCTTTTCTACGCTCTTTTTGTTTTTGTTTGTTTTTGCAATAGCAAACATGGCCATAGTGAAATACAAGCAGACAGGGACAGGATGAGACAGCTACAATGCGACTGCTAGCTCTCAACTGATATATTTATTAGGAGATTCTGGAATATACACGTAGATGCTGCTAAACAAACGACAATTTAACCAACAGAATAACAGATCAGAAAAAGAGGTTTTATATCTTCCCCCTCATATTCTATTTCACAGGCAGCCCTATTATCATTCTGAATGTGCCCGTGCGCCACTTTGAGATCACGTATCTCGGTCAGAAGCACATCCAACAGCAGGCTGCTTACACATGCAACTGTCTTGGGTATCTCTAACCACATGTTATTTAAATGCAGCCTTGATCTCTGTGTTCCTGAAATCTAGATCCAGAGTCCCTCCAATGTGTTTGTAGCGGCACCTGCTGACAACGACGAGCCCTGTCTCTGCCCTGCTCGTGCTGACTGTTCGTGCGATTATTCGTTAGTTGAGATCCGGCACTCACGCAGTAAAGTGGTTGTTGCCTCTGTCTCCTCTATTGTCGTGACTTGACTTCGCGACAATCTGGTGACCCGAACACTGAATGCCGATGCCTGATCCTCCTGCCTCTATGCCACTTCTCCGATCGGGTACCGACACCTCAGCGGCAGCCACAGCTGCGGCGCAGATTGCTCAACGCAGCACCACAGAAGCTCTCGGGGGTCCCGAAGATGCTATTCGTCTCCGTTTTCCGCCGTTCTGGACCCAAGACCCCGAGCTCTGGTTTGCCCAAATCGAGCGGCAGTTCGACGCCCGCCGCGTCACTTCCCAAGCCGCCAGGTTCGGACATGTCGTCAGCGCTTTGCCCATGGATGCCGCTGCCGAAATTCGAGATATCATTCTCCGTCCGCCGGCAGAAGCGCCGTATGATACCCTGAAACGGGAATTGCTCGCCCGTACTACCCTCTCTACTCATCGACGTCTTCAACAGCTCCTTAGCGCTGAGGAGTTGGGCGACCAGAAGCCGTCTCAGTTACTCCGCCGCATGCGCCATCTCACAGGTGATACACCTCTCGACTCTACCATCCTGCAAGAACTCTTTCTCCACCGCTTGCCATCCGACATTCGGGTGGTCTTAACCGCAGCCGGCGAGATGACGTTGGACGACATGGCGCGGCTGGCGGATCGTATCCTCGACTTGCGCTCAGACTCCGTTGCAAGCGTTACCCGCTCCGTTCATGCATACGGCAATCCGGACCCCGTACCTCCCCCGGCTCACACGGTGCCGCCCGTTCCTGCCATCACACCTTTTGCCGAGTATCCTGATGGTCAGCGCTCGATCTCAAGTCTTTCCGTCACTGTCAACACCCTACAATCCAGCGTTGATCGGCTCACACAGCTTGTAACTGGATTGACCACTCTGGTTGCCTCTACAACCGCGCGACAACATCGATCGCCTTCACCGCACTACCGGGATACCCGTCGCCGACACACTCGCTCGCCCCGACGACACCGCTCTCCATCTCCAGCTCAGTCTTCACCTTACTGTTGGTACCATGCCAAGTTCGGTCCCCGGGCCCGTAACTGTCAACCACCATGTACGTGGCCGGGAAACCACAGCCCCGGCAACTGAACGCGGCCGAAGTCGCTGGGCCTGATAACAGCCGCCTCTTTTACGTCCACGACACCATCAATCATCTTCGCTTTCTCATCGACACTGGCGCTGAAGTCAGTATCATTCCACCCCATCCTTCGGACCGTCATCGCACTTCTCAGCATTCATTGCAAGCTGTAAATTCTTCACCAATTAAATGTTTCGGTGAGCGATCCCTCACCCTGAACTTGGGCCTGCGTCGGAACTTTCACTGGGTCTTCATCATAGCCGACGTCTCTGATGCCATCATCGGTGCGGACTTCCTCAAGCACTTCGATTTGATGGTCGATGTGAAGGGACGACGCCTCATTGATAACGGCACAGGCCTATCTGTCCGCGGACTTCGTGCCTTCTGTAACCCCATTGGCCCTGTCTTCACCCGCCCATCTGCACCTGTGCAGTTCCGTGACATCCTTAACGATTTCCCCGACATCGTCCGTTTGCCACCTACAGATGCACCCCCTCTCCATACCACCACGCACCACGTCCTCACCAGAGGCCCCCCGGTGCATGCGAAGCCTCGCCGTCTTCCGCCTGATCGCCTTGCGATCGCCCGTCGCGAGTTCGACCATCTCCTCGCCTTGGGGTACATTCGTCCGTCCAGCAGCCCATGGGCTTCGGCATTGCATATGGTGCCCAAAAAGGACCCGGGAGATTGGCGACCGTGTGGGGATTATCGGGCGCTGAACGCTGTCACCATACCCGACCGTTACCCTTTACCACATCTTCACGACTTCGCCGCAAATCTCCACGGTGCCTCACACTTTTCCAAGATCGATCTTATAAAGGCTTACCACCAGATCCCCATGGAGCCCAGTGACATTCCGAAGACCGCAATCACGACCCCGTTCGGCCTCTTCGAATACGTTCGAATGCCCTTCGGTCTTCGCAACGCCGCGCAAACTTTCCAAAGATTCATTGACGAGGTCCTTCGTGGTCTGCCTTATTGTTTCGCCTACCTCGACGATATTCTGGTGGCTAGTTCCACTCCCGAGGACCACGCCGAACACCTTCGCCAATTGTTCGAGCGTCTACGTCAGCATGGCATTGTCATCAATCCGGCTAAATGCGAACTCGGTGTTCCTTCCCTCACCTTCCTCGGCCATCGCATTGACAGTTCCGGCATCACCCCTCTGCGGCAGAAGGTTGACGCCATTGACCGATTTCCCCGCCCTACCACACGGCGGAAGCTTCGTGAATTTCTGGGCATGGTGAATTTTTATCGCCGCTTCATACCGCACTGCGCGCACACCATCAAGCCGCTCTGTCATTTGCTGGCTGGCCCTGGCGGTCCGTCGAAAACCATCGAGTGGATGCCATCCGCTGACCAAGCTTTCCGGAAGATAAAGGAGGACATCGCCTCCGCTTCATTATTGGCTCATCCCATCCCAGACACTTCACTCGCACTCTTCGTGGATGCCTCTTTAGAAGCCGTTGGGGCCGCTCTGCACCAGCTCGGCCCGCACGACCAGTTACAGCCGCTGGGTTTCTTTTCCAAACCCCTCAAGCCCGCCGAAGCACGGTACAGCACTTTCGGGCGCGAGCTGTTGGCGGTGTACCTGGCTATCAAACATTTTCGCCACCTTCTCGAGGGACGCCAGTTCATTGTTTATACCGATCACAAACCTCTCACCTACGCAATCACATCTGCCTCTGGTTCTCACTCGCCCCGAGAGATCCGTCACCTGGCCTACATCGCCGAGTTTACGACCGTTCATCAGTTTACGACCGTTCATCAGGCACGTTCCTGGTCATGCTAACGTCGTTGCGGACGCTCTCTCTCGAGCTCACATTGCTGGCCTGGCCCACCATCTGTCACCAGACATTGACTATGTTGAGCTTGCAGAAGCGCAAGCGAACGACCCCGACATGCCTGCCATGGTTCAGTCATCTCCGTCCCTCAACATCCACAAGCTTCCCTATCCTGGAACCTCGAGCCTCTTGTTATGCGACACCTCTACGGCTACCCCACGTCCTCTGGTTCCCCACGACTTCCGTCGCCACATCTTCAACCGCTACCACTCTCTGCATCACCCCGGCAACAAGTCGACGCAGAGACTCATTGGCACCCGCTTCGTCTGGCCGTCCATGAATCGGGACATCCGCCAGTGGGCTCGGAATTGTTTGGCCTGTCAGCGTTCCAAGATCCAGCGCCATACGACATCCCCGTCGATGCCCTTTCCCACCCCTGATGCCCGCTTCCGCCATGTACACTTAGATCTGGTGGGTCCTCTTCCTCCGTCTGCCGGCTTCGCCTACCTCTTCACCTGCATTGACAGGTACACCCGGTGGCCTGAAGCGGTACCTATTAAGGATATCACGGCTGAGACAACCGCTCTCGCGTTCCTGTCCTCCTGGGTGGCGCGTTTTGGAGCTCCCGCCGTTATCACGACCGATCGCGGACGCCAATTCACGTCCCGCCTCTTCGCCGACGTCTGCAGATTCCTTGGCGCTCGCCATCACTTCACCACGGCCTACCACCCAAGCGCCAACGGACTGGTCGAGCGGTTCCATCGCACGCTCAAGACCGCTTTACGTGCCGCTGAAGACCCGACCCATTGGGTCGAGCGCTTGCCTTTAACGCTCCTTGGCATTCGTGCAACCTCCAAGGTAGACTGTGGCGTTGCACCATCCACCCTGCTCTTCGGGTCTGCCTTGCGTCTCCCAGGGCAGTTCTTCGACGCAGCGACTCTAGCCCAGCCCGCACCCGACCCTCTTCACTTCGCCACACGCCTCGAAGAACATGTGGCTGAGTTTCGCTCGCCAGTCCCACGCCATTCATCTTCTCGTCCGATATTCGTGCACCCAGATCTTTCCACCGCCACCCATGTCTTCCTTCGCCATGACGCCATCCGCCGTCCACTCCAGCCTCCTTACGACGGCCCCTTCCTGGTGCACTCGAGGCAAGACAAGACCCTTACCCTCAAATTTCCGGGTCGTCTCGAGGTCGTATCCATAGACCGCGTCAAGCCGGCATTCCTGGACACTTCTACAGCACCGACCCCTCGGCTCCTGTCCCCTCGCCCTTTACCCCCGCAAGCTGCCCTCCCAGCTCCGCGGTGCGTCCATTGGGCTCCAGTCTCCCCGCAAATTCACACCTTTCCCGCTTCGTACCCATCCGGGAATCTGCGGTGACGACCTAGCCGTGCGCGGCCTTCCCGACTTCCGCCACGTCTTCCGGCCTTGCCTTCGTCAACCTCCGGTCTAGGCGGGGGGCACTTGTAGCGGCACCTGCTGACAACGACGAGCCCTGTCTCTGCCCTGCTCGTGCTGACTGTTCGTGCGATTATTCGTTAGTTGAGATCCGGCACTCACGCAGTAAAGTGGTTGTTGCCTCTGTCTCCTCTATTGTCGTGACTTGACTTCGCGACATGTTGCCAAGTTTCTCGAGGACATCAAAAGTCTGTCCTTGGCTGCCTGTGTTTGACTGGTTCTCAGATACAAACTACCCCAATTCAACACAGTAGGAAACACAAATTTGTAAATAGCATCTGTTGATTGCACTGTACATACCCCCCATATAAAGGATCATAGTGGATACTACAACATGTGCGATCATGTCAGGAACGCAAGAAAGCTAGATTTGAAACCACCCTTACGTCGTAGTAGTATTTGTGTGAAGCTACGCAATTCTTGTGCTGCATATAATTTAAAGCATATGTTTCACCTGCCAGCGTGATGATCCCCTGAAATGCAATTCTAACTTGACTGGAACTACCGGTTCTGAAACCTATACCTGGCATGTGTAGCATCAGCGCAGCTGTGGAAAAGACAAACACACACGGGCTATGTTGTTACTGTGTAACAGCTGCTCTGGCTACTAAAATGAACATGTTCCAAGTAAATATAACATGGCTGACACAATACGCCGGCGAAAGCTAAGAAATAAAATTAGTAGTTAAATGTACAATACATAAACACTTGCCAAAGTATGACAGTTTCCTTCTGCATTCGTGCCCTGTCATTCATCCCACTTAAAGGAAGTACTGAACAGTGTGACAGCATTACACGCTCGTTTGACAGAACTTGAACAACATTACATATCACACGATAAAAGTAGAGTGAACATAATGTGCAGCTTTCCATTCACGCTTAGTGGCCGCGACAGTAATGCATGAAGGCCATTGCTAAGTTCTGTTGAGAAACACCACTTTCTGTTCGCCATGTCTGAATGAAACGTACCTCACCTGATCCAAAGTAACCGTTCTGAGTTGGAACACACACAGAGGAAAACACAACGCACGCCACATCATTAGCAGATAGGCAAATGGGCTGTGGCGACCTCCACCTTTGGACAAAGTCAACAAGTAATTCACCAAAAGTCAATGAGTACCTGAAATGTAACATCCCTGACTGGTAGCAGGACGGTCCACATTCATTCCTGCTGCTAGCACCGACTGGCTTTTCCATAAATTATTTGTTGAAATTTCCATGTGCTTGTGAACATGAACCATTCATCAACCACTGTGTCCTCATGAGGTGATGAGGGTTTGTCATCCCAAAGAGAGTCCCTTTCTTGCATGTGCCCTTACGGTTGCTCACCACTGCAGAAAAAAAAGGGAAATTATTTAATGACAAGAAATTGATAGTCATGTGTACAGTGTACTTTATAATGATTCTGCACAACAGAAAGAACACTTTCGCACAGAAGACTGAACTTCTTCAGGTCTAACATCAAGTTACAAAATTCCAGAATATCTAAGACATGTTGTAAGGTAGAGAGCAAGTAGAGCGAGGGTTGGCACAAACATACAAATAAAAATAGAAACACACTATAATAAAATAAAAGAGGGTACGGCACCATCAGTTTCAAACAGACAAGAGATGAGTTCTGTAGCATAACACTTGAATGACCACGGCGGCCAGATAAGTATTTGGCACAAAAGTCATTCACGGGCGAGACATTCAGGGAAACAGTGCTACAGTGTCTTGTCAACTCATCCCTTGCCGGCTTGAAACTGATGGAGTTGTACCCCCTTTTTATTTTACTATATACTATGTTTGTACATTTATTTTTATGTCTGTACCAACCCTCTCTCTCTGCCTTACAACATGTTTTATATATTCTGGGCTTTTGTAACTCCACGTTAGACATTAATAAGAGTAGCCTGGTGAATGAAGGTCTCGTCTCATTAAAATTTAGATGCTCTCAACTGTCTTCTTTCTGTTGTGGATCTCTATCGCAAGATACCTGCACATTACTGTTCTACGTACTGTGACTTTGCAGTAGGATTATGAACTTTTAATAAAAAGACTACACAGCACTGCTGAGGTATTTTTGCCTAGTGAACAACATGTATGCAGTGCGCACACTAAATTTGTGCAGTGGACCCACTAAAAATGTAATGAATGTGGCACTGCCCACAGTAATGCACCAAGTTCAACACAAGTATTGTAAAATCCAGGTATTTTAGCTTACATGCCAATCTAGTACCACTATCGAGTGTGACGTTGTGAAGTTCCCATTTTTCTTAGCTCTCAGAACACAGACGGTGAATTAATAAGAGTAGACAATGTTAACATGAGTTCTGGCTGTTCTTCAATCAAACATTCACAGATAGTAAAGGCACCTTCCACAATGGACGTTCATGACAGCGAAAATTCTAAAACGTTATCAGAGACGACAGCAGCTTCTGCATGTCAGAAAGGATCTGATGTAAACAGTAATCCAGCTAACAGTAACAAAACTGTGCAAAAGACAAATTAACTGAATTAATGTAACCTTGAAACAATGACTAGGAAGCAAGCGAGCTTGTGAAGATGGTGCATAATGTAACGTACCTTCTATAACAGACAGTGAAGCTTGTACCACCCCATCCACATGAACCAGTGTCCGGACAGCAAAAGTACTTGAACTGGGAGATAGCAGCTAATCGGAATGGCGACCTTTGTTTTCCACCCTGGATGTAACGTTGAGGGAGCATTTAGGAGTGGTGTCAAGATATCTGCATGAGAGTGCCCATGAAAAGTGGAACATAGCTGAATACTCAAATTATAACATCGCATTGTCATACCTGTTGGTGGCAGCTAGAATGCTACTAACGTGTCAGCAATTTCTTCATGCACCAGATGCAAGCCAGATCCTGCTTCATTTCCGCCTTGAGCGTGCACCTGTGGTAATTCACAACCTAGATTACCAATACGGTTGTGTTGTTAATCGTGGCTATATCAGGGTAAGCGCATTAAGACAGCTGCACAATCGATTCACGAAGCTTGCTATCTCTGCATTTGTAGCTCGACTTACCTTTTTGCTCTCGTCCTTTCCCTTGATCCTCCGTGGCACGTTCAAAATTTGTGCGTCATGCATCTCAGAGTTTCATTAGACGACTTCATGCCGAGACTCCAAATTGCCTCTGGAGTAGCGCGTGACCTATAATAGCATTCGTTGACGAAATCATTGGTGTGGAACTTAGCAGGCACCGCTGTCGCTGTCAGCCAAGAGCTTCACACTGCTTGGTCTTTTGGAAACTTATAATAGATAACACTTGAATGCTCCGATAAATTGTTCTAACAGCGTAGCACCGCCGCGTTCTCGACAACTTCACCGTGGCATATCACATATCATATCGCTCCAGCCCATAAAAGCAAGAAGCCAAGCGGCCAAGCCAACAGTTCATGCCAAGCCGAAGACAGATAAACTGAGGACAGTGAAGTCGATGCGCCCGTGCGCAGGGTATGCCGACGGTCTGACGCGCAGGCGTGGGAACTAAAAAATATGTTTTCTAAAATGCTACAAACAGTTGGACCAATATATTTCGCACATATATACAGTGTTCGCTAATGAACATACAGTGCGAGTATCGTTCAGTTCTGCGGCACTTCAAAATCGGCATATCTGACCTTTAATAGCGTTTTCTGGCAATGTTAATTGTTAATGCTATGTGCTGTGCGACAGGACGTGCAGTAGTACCACTTGCAGACGTTACTCCTCCTGCTTCTACAATGCAAGCATAAAATATTACCCCTACCAGCTGGCTGCACAAGTCCCAAAAGTTTGAATATCGTGCGAGCCGTGAAATATTTTCATTCCCTCATTAGTGAAGACATTATTGCCACACATATTACATAATACACCGTTACTACTAGTACTAGAGAGCAGAGTTGGGGAATTAAAATTCCGGAATTGGAATGATTCCGGAGTGATGCCCAGTTCTTTGCACACCGGAACGGAATGGGAATGGAGTTCAGTCACCAGCTGTTGCGAATAGAATTTGAATGGAATTAGACCCGTTTGAGGCCAGAATGGAATGGCCAGCGAATTGTGTTAAATTGCTGGCCTCCAGCACGCTGGGTTTTGAGCTGAGGCCACTCAAAGCCAAAGTGTTTGGCAACCATTCAGCCGAAGGTCGTCTATAGTTTCGGATTACAACGCAAGAAACGTAAACGCTGGTCGCGGAGCTGGTTCTTGTTTTAAGATGTTAATGTTGGAAACAAAGGAACATAAAATTCATAAAAATAAAGCAGTATACGATTTTGTTGTGCATTGGCTGTTGGTGGGATATCTAGTATCCAGTTACATGTTTCTTTTCTTTTTCTTTTGCAGTGATCAGTGCACCAGTTAATAACTTATAGTGCACCACGTTAGCTCTGGAGTAGGAATGAGAATGAGCCTCACGTCTTTATTCCGAGGAATTAAAAGGAATGGAATTTTTACTCGCGACCACTCCTTGGAATAGAATTGGAATTGAATGGATCGACCCATTTCGCAACACTGCTAGAGAGTTTACAAATGCTAATAGTCTGATAGCCAGACAACTACCGGTACTAACATACTACCAATGCTAGAGAGATGATGTTGAATTCACCACTTCAAGCAGGCTCCGTCATGCTGCTTTGACTGACACTGTCGTACAGATACAGTATTTTATATTGAGAGAACGATACATGTGATATTGTGATAAGCGTTATTCGAAAGAAGCACTCGAAGCAGAAACTTTACATTGAGGGAGTCTTCATCTTCAATAGGCGCCAGCAATGAGCGATGGGGACGAAATCCTGTATCTTGTAACATGTTCTGAACATGCCTACAGGTACAAACTGAAGGGCCTTACAAGGGCCACCGAGAGAGCAGGCGACGTCTATGCAGTCTTGCTTTGCTTTTTCACGTCGATGTTCCGCCCGCCGCACTTTTGCCAGTCACTAAAACTGATGGATAATTCTAGTTGGAGAGAACCACGACGGGCTACTGCACACGATATTGTCACGAAGCGAAATGGGCCGGCGAGTCGTCGTTTATTAGACTACTTGGTAGCAAAAGCACAAGACTGATCTTCTTGCTTCTTCTTCATCACGCGCCGAGATGAGATGTACAGCTTCGTGCTTGCCCTGGACGTTTCTCGAAGATGATTCGTGGCATTGCCCCCTCAGTAGATGTGGCATCCTTTCGATGCCGTTCTTCTTCTTTTTTTTTTCTTCGTCATGTTGTCTCCTTCCGACCAGTCTACAGCGCTACCTGCTGTAGTACGGCTTGAGTCGAACGATGTGAACTATTTCAGTCCTCGGGGGTCGTCGAGAGGGAGCGCTGCCCTCGGATACCACTTCGTAATCCAGGTCTCCAACGCGTCGAAGTACTTTGCAGGGACCGAAGTGGCGCTTGAGTAGCTTCTCGCTAAGGCCTCGTCGTCGAATCAGCGTCCAAACCCATACCAAGTCGCCTGGACTGAAGCGTACGCCTTGACGTCGCAAATTGTATCTTCTTTCATCGACGCGTTGCTGTTGACCAATGCGTAGTCTGGCCGGCTGGCGGGCTTCTTCTGCTCGCTGTGTAAAATCCAGAGCGTCGTTTTCCTCATCACTGGGTTCGCGGAGCAGCATCGCGTCCAGCATAGTCGATGCGTCATGGCCGTGTGCAAGGCGGAACGGTGTGAATCCCGTTGTTTCCTGGACAGCCGTGTTAGAGGCGATTGTGACGTAACGCAGTATTTCGTTCCATGTCTTGTGCTCGACGTCGACGTACATGGAAATCATGTCGGCAAGGGTTTTGTTTAGGCGTTCGGTGAGCCCGTTCGTCTGCGGATGGTACGCCGTTGTCCTCCGGTGGGCGGTGTGGCTGAGTCGAAGGATTTCTTGTGTTAGCCTGCTTGTAAATGCCGTTCCCCTATCGGTGATTAAGGCCGTCGTAGCTCCGTGCCGTAGTACGATGTTCTCGATGAAGAACTTCTTCGCCACTTCTGTTGCTGTGCCCTGTGGAAGTGCCTTAGTCTCGGCATAGCGTGTCAGGTAGTCGGTGGCAACGATTATCCAACGATTTCCGGAAGACGAACGTGGGAAGGGCCCAAGTAGATCCATCCCAATCTGCTCGAACGGCGGCGACGGCGGTGTGATTGGCTGAAGGTATCCAGAAGGTAGTACCGGCGGCGCTTTTCGTCGTTGGCATTCCCGGCACGTCCTTACGTAGTGGTGGACGGTCTTGGCCAGTAGTACTTTTCCCATATACGGGCGAGTGTCCGGCTGTATCCCAAATGACCTGACAACGGTTCGTCGTGGCAGGATTGAAGAATCTCGAGGCGCATGTTTCCAGGCACAACGAGAAGCCACTAGCACTTTGTGGTGCGTGGTTTTCTTTGTAGAGGATACTATTACGTAGGGAAAAACTTGGGAGTGATCTTCTAAAGATGGAAGGAACGTTGTCTGCCCGGCCCTGCAGATAGTCGGCGAGGGTCTTCAATTCGGGGTCGTTGTACTGCTTGATAGACATGGTAGTCGCGCTCATTAGACCGAGGAAGGCGTCGTCGTCCTCGAGACTGTTGTCCTGTCGCTGGAGTGGTGCTCGGGACAAGCAGTCGGCGTCGTTGTGTTTTCTTCTTGACTTGTAAGTGACGGTTACGTCATACTCCTGTAATCGGAGGCTCCATCTTGCTAGGCGTCCTGAGGGGTTCCTTAAGCCAGTCAGCCAGCACAGAGAATGGTGGTCTGTTACCACCTTGAACGGCCGTCCGTACAGGTAGGGACGCAACTTTGTGACGGCCCATATGAGTGCAAGGCACTTCTCTGCCTTAGACTGCGTTCTGCTTGCGTAAGCAATGACACGTTCGACGCAGTCGTGAAGTTGAACGAGCACCGCTCCTAGACCATCGTTGCTTGCGTCGTTGTGTATTTCTGTTTCGGCGTTTGGGTCGAAATGGGCAAGCACGGGTGCGGTCTGTAGACGTGCTCACGGTTATTCGTGCTCACCATTTGTCTTCCGCAGTTTCCGGTGTCTTGAAAGGGATAACTCCGTTTGTGAAGTCGATGACTGCTTCATTTTCGATGAGAAAGTACATTCCAAGTATTACATCCCGTGGGCAGTTCGGCAGAACGGTGAAGCTGACGACGTACTGGATGTCACGCACTTGTATGACTGCAGTGCATCGGCCAGTCGGTGTTACGACGTGTCCACCAGCAGTCCTGATGTCAGGCTCATCTCACTTCGTTTGCACCTTGCGAAGCTTCTTAGCCAGCGTACAACTTATAATGGAGTCGTCGGCCCCGGCATCGATTAACGCAATCATCTCATGGCCGTCGATGAGTATTTTCAGGTTATTGGTAATTTCCCGAGCATCGTAGCGGTGCTGCGGTGCTGTTCGTCGAGTTGGAGGAATTGTAACTTGTTGTCGGTCCGCAGCTTCACCTCCCGGAGCTGCAGTCTTCAGTTTTCCCGGTTAGGGCTGCGCCACACAGGTCGTCTTGCCGGTGACGGTGAACGTGCTCTTCCTGGCGACCTGCTGCGGTGGGGGACGCTCGGGGACATGTCGCGCCGTGAGCCAGCAGAAGCATTCTGCTGCCGTAGATAGTCTTCAATTGCGGCGGGGCGACTACCGCGCTGGGGGGGGGGGGGGGGGGGGGCGTCGAGTGAAAAACCGGGAAGGCCAAGGCGTCGGTAGGGACATCGGCGATAGACGTGGTTGGCCTCTCCGCAGTGGTAGCAGAGCGGCCTGAAGTCGGAAGTCCGTCAAACGTCAGTTTTGCGAAAAGGCTGAGAGTGTGGCGGGACGCTCAGAGTAGGTTGGACAGGCCGAGGAGGCGTCCAACGGTTTCCGTAGTACTGCGGGCGAGTAGGTGGCACCTGTCTCAGAGCGGCGGCGTAGGTTGGTCTCGGTAGTTCGGCGTCGGGGTTGGCGGTTGACGATGTCTGGATTGCCTGCTGGATTGCCTGCGTCCTTGATGATCGCACCGATCGAAGACAAAGGGTCTTGGGCCTTCTCAGGACAGAGGAGAGCTCGTACTTCTTCGCGTACCACCTCTCGAATCAGCTGCCTGAGCGATCCGACGTCGAGGGCAGCGGTTATGGCGAAAGCCTCGTAGCCCTGGTGTTGTTGGTCGACGGTAGCGCGAGGGAGCAGGGTCCTCTCAATGCGGACGGCTTCGTCCAGAAAAGCGTCGGTCGTGGCGGGTTGATTCCGGGACAGGGCGCGAAAAATTTCTTCTTTTACGCCCCTCATGAGTAGCTAAACCCTCTTCTCCTCGGATGCTTTGGGGTCAGCTCGCCGGAAGAGTCGCAACACATCTTCGACGAAGCCACTAACGCTTTCGTTTGGCAGCTGGATCCGTCTCTGGAGCAGATGTTCAGCGCATTCAGCTCGTTGTTGAAAAGCGAACGCCTCGCAGAGTTTGCTTTTGAAGACGTCCCAGGACGTGAGCGAAGTAGTAAAGATAGGTTGAGAAACTACAGGGTGTCAAAACTACGGCACCCCTGCCCCTGAACACTGCACGTATTTTTCCCTGCGCGGCGCGTGTGCGGAGGGTTGTCCACGTGATTATCGGCGGGGGGAGGGCTGCGTGCGCGCTTAGCCTCTCACATTTTTCAGCCTGGGACGACTTCTTTCGACATTTTTGAGCCTTGGTCGATTTGGTTCGCGTATTTTTTCCCGCACCCGGCGGGCGGCGCTCGGGCGGAGGCACTTACCGGTGGGCGGCGCGTGGCCGGAGGGCTGCGTGCGCGTTTACCCTCTCACATTTTTTAACCTGGGCCGCCGACTTTTGTCATTTTTCAGCCTGAGCCGACTTGAATCGTAATTTTTTTTTCAGCTACAACAGGTGTGCAGTAGGCTCTTTACATGCAAAGGATATCCATACACAAAAGTACAAGTGAAAATATATTTATTAAAGTCATTAGTGTCACAAATTATGTTATGACTCTGCGTGAGTGGGAAAAACTTAGCCAAAAATCTGAAGCAGAGGAAACACAATACACGTAACAAAGAATATAATTATTAAAGGTACGACACAATAGCATTGAATAGGTATCACAGATCAAACACAATATTTTTATTAACTCTAATCATGCACACAAGTTTTCAATGAATCAGAAGGGATAGCACAGTTAATCAAAGAAGATATTCTTGATCAATACAATTACAATCGAAACTACAAGTTTTATTATAAAAAGTCTGAGACGTGAGAACCTGATGGATGTATTTTTGGAGTACGTTATGGAAGCTAAGTTTAATATTCCAATATGACACAAATTTAATTAATCAATTCCTATTGAAGTGAATAGCGCAGACATGAGGCAATAATTCGAATCAACACATAGCGTTAATATAGAACCAATCATCCAACATGTAGGGAAATAATAGCTACACCATATCAAAACGAGAAACGATCACCACATTTAATCAGAGAAGGTATTCTTAATCAATATGATTATAAACAAAATTATAAGTTGTATTATAAAAAGTGTAATATTCCTATTTGTGAGAACCATCAGTGCAATAGCGGGAAGTTCTGATAGTTGTATGTAATTAATTGTGAACAGCACAGACACTGGAAGACCATTTTCCGAACGAAATTTACTTAAAACTCGCAGAAATGGTCACCCGCGTCGACGAACCCGTTTCCGGAAAAAACAACACGTTCGCGTGCGGTACCGCGTTAACGCGTCGGGCGCAGAATCGCGTTCGGTTTCGGGTACGGCATTGGGGAAACGCGGCCCGGCGTGTTGCCGAAACCTCTTCGACGACGTGGGTGACCATTTCTTCGAGTTTTAAGTAAATTTCGTTCGGAAAATATTCGTAACTTTTAATATCCACGACATAAAGAATTCGCATTATGTTATAGTGTATACATAAAGTATCAATCCATTCGATTAACTTCCCTGACGTCATGAAAGAGTGCTCGTCAAAGTGAGCGAATTAAAGCTTGCGTATTGTGAAATTACACATTCTACAACACTGATCATAAATCGCAATACCTGTTCAAATTTTAATTAAACTCTTACTGATGTGTGGTAGTCACCACTTCTCCTGAACGTGAATCGATAAATTTTAGCATTTAATCCACAATCAAATATCTTCTATAGTATGTGTGAGTATATGCACAACTTTTTAATCTATGTCTTTGAAGATGGACCAAAAGCCAGGGGGGCTAGACGCATTCATAGCGAGATAAATGCCTGTAACAGTCACAAGGGGCCCTTACCAGTCTGTTACAAGGGTTTAAAAGGATTCCCGTTTTAAGCCCCCGTTTCATTTTCCTCTGCTGATGATGACGCCCGAATAGGTGTCGAAACGTTCACGATTTTTTTCTTTTTACAACTTGTTATGCAAGCCAGTGTTACTTCATACTATTAAAGAATCTATGTCTTTAGAAAAATGCAAGAAATAGCGTGCAGTTTTGACTTTGAAAATTTGAAGAAGATGATGATCTTTACTGTGGAATTTGCGTTTTACAACGTTATGAGCTAAAGACTTATAAAATTAAAGTATGGCCTTTCCATCTGTAGTGGCCGGATGCTATGACACTAAAATAATGTGATAGTTTTTCTGTATGGCTGCGGAAAATCTCGAGTATATTTTGTGAATTGGATCTACGTTTATGTGTGACCTGCGCCGATCTGGTTATTATAATTAATATAACATATCTTCCATTGTGTTTATGCATAACGCTCATCTTCATTGTATATTGGTTTAGCACTTGTGATGGCTGTTGTGTGATCCGCTTCTCCCAAAATCTGATTGCCACTTGGAAATTATTTCATATACGTTTATGTGCAGTGTGTTACGAAGACTACGTGATTAGAAATGTAGACTTGGCCTGCACGTCATGCTCGTAAAATCTTTCGTTTGCATTGTGGCATCTGATAATAGATTCGCTTTTTCGCGAAGGCTTCGTATTATCTCCAAGGCACTGAACCCGAATGCGATTGTAAAAGTCGATGACACTGTGTCGCGAACGCTTTGAGTTATCCCGCCGCAATCAGTTATCTTGCCTTATTTCCCGTTTTGCCATATCTTGGACGGCTCATTTTTCCTATCCAGTCATACAAACGGACAACTGTGCAGACAAAAATATTTATTTATTCGTTCCGTACTCTAATCGAGTGGCTTGTCAAAGACGCCTTTTCTTCTTCTTTTACTATGTCTGGGCTAGTGCAACTAATTGAGAAATATAATAAGTTTTCACATTAGATTAGTGATCCTTTTTGTAATCCTAGACTGATGTATCATGTCTCTAAATTTCAATGACCGATCCTTATTCAGCAATTCTATCCTTCGGGTGTTGAACTTGTACAGAGTGTAGTCGAGTAAAACCTATTTGGTGGTCAGGTCTCATTCCATATGAGAATTCTTACACAAATTGTGGAATATTCGTTTCCTTAGCGATCTTCAATCTAATCATAAGCTGTTTTCGTTGCGATGTGTAGAATACAATACAATGATGACAAAGAATACAATTATTATTTCAATTATATGCTTGTTTATTCCGATCAATTGCAATTCTATTCCAAACTCTGAAGTTTTCGTTTGTTGTCTTGATTCATGAATTCCGAAGACATCAAGTAGTTTATTCTGATTATTGGGCGCTTGAATCCAGCGTTGATTAACGCAGGTGATATGTTGTCGTCGTGTTTGTATTGTTTCAACAACTTGCACTTTGTCGCGATGAACTTGCACCGTCTCTTATTGATGTTTCCTTTCTTTGTATGAAGATTCTTGAATGGCGTACAAGAGAGTATTAGATGAAAATCGTCCGGTGGTCCACCGCAATTGATATGTTTGTTGAGTTTCAATAAATGATGATACATCAGACCTTGCACAACAATATTGAATTTCTGTTCATTCGACATCTCTGCAGAGACCGGTAGAATAAAATAATTGCGTTGCCGTGGTAGTGGAACATATCATGTGATAAGATTTTATGTACTTTCCATTTCAGGTGTGTGTAATTTCAACAAATCCGTAATAAATCGTGCGATATAGACCGCTTGTATATGATAATTTGATCCGACTGCTTTCTTGATGAACGCAATGCCCATTGCAATGATTACATCTGGTGTAGTGTATTTCAATTCTTCGTTGGCAAACCTCAAAAACTCCGCCATCAATCCCAGTGGCCCTTCCGACGTTGATGTGCAGATATTTTTATAAGTATTGTAGATTCGGCATATAAATTCTTGCACCTTCAGTTCTGTAGTTTGTACCATATCTCCGAATACGAGCATGTCTAGGACGTATTGAAATGCAGCGATAATGAAATCGTTTCGCGGCTCCTCCTTTTCGAAGCAGTTTTTTTATCACATCTTCCCATGACTTATGGTATCGAGTACAAAATCTGTCCATCTTTTCAATGTAGAGCAATTGTCTCTTCTGTTTTGAAGTGCACGTCTACACTTAATTAAAAGCATATCTATGTTTATTTTATTGATTAAAATTTTATTATCTGGTTTAGAATGCCATAACCTCCACCTGTCGTGAGAATTATTGTTTTGATTTTGTTTCAAGTATTCGCTGGACAGATATTCTATCAGTTGTGAACTTACTGCCCGAAATAATTATTTTCATGTATTTGTTTCAATTGTTCACTCGATTGACATAAGTAAGTACCTCTAAGATGGGAATGACTCATAACTCTGAGTTGCATTTCACATTTGATATTTCTGTGTGGTTCATTAGAAATTTCTGTTGCAAGATATTACAAAAATTGATGTAACTAAATTTGTTTCTCGTTTTTGATTGAGTATCGTTGCTACCAGTTAATAATTTGGACTTTCTCTACATGTTCAATAACAATATCGCATCTCTACAGACTTAGTCGACTTGTCAACCACTTTGACGAAAGATTTCCGTTTCAGGGAAAAGGATGCGAAAAGATAGTGACCCCCGCGAGTGATATCGACATCTATTTGCGCTGCACAATAAAATATATCGCCTTTGAACTCTCTTATCTGACCTCTAGACCGCCCCGTTTGCTGGACGAAGTAATATAGCCCCTAACCCTTTGAGTGATAAAGCATGCGCGGTGCTATGGTCACATAGATAGAGACATAAAGTCTCCTGGCTTTGAGGAAAAGAGTGAAAACAGTGCATATTTCCTACGTCTTGGATACCTCCATCAATGTTTGTAGTGTTTGTTAGAATGAAAATCGTATATTGGTCGATTTTATGATGGTTCAATGATAGATGATTTTCCTCTGTTGTTGTTTACGTGTCGCCGCGTGTTCCTCTGTTCTTCAGCGTTAAGTCTGTGCTATAGTGTTAAGTCTGTGCTATTTCGCCTTTTGATAGATTGATTAGCTATTATTTCTCTATGTGTTGGATGGTGCGCAGGTTTGGCTCTCTATTAATTGTAGCTGTTGACTGTGTTGTTTCTCGTTATTTCCTTACGTCTATGCTGTTCACTTAATAAGAAATTAAAACTTGAGTAATGTTTGAATATGAAACTGAGATTCCCTATTGCGCTCGAAATGTTATGACAGATATTCACGCTATTGCAATGATGGTTCTCGCGTATAGGAATATTAGACATTTTATAGTATAACTTGTAATTTCATTGCAATCGTATTGATTAAGAATATCTTCTTTGTAGTGGTATAGATTTTATTTCCTCGTGTCGTTCTTGTCGTTCGTGTTCCGTGGTCTTCCATACACCTATTGGCACCCGTCTTCAACAAATCAGGGCAGATATCATTAGTTCTGTTTGTTGGCTAGGAGCGTGCTATGTGGTGAAGTTCATTTTTAACATGTCTATTTTCTGATGAGTTTGATTTTTTCTTCAGATTTTCTGAATGATAGATTACTCTCTTGTTTTGATTAGGAATATCTTCTTTGTAGTGCTATAGACTATTTCCTGTGTTCGTGTCATTCTTTGTCGTTCGTGCTCCGTGGTCTTCCATACATCTATTGGCACCAGTCTTCAACAAATCAGGGCAGATATCATTAGTTCTGTTTGTTGGCTAGGAGCGTGCTATGTGGTGAAGTTAATTTTTAACATGTCTATTTTCTGATTAGTTTGATTTTTTTTTCCTGATTTTCTGAATGATAGATTACTATGTTGTTTTGATTAGGAATATCTTCTTTGTAGTGGTATAGATTTTATTTCCTCTTGTGTTCGTGTACCATGGTCTTCCAGTGTCTGTGCTGTTCACAATTAATAACATACAACTATCAGAAGTTCCCGCTATTGCACTGATGGTTCTCACGAATAGGAATATTAGACTTTTTATAATACAACTTATAATTTTGTTTATAATCATATTGATTAAGAATATCTTCTTTGATTAAATGTGGTGATCGTTTCTCGTTTTGATATGGTGTAGCTATTATTTCCCTACATGTTTGATGATTGGTTCTATATTAATGCTATGTGTTGATTCGAATTATTGCCTTATGTCTGCGCTATTGACTTCAATAGGAATTGATTAATTAAATTTGTGTCATATTGGAATATTAAACTTAGCTTCCAGAATGTGCTCCAAATTACTTACATCTATCAGGTTCTCACGTCTCAGACTTTTTTATAATAAAACTTGTAATTTTGATTGTAATTGTATTGATCAAGAATATCTTCTTTGATTAACTGTGCTATCCCTTCTGATTCATTGAAAACTTGTGTGCATGATTAGAGTTAATAAAAATATTGTGTTTGATCTGTGATACCTATTCAATGCTATTGTGTCGTACCTTTAATAATTATATTCTTTGTTACGTGTATTGTGTTTCCTCTGCTTCAGATTTTTTGCTAAGTTTTTCCCATTCACGCAGAGTCATAACATAATTTCTGACACTAATGACTTTAATAAATATGTTTTCACTTGTACTTTTGTGGATGGATATCCTTTGCATGCCTACTGCACACCTGTTGTAGCTGGAAAAAAAAATACGATTCAAGTCGGCTCAGGCTGAAAAATGACGAAAGTCGGCGGCCCAGGTTAAAAAATGTGAGAGGGTAAACGCGCACGCAGCCCTCCGGCCACGCGCCGCCCACCGGTAAGCGCCTCCACCCGAGCGCCGGCCGCCGGGTGCGGGAAAAAATACGCGAACCAAATCGGCCAACGCTCAAAAATGTCGAAAGAAGTCGTCCCAGGCTGAAAAATGTGAGAGGGTAAGCGCGCACGCAGCCCTCCCCCCACAGATAATCACGTGGACAACCCTCCGCACACGTGCCGTGCAAAGAAAAATACGCGTAGGGTTCAGGGGCAGGGGTGCAGTAGTTTGGAC
Organism: Ornithodoros turicata; assembly: GCF_037126465.1. NCBI lineage: Eukaryota > Metazoa > Arthropoda > Arachnida > Ixodida > Argasidae > Ornithodoros > Ornithodoros turicata. The sequence continues at coordinate 10,168,802 of NC_088209.1, read as the reverse complement.
ACCCTGTAGTTTCTCAACCTATCTTTGCTACTGAGCGAAGTCTCCCGCTTCTCGAACCAAGTCTTCGCGGTGCCTTCCAGTGAGAAATAGACGTTGACGAGCTTCTGGTCGTCACTCCAGTTGTTGAACTTGGCGATCCGCTCGTAGTGATCGACCCAATCATCCACGTCGTCGTAATACTCTCCGCTGAATGTCTTCGGCGATCGTGCAGGGGATATGGGACCAACTAAGTGGACTCCAACAGGTTGCGGCACTTGGGTACTGGTCTCCGCAGTCGTCATCTTCTTGCGTTTAGGGGGTCCTAATGGACCGAATTCTGCAGGCAGGCCAAGCTGTCTTCTGCTTTGTCGCAGTTGGTCCTCCAGGCCGTTGAACAAGGGATGCCCTGCACCTCCACCAGAAATGTCACGAAGCGAAATGGGCCGGCCAGTCGTCGAATAAACAGCAAACGGTTTAGTAGACTACTTGGCAGCAAAAGCGCAAGAGTGATAGCTCTCTGAACACAACTGGGTCCAAAGAAAGAATGCTCCAGCCTGGAGCGCACAAGCATTTAAGCGTCGCGCCGAAAAGTCTAGAAACAGCGCATGCGTTTGCCAGAGAGCAGGCGATGTGATAGTGTCTGGAATCTTCTTGCTTCTTCTTCATCACGCGCCGAGATGAGATGTACAGCTTCGTGCCTGCCCTGGAAGTTTCTCGAAGATGGTTCGTGGCAATATCACTATATTTACTTTTGTTGCGTTCCAGTCAAAGCCGTGTTATGTGGTTAAAAGCTCACTTAACGGTGGGACTCTCACACTCTTACAAAGCGCTCTCACATAGAAACGGCGACTGTTGTCTTCAATATTTACTAAGTGAAACATTCCTTGCAGCAACAACAGCATTCTTCAGCATCAATACGAAATGTCTCTGGACGTGGACCTGCCCGAACCATCCCCGAATCGCGGTAAGTATAACTCTACACGTACGTTGTGCCATCAGAGAGAACCTTGTTTGTTTTGGACTCCATAATAGGTCCAAACATTGTCAATACTAGTGTGCTGTGCTTCATATTAGACTGCACTTCTAGCGTTCCACATTAGTAGAGCATGCCTCGTGTAATGATGAGATAGGGAGCATTCTCAGACCCGGCGTGGCGTTAAAAGCGATGTTACTATCCGTCCGATCCGGTCGCAAAATCGATTAAGAATTTTAATGCTCTATCAGAATATTTTGATGGACCATCAAGCCGACTTGACGGCCCATTAGCAACTCCTAGTTGTCCGTAAGGACTCCCAGCTGTCCCACAAACGCTGTCCCACACCCCGTCAGCTGGGCTTAAAGGGACTATGAAATTTCCCGAACCCCCATACTTTTTTATGGTGGAAACTGTTTTTCCCGCCGAGAAACTAATATGCTACAAATTTTTCCGGACGAAATCGCTCCACTCTGTGAAAAGCGCGCGCTTGTAGTGTCTCTTCCGCGTTCCTCCTCTCCCGCGCACATTCTCCCATCGATGGTGTAACTGTACGGACCGCACTTCTGTGCCCCGTTACGTCACCGCTGTTGTGCAATGGCAAGTAATCCTGCGAGCCCGCTGGCTGTCGCCTTCCAGTCTGACATAGAAGGTCACAAGGCCTCTGGTCGCGTCTGAGGGTTGAAGTTGAAGCATTACGCTTTATTGGTTGGAGACGTTCGGATAACACGCTATAATGAACAGCTTTTTTGTGTGTGGATCGTTTGCTACACTTGAGCTGGCAAGTATGACATGTGAGCTGTACTTTGTCATCGAATATATTCGTCCTCTGCGGCCATTCACAACAAGGAACTCAAGCACCTCCGTGGCTTTGAGAGTTTTGCTGACGGGTTACGTGGGCTTCTAGCGATTCACTGCAACGTTTATTGGTTGTATGGCCGTCACCAATGGAAAGTGCCGGGTGGTTCCTTGGCGGTGCAGTCATATTTATGTCTGTTGCAGTTATGTTTACGTGTTGGCAATCTGAAAACAAAGCGTTTGCGAACTGCGTTGTGAAGTGATATTTAGAAGATGCCCCCTTTGTTGCTCGACTTGTTTGCACGAATTCTCTTAAAAGATTAGGTGGTCTAATGTTTTGTTTTACTTTGTTCGAACTCGTGTTCTTCGTCATCATTACGGTTATTATTCAAAGAAGCTTCGCTCCTTCAGGCGATTCTGATTTACTCTGCATTTATTGTTCTACAAATGGATGTATTTCCTTCCGAGTATTCTGAAACATTGAGACATACTGACACAAGAGTATTCTGGACATCGTATTTATTTCGGATAACTGTTTGTCGTTTAACAAATTTATTGCTCAACCAGGTTTCCAATACTGTGTAAAACATCCATAAACCTAAGACTGAGGGACACAATCTAACGACACCAGTCGCCTGCTTTCATTGCCAACTTATATTATTGTGTTACATAAGCTTGAAGTCACCAGTTGAGGTAACTGGAAAGAAGCAAAAAACCCCAGTAAACAAGTACTATGCCCAATATTTTGCAATAAAAAAAACGACAAGTAATTGGCACAATTTCAAGCAAACTGCTTGTTGGTCTTCTGGGGAAATCTGCTTTCTTGGTGAAAGAACTGTTCCATTTGCCACTGGGACAGAGTCCTCAGCTGTGCAGCCTCCTCCGAGGGTGTGGGCACTCTTGTACGTGCATCAAGGACGAGGGCATCAGGCTCAAACAGCTGAAATGTCGACATATAGCTCAAATAGTACAATAAAAAAGACCTAATATCTACATATATGTGTTATACATGCATGATTTATATTTTTAATGGAGCACAGGATATGTTCTATTTTACACTGTCACACAGCTCGTCTAATAACTGTATTGGCACAAGTGTTACCAGCAAATAAGGGCTGGAGTAGCTGCACAGCCTCGCAGGATGCCCAGAGCAAGTTGAACTGGTTGAACACAGCCGTACATCACTGGTATGATAATGGTTGGTAGGGTTATTTTTTGGTAATCTGAAACAAAGCGCAGAGTTGTAGAAGGAACAAAATCTCATGAGGACATAGTGCATCAAAGGTAGGTTCCTTTAATTTAGAGGTGACCTGCAGAGCACTTGCCGGAGTTGTTCTAGCACGTTACCCTGGTGAAAGGCTTCAGCTGCCATACACATGGGCTCCATGGTTTGAGAGAAGAAAATAATACAGTATACAACTCCAGTTCCGGTGAATGCAAATGATGTAATCCAACTGAGCAATGATTATAAGATAAGAAGTGTAAAAAAGAAAATGTCCCCCGCAGTATCATATTTGTGCAGATGATAAAGCAAACTGTAAATCAAATAACAAAAAACGCAAAATAAAACGTTGTGAAAAATGTACAGAGCCCGAATGGTAGGCAAGACACTGCATCAAACAGGAATCTGGAAAGAGGGTGCATACCATTTGACTGCTCTGAATAGTGGGTTACAGTGATCATGCTGTCTCGTCCAAGGGGTTTCAGGCTCCGCTGACAAAGTCACATGCAAACATGAAAGCAGATGAGTGAAATGAAAAGAACGGATACGTATGTTCAACACATTTCATAAATATTCTGTTAAAGTATGGTTTCTAAGATCATGCTAAACGAAGTGTACTTTTATCAACAGTGCACCACATGAGGTCAGGAACTAGATCCGGTAACTTCATTTTGTGTGTGTGTTTTTTTACTCCCTCGCGTGCCGTAAGCGGCCGCAAGGTTCAGAGTGAGGCATTTACGCAATCCTGAAATCTGTAATAGGATTTGAACCACACGGACTGAGAGACCTTTGTTAGCCTCAATAACGAAAAATACTCACACTTTTGCGCCGTTTAGGTGGATGTTCTTTCCCCGGTGTGGACAGGTATTGTGACGCTGCTACACCTTGATTCAGACGACACTGGACTCGTTATCCAGTACGTTGAAGAGATTCAGCATACCCTTCGTAAATTCAGTCACGCAAATGTCCGCTACAAACACGAGCAGTCGATGGCACCGCATCGTCCACTCCGGCGGTCCGACTGCGAATATTGACGTAAATTAGGGCAACCAACTACCCAACATCGTCTCGGCATGTCGACGAAAACCACAGGATGTGACTATGCGACTGCGACAGACCGCGAACATCGCGCTGAAGCTGCCGTCATGGAGATTTCCACTCCCGATGAACGCAGGCGCGTGATTCTACTGCGCATGCTCCTGGCGGGACCACGTTCACATCACGATGACGTGTAGCCTAGCCGGCCGTGGTCCCGTCAAGTTGCTCGCTTTGTCTCCGCTCGAGAGTTCGCCACGGCGCGGCGCTATGTGTCCTCCCTTCGCCGCTCCGTTTAAATTCGCTCCCGAGAATACTCCTCGCATGATGATTATAATTTTTGATGAATGATGGTAAAATTTTGGTTCTAGACTCGGCAAAAGATTTTCTTTCCGATGAAAACGAGAAAAAAATCATTTCATAGTCCCTTTAATGACCGACAAGAAGGTCTGACGGTACAACAGGGTCCCTCGCGGTCCGACAAAGGGTGCCTACCAGTTCATCAGGTGGGCTTAGTGGGCCCACAAGATAACCCATAGCTCCGTCAGCGAGGCTGGCGGTCCAACAGATTACGCTCCATAGTAGATCAGTAGACCCCAACCGGACATAAGGGGTGTGAAACAGCTCAAACTCGCTAAGCCCGTAAATGAAAAGGAACAGTAAAAAACAAGACTACAAAAGACAACATGGAAACGACGTCCTGTCGTGTCGTAGCCCTGTCCTCTGGCGTTTTCATGCATTGGGATTTCGCAATCATAAGAAATGAATAGCAAACTAGCCAACATTCTTACAATATTCAGTATGGCAGCACGCGCCGTCCTGTCGGGCCCATAGACTGCCAACTGTCAGGCTGCTCATGATTTAGCCGTCTGATTCATTGGGTCTCGGAATAGTGCAATATTGCTTTACGATTCCGTTGAATATGGTTCGTGATATATGACCCCATAAAACTGTCGGATTCGTGCTCATAAACTGGAAGTACCACCGCGCGAGTGTGTACAGATGATCGAGCATCGCGTAACGCACGGAGACGACAACAGGCCAGGTTCCATTCGTCGTTAGAATAAGCATCCATAAAACGATTGGCAGCTTCATAGATGGACGTGCCTGGCCGCATATCCGCCGGATCTCGAGTGTCGGCAACTTCAAAAATACTCAGAGTTCTCCGAATTTCCTGACAGAATAGAGAAGATGTTGCCAGAGAGAGAAAAAATGCGAGATTACACTGCGGAAGTTCGATTTTCGATGGAACTACGGAATGTCTCAGACCAAACACAGTAAAAGACACAGTCGTTATGTCAGAATTGAGTTAATACCCCTAGCAATTCCTTACTTCAGTATAAATTGTGTAAGCAAATGAAATGAATTTAGACACCTCACTCTTCCATTTGACCGGGGGAGGAAACAGGACATTCGCGTTCAGCGAAGCTCGGATCGGAACCAATTTATGTATCTGTGCCTTTCTAAGTGACCTTATTGGTGAGTTTGTATCGTTTCGTTTTCAAACCGCCGCGCGCATTGACCATTACAAAAAAGAAAGAAGAGCAGAAGCAAGAGGAAATAAAATATGTGGTGACAGAGGTCAGAAAAAGGGCAGGAAGGAAAAAGTACCGATTTCAACTAAGAACGTGCTTTTCGTATTGTGAATGTCACACCAAGCCATTAGACCCTCTGGGAATAATGGTCCCATCACACCATCAAACCATTAGTCCAACGAATGTCCGACAAGCCTATTCACGTGATGGTTCCGTTAGGATCCGCTTTGATGGATTTTTCGATCCGAGAGTTTCCGCACAACGAGATTCTTGCTGTGAGAAATTCTGTTTTTTCACCATTTAGGCGAACTCACCTCTTAAGCACGTGCATCGGGAACATTTATTCGCAGGGATCTCGCAAATTACTTTCAATTTCTTCACAAAACAGGTACAGGCATGTTCCTCTCAAGCTCAAGTAGGGAATCACTTTTTTGAAGGCCTGAAACGAACCACTGATCTTTGGTGAATTAAAGTTTGTCCTATTTGCAATACATGGCAGTCTATCGGAGATGGAACTAAATCGCTTGTCAGGGCACCCACGGCTGCAGTATCTATGCCAACATGTGTCATTCCCTAAAGCAGCAGTAAAATAAACCGATTTCAATTAATAAATCAGATAAACTTAGAGTAGTTTTGTAGATTCATGCGAATACAAATAGTGGTCGTGTCGCCTGCTACCATTCTCTGCTCTGCAGCGCCATCACCGGTTTATCTCGATAGGAAAGGACACTCTTTCGGTTACCTTTTTCTCCGTGTTCGGTATTTCATTTCTTCGCCGTGGATGCGCAGACCGCGGGGCTCGTACGTAAGGTTTGGACTGTGCGTAAGCACCTAGAGCTGCTGCTTGGAAAACTTGCTCACCTCGAAGCCGCTTGTAGGTGCATCGTTTCGGGATGATTTGGTGCCCTGCTGGAAAAAGTAGACCAGATCTCATTAAGCGCCCGCATTTCAATGAGTTTGAATGAGAATTTATGCATCCAATTCATTTAATGTGAATATAGCAGATATTTCTCATTGAAGGAATGAGAAGTGTTGCGGGAAAGCTGACTTTATGTTTGAGCGCTCGAACAGATGTTGTGGTGAAGGCGTCTTCCAGGGAACCGGGAGCTAATTTGTGCAATGAGAACCAATGACTTTCAATGAGAACTGAGACACCCAATTTATTTATGTTAATAACGCGGGTATTTCTCATTGAAGTAATGAGAAGTGTTGAGGGAAAGATAGCTTCATGTTTTAGCGCTCTAACAGGTGTTGTGATGAAAAAGATTAATAGGAAATCAAGAACCAAATCAAGTAATTAGTTCACTGGGTGCCAATGAGAAACAATGATTTCCAATTGAAGCAATCTGAACCAACGTCTTGTGCAATGAAGATCCCCTTCACAGAAGAAAAACGAATTGGGCAATTGGTTTAGCATCGAACCATCATGATCATTGTGTCAATTGAGTTAATGTGAGCAAACATGTTGTGCGGATAGGACTGCTCCATGCATAGATGAATAGATTACGATCATGAAAGACACATTCGAGGGATAGAGCAAGTTGTTGTACACTGAATACAGAAGTCAATCATTCTAATTTAAAATACCTTCTATTCGAAACGTGTTTGAATTCCTACACACTTCAATTGGCACAAACTACGCAACTGACGAGTTTTGAATTGCTTACATTTAAATCCACATATTTTTTGCACTGCACGAGAGTGAAAGGGAATATTCTTTTCCTCATGAGCATGCATATAGAAATACGCAGGAGTGCCTCAAGTGAAGTATGCTCTCTACCCATGCATAGTTTTGCACATTGTGTTTGCAAGTGGTGAACAAACTTGTGTGAACAATATATAGCAAAACATATACAAATAATGTACGCTTGTATGTGACAGCTGTAAGTATATACTTCAAACAAGAAAATCTCAAAAACACGGTACATGACATCGTGTAAGAAAGATTGATGGTTATAGCTGACGTTATCTCAGAAAAAAAGGAACTGCTAGAAAAGACATCAATGGCTATCTCAAGATTGTTGCACTACTAATACAATTAAAAACTTGAATGATACATTCAATGAAATAAATTTTACCACACGGAAATTTTTTTCACAACGGTAGTCGTCACTCATATTCAATCTTGTCTGGCAACTTGGTCACCAAAACTGCTCATTTAGTGTCATGCGCATACGTCTACATGCCAACACTACAGGTGAAGGTATTCTTACTCACTGGGAAACAGCATATTGTTACGTGTGTTCCGAACACTGTTGTATTCCAAAAGTGACAGTGAACTTATCGTTTGCTGACCCTCTTGGCGAAAGCTAATGCGAATAATCTCGGCATAGGACCCGCCGTCCAGACAAACTATCTTATTATTTGTCCTCTGACATTTAATATGATATGTAGTGGCATTGTACACGACCCATTTGGCGATCATTCGCTCGTAAGCGGTGGATGATGCAGGCGATACTGCCCTTGCATTTTTTTAATATGTTACCGGTCTCGAGCCCTACACCTTTCCCAAGTGCCCGTGGCCGACGAAAAACTTTCAAATGTTGCAGCAAATGGTTGTGAAACAGTTGCGCAGCATAATTAAAGCGGTCACTGAAAAAGGCACCGATAGGTCCAAAACTGAAAACACTTTTTTTTGCAATGTGAGTCCAACAATGAAAACTGAAGGACACTGACGACTTGCAATAGAGGAGCTCTATTTCGCACGCAAACATAAGAATGAGCCTCGAAAAAAATACTGCCGAAGCAGTTTCTATGCTGGGTCAGTGCAGTTTGAATTTACATTGTGAAACCATCCAACTGCCATTCGAAAACAAGCACAGTTCAATGCTGGATTCGAGCTGGAAATGGGATGCATCCTTGTGGGATGTTCCAGCGACTACGCCAGATAGTGTTAGATTCCTGGATGTGAAGATGAGCTGGGCTTATATAAAGCGAAAAAAAAGGAAAAAACAAAATAAACGAAATAAGAATAAGAATTATAATAATAAATAAATAGGATAATATAATAAATAAAAACCGAAACATGTGCAAAGTTATGCACAGAACTCCGCGTTCCTGAGTAGGTTGCAAAAAACTGATTTTGCACTGCGACCGCTTTACGTTGCGACGCTTCAGCTTTGCCAGCCTGTCAAAACGAAACTACAGTCACAATGCTCTCGTCGTCGTATGCGACCGAGCACCATTGGCATCAATTCAGAATATGTTTTGAACTTGGAAACGTCTGTTGGCGTGTAGGATCTAAGATGCAATATGGTAAATTAGACGGTGGTTCCTGCCCTTCAGCTCCGCCCACCGTATAAAAATCTGAACGTCTTTGCATTTGTGTAGTGAGGTCCTCCGTCACGCATTTTGTATTGATCTGTCCGACCAGGTTAAAGTATTTTCCACCCTTCGTCGCTTCGTAACGTTCTTTCGGACCGCGAGCCGAGACGTCGTAATCGTTCTTTAAATGTTCGTCGTCCTCGACATAGAGTCCAGCCGCGTGCATGGTTTCTTGAGCCAGGGACGTGGAGTGAAGCACGACGTCCGAAATACTCCTGTAGGCGTACAACTCATTGGAACTGACGAGCTTGTTCGCATAAACACTGACCGTCTTACACATGCCGCTCAACAGGTGGTTTATTGGGAAAACGACATCTTTCTCGTCCATTTCTTCCCCGTCGTCGCGAACAATGCGCGCGGTCAAAGACACGAAACTACCGTAAAGATCCAAGTGTGCCCTTTGCAAATTTTGAATACAAAATTCGATCACTGTATTATTTACCCCGCTGACCGGATAAAAGAGTTGGTACGATGCATCTTCTACGCCGTATTGAATAGAAGGGGGCTCGAATATCATCACATCACTCGTCAGACACAGCGGCGGCGGCGGCGACCGTTTTTTGTCTTTCATTGACGTCATGATTGCTCGGAGCGCACAGCGGATATGTGACCTTCACGGCGTACCAAAGATATATGCAGGTGTGTCGTGCAATGGCGCCTTTTGTTGTCTTTTGCGACGTTTCTTTCCATTGTTGTTTCCAGAGCACTCCATGGAATCCAGCACGTCTCTCCCCGTTGCTATGGCCGTCTTTTTTACTGCGCGCGATATTCCTTCGCCGTCCGCCAAATTCCGCGCCAAGCGCTTCAATGTTCTCTTGGAGATCGGTTTTATTTGTTGCCAGATGGAAACGATAAACTTGGATATGTTGCTCAACACACCGTCCCCTCGTTCGAAAAGGGGACCCGTATACACGGGAATTATTTTGGGGGTATTACGGTGCATATTTGAAATGCAACGTTAAATTGGTTCTACCTTAGGACCGCAACAGTAAACGTCTTCCCGTTTCGTCCGCGAGAACGATCGTCACTGAGGGAATTTCGAATTGAGACAGGTTAAAATACTGGATGTTCTCTAACGTATAGGTGGCGACGTGCTTGTCTTTCTCGTAATAAAAGGGTAGTATTTGTAATATCGTTTTTTCCCACTCCCCACGTATGTGGGTTCTATGATATCCATGTAGACGATTACGTTCTGAAACGGAGGTTCCAGGAGTACCTCGACGGAGCTCGTAGCATCCTCCCCCGTCAACAGGGTACGCGATTCGAAGCATAAAAGCACGGCCAGGTACTCGGAAAGTCTTAAGATGGTGGTGCCCTCGGCGAGCCGAATTTTCCATTTCTGTTCGGCTCCGTCAAAGCTGAAGCGCGCGCGTTCGCCTACGCGCTGGTTAATCGCATCCAGGAGTGATTGCGGCGTTGCATAATAGCCGTGAGGTAGATTCACTTGCAGAGATCGAGGGATCAAGCGATCGATCACTACTCGCGCGATACGGGAAGAGAGACGCGTAGCGTTTCTCCGCGTCCCTCGACGGGTGTGAGCTGTAGCAGGTTTAAAAGGGGTGGAACCTTTCGTGGAAACCTTTTGGCATTTTCAGAGAGTAGACGTTATCTGCGAATTCCAGCGACGCGTCCAGCTTCTGCGTCTGGAAATACTTGTTGAGTGTGTTACGTAGGGACGTGTTTTCCGAATTCAAAGTGACGTCGTCGAAAGCGACGGGTGCGGCGTGCTCCAATAAGATGGAGGTGGCTTCGTGTTCACTCAATTTGGGAGGCTTACTACACGCGAGATGCTAGCGAGGCGTCGAGCACCTGTGCAAGCCGAGGGGTCCGGTTCCACGGCCTTCACGTTTACGGGTAAGACGAAGTCGTACCGCGATTTGTTGTACGCGAAAGAATCGTTAAATTCCGAAAGGGCATTTCCCAAATCCCTCCCGATATCCGAGGTGACACGAAAACTTCTCCCAGCTTCGACCGTGTCCTCGAAAGAAATCTCGATTTTCGCATCTTGCCTTTCGTATCCGATATTTAAAAAATCGTTGCTTATGCTGAGATCCATCAGACCGACTTTATAGCGATTCGAGAGCTGAAGCGGGCTATCGAAAGCTACCATGAAGGCATTGAGTTTATTCGAGGGAAACTTATTCATTGGCGTTCGAGAGCAGGTGGACGTAGACGTAGATGTCTGACGTCATTTCCCAATCGTGACCACGTCGCTGCTCGGAACCCAACTGTCGTGTTCTTTGTCGTAACCGAACAAGCGAACCAAGGAGAAGCTCTGACCGTTTACTTTCTTCTTCCTCAGCACTTTCGTTACTGGCCAGGCTGATTGGCGTCTCGGGTTACGATGAGCACCTCCTTGGGGTAGAAAGATCCGTCCACTTCTTTACCCCGGTAATCTTCCAGCTGCACGACGGGAAGGAAGGTGTCTCTCAGGCGGGAGACGGTGAGAATCTGAGGCGACCAACTCCCTTGCAAGCTCTTATGAAAAACTTTTCTGTGTAGCAGGACCCTCACTTTATCCCCCACTTTGAGCTTCTTTTTCATGGAGGGTACGACGGGCTTCCCATTTATGTTATTGAACAGCTTCAATTCGTTTTCGGGCGTGACTTCGGCCGGGCTGATGCCCAACGTCCTGTGTTTGGTGGTGTTGTAATCGCGCACGATCTTGGGAAGCGCGGAAGTGAAGTGGTATTTTCCGGTTACTCTAAAATAGCGGAATATTCTGTCGCGCAACGTGCGTATCACCCGTTCCGCCTGCGATGCCTTGATTACGGGAGAGAAGGTGGAATACATGTGAACCTTCTTTCGTGACAGGTACTCCTTGACGATCTTGTTGTAGAATGCCCCTCCTCGTGCGTGTAGGTGCGTGTAGAGAGTAAAAGATGCGTGTAGGTGCGTTACCTCCCTGAAAAAGTCTTATCATGGCCCTTTTCATTTCCGTGGGGTGCTTCGTCTTTGCAGAAGGGTGCGCAGAAAGCGGGAGAGGGAATCGATAGCCACGAGAATGTAGCAGTAGCCACTGTTGAACCTCTTGTATTTTGAAAAGTCTGCGAGATCCATTTGCCACACGTCGTTGATCTTGAGAGCAATGATGCATCTCCTATTCTTCTCACCCGATCGTGTAGCGCGTAAGCGTCTCGCTTTCTGAGAATGGCGAGGGCCCATAGCCCTTGTTTTTGCCCATGTGATGCGCTTTTCTATAGCGGTCCACTCCCCCCAAACCACCCTCTGGTTTCTCATATCCCTCCATAAGTCGTCCACGGAATGGAGGCTTGCTGCTGCTGCTGCTGTTAAGGCTTGCGAGATTTGAGCAAGGAAATCAGACGCAATAGTTTCGAGACTTTGGGGAACCAGGAAGGTTTCTTTCCCATCTTACATTGCAACAAATAATTGACGAGTTCATAAACGGAGGAGTGCCTGATGGGCTTACCTGACACGGAGACACAACCCTTGCGATACCAGGTCCCTGATCCCGCTTCCTCCATGCTGAGAGGCATTTGCGCTTCGGACGCCTTGTTTTTATTTACTTTTTATTTACTGCTTTTTTAACTTTCTCTTTACTTTTCTTTACTGCTTGAGTATGCGATAGAGGCGAAGAGGTTCAACACGGCGGAGAGTAGGAGAGGAACCACCGACGAAAGAGCGCCCTGTTTTCGCTGCTGAGAAAGGTAGTGCTTCAAACATTACGGATTCCTGTGAATCTTTTTGTAGGCGAGCCGACGTAAGAAGCGTTTGTGCTGCTTCAAACGCGCGAATGTGTCTGGAGCGAGAGCCACCTTTCTGTTCAATACATTGAGGCAAATTTGGGAAAGGTGTTTCTTGTCGGATGAGGAAGAACGTCTCAAGACGTCGCGACGGCGCGGGGGGTAGAGTGGAGAGTATTTTGAGTAATATGAGGTGAGGGCGGAGATTCATTTCAGAGCATAGATATATTGACGTTCTCCCGGAAAGATATTGCTATGCAACCTGTGATCCTCGTGCGTATAGTTGTGAAGATCCACGAGTAATTAAGCGTGGGGCGACAACATTGCTTGTTTATATGCATCCAGAAAACACTACAATCTTTTTCTACCAAATAGCTGTTGGCCAAAATGTTCCATCTGGTGCACGCTGCGCACGGTGCACCACAGGACGACGTAACTGGCGTTGAAAGATATAGTTCTAAAATGGCCACTATCGAAGAAGATGTTTTGAATGAGTAAGAAGATCGACGCATTGGCGTGGTGAGAACCCCGAATGAAAAGGTTGGTCACCTCCCTCAAGGAACCAGTGTCGGTCACATGACCGTCGATGACGATGAGCGTAGCGTGTGACGTGTCCCACTCTTGCGGCAGCTCCTTGGTAAATTTTACGAAGTCCCCAAACTCGTCCTGCATGCTCGGCGAAGCATATTTCTGCACATAAAATATTTGTGACGGAGGCTTGTCCACCACGTCATTCAGGTTCCTCAGCACGTTCGCAACGAAAGTAGATTTGCCGCACATGGAGGATCCGCTTAAGATACAGCAAAAAGGATGACGGAAAAAAAAGGTTCGGTGGAAGACATGTTGCGTGCGTATACGTTGCGCAAAGAAAAAGAAGAGACTGGGACTCGTAGCCAAATTTACACGTCATCGTCCTCTAGATTGGAACTGCGTTCCCAATACAGATTATCCAGGCTAAAGTTGGACTCTTTTTCGTCAGTCTGTCTGCAGCTAAGATGCGGTCGAGCATCTTCATCTTGCCTTGACACATTTCTTGACGTGCTTGCAACCATTCCAGGCGGTGGACTTGAAAGGCTTCCTTCACGATGGTGCGAATAAATTCGCAAAGTTCTTCGTTCTTTGTCTTTTCCTGGCGACTGCGGGAAACGCAGGAGAATAAACCACACATGGCGTTTTCCACGTATTGGACAGAATGATCACGCAAGCGCAGTGCGCGCTGCCTTTATACAGATAAACGCGCGCGCAGAGAAACGAAAGTGAAACCGAAACAAAGAAGCCATCCGCCACCGCTAGGAGCGCGCGCAGTGGAAGGAGCAGAGAGCCAAAAGCGAAACCACCTGCAGACGGGTGAGCAAGTGGCGCAGAGGGCGCTAGGAGCGCGCGCATGCGTAGCTGCCGCGCCCCAGTCACTTGCTCGCTGGCTGTCATGGAGAGCAGACATGCGCTCGGTTGCTCCGCAGTCCCCGCGGCCACTCAGTTTCTGCCTGGCTCTCGGATAGAGCAGTCACATCGTCGCCGCGGGGGAAAAGATGAGTGCCTTACTGATGTTTGCGCATTGTTTTACCGCGCTCGTGTCAAGCATTTTCTCGCCTGTTCGCCATACGCGCATGTTTAAACTTGTTTAGCAGCGTCCCGTACCAAGCCTGTTGACGCACGTTTAGCGTCGTGTGGCTAGTGGTTCACACCTTGTGTGTTAGCCGCGTGGTGTTGTGCTGTGACGCTGTGGTTAGGCCTTTTTTCTCGCATGCCTAGACTTGTTCATCAGTATTGCAATTTTACCTGGCACTAGTGTTTTGTTGTTCTCTGTCTTCCTCGCATAGGGCTATGATGATTGCGCCATCTGGTGTGATGGCTTAACCCCAGGAGGCCACCTGTCGTCGATCTCTGCGACTATCCGACGCCAACAGGCGCTGGTCGCCCCGGAGCAGTTTCTTCGCCATGATTTGGTTTTCGAATAAATTGTTTCTCTCCACTCTGTTCCTATCTTTTTATTTTATTTTCTACCCATTTTTTATTTGTTTTGTCAGCTCAAGTAGCCGGCAACTCACACAGTGGTCTGGACACGTCTTAGATGCACCCCACTTAGTGTAATGACTCCCTGGATGATCCTAATTACTGTGGGGGGTCCTAAATTGCTCTAATTGCTAATAAATGGCGTCCAGATCACTGTGTGACTTGCCGGCTTCTTGAGCTGATCCAATACTACTCATGTTATTCGTGCGTACCGTCGGGGCATCACCGGTCCTCATCTCTGGTCCCCTCCCTCATCTTTCCCTATGCTCCGTCACTTTCGAGATCGGGGATTTACGAACCGGGAATATGGAGGTCCTCCCGAAAACTTCAGTTCGAATGAATGTCTGAATACTAGCTCCGTGTGCAGAGGTATCTAGTATTGACGCACCCTAGGAATAGAGTGCCCGGTGCTGTACGTATGCAAGCATGCTTGAAGAGAGGGTACAGTAAGAAATTTTCCTTTTCCGCACACCAGAGCTGTGGCTAGAATACCTGAATTTGTTTTTCCTTTTGGCGACATTCCGGTGCACGAGCGCTCAGTTAATATCTTTAGGAAGTACACGTACATACTTTACAGTCCGTAGAGTATTCTTATTCATTCCGGCATTAAAACGTGCTAAAGAGGGCTCTATGGTGACTGCAATGGTTCGTTGCTCATAGGGCGTGCACGGGTTTGAGTATCTCGTTTGCTGAAACTAAATATATGCACTATTCATGTCGCATACGTTTCTTTAGTTGCGCAATTGCAGGCTCAATATTTCTTGTACATGTGTCCCGCATTGCTGTTGGGGGTCGCTCGGCATAGTTCATACTTTTACGAGTCCTTTTTCGGCCGGGTATGAGATAATGCAGTACGAGATTGAGCAAGCATTCATACCCGGGGACAACACATCCGCGTTGTTTACATAGGGTTTTTTAGACACGGGTCCTGGTGAGATAGGCCACTTAAGCCCAGAAATGAGCACTTGACAGATCTCACTGTAAAATAAGTTTTTTGTCACTCTTATTAAGTGCAGTAACAACAATTGGTGGATAAAATGTGTGGAATTGTGGAATGTGTAAAATATGGAAAACTGCATAAATTGGTTGCATTGGCATAAATTGGTTGCGATTCTGACGGCATGCTATCTTGTCCAAAGTGCAAGTATTACACAATGCCGGATTGTTCGTGACGCAGTTTTGTGGTTTACAGGTCCGGGGATCCCTGCTAACCTGCTACCGTAGGTGCTATCCCGACGAACCGGATTCGTGCTACTTTTCCGAGCAGGAACAGGAACCCTGCCTTGTACGTAGACATTCTCTGCAATGTTATAGTTGTTGGTCAGAGCGTGTGAGCCTGGCATTCACAATTTGTCTGATTTACATAGATAAGTTGAAGCACATTCGGATAAAAATATTGTCTCTCTTTTCTTTCTTTTTTTCGTTTTTGTTGGATAGGAAAGAAATCCTTACATTTTCAACTCTGCAGACTTAAGCTAACGTCCTACGCAACTCACTTTATCTAGCGCACGGGTGCCCTAGTGGTGGTCCATGGGTCGCAAGCGACCCGCTTGAGATTGCCATGGTGGTCCTCAAGCAAAAATAAATCAATAGCTAGCTAAACAAAGAATATTCTTCCCAACCTTCATAACCTGTAGTGGTGCCACAATTGAGCGCTGCACTGGTATACTTACCTTGCGCTAGTTAGCGATACCAAACCATAAAAATCCATCAAGACTCCATCAGAAATTTTAATGGTCCTCAAATGGTCATCAAAGCAGCTTGTCGGCACATTAGCAGCTCCTGGTGGTCCAACAGGGCTGTTAGCGGTTCGACAAGCGCCGTCACACCGCCCATCAGGTGGGCCAAATGGCCCCACAAAAATGCCTGATGGTACCACAGGCCCGCTGACGGCCCAATAAAGGATATCTAACTGCCCATTAGGTAAGCCTAGTGTCCCAGAGGATAACTTAATGGCACGTCAACGAGGCTTGCGATCGAACAGGTGATGCCTCATTGTAGATCAGGGGCCCCTAACGGGACATCAGAGATATGGAACAGCATATAATCGCAAAAACACTCCATGCAGGACGCCGTAAAGGACAGAACTGCAAAAGCTGTGCCGGAAACTGCGTGCTGTCCCGTCCTACTCTTGTCCTTTTAGTGTTTCCTTGTGTCAAGTGTCCTGGCTGTTACAAAAAACGAGCAACGCTGTAGCCGACGTTCTTCCAGTATTCAATATGGCTGCTTGCGTTGTTCTGACAGGCCGATAGACCTCTGACCGTCAGACTACAATTAAATTTTTTATGCCGTCTTACCCACTACGACTCCCAATATTCTAATATTCCTTCAAGATGCAGTCGTTCGTGATATATGACCCCCATAAAACATCCCTAAAACTGATCAGCTGTCAGAGACTCAAGCTGCGAACGCCCCAGCGTGTAAAGGCGATAGAGCATTGCGCGACGCACGCAACCCATTAAAGGCATTAGAAGCGATAAAAGTCCCGTGCCGGAAAACAAAGAAAACGACGACACAACACACATCACATGCAGAAGAACAATTTTTCTTGACAGACCTGTTTCTTAAATAACCTGATCCAGCAACGCCCTTTCCTGCAAGGTTACCTTTTCACACCCTCATAGCCTGCCCCTCCAAAAGTCTCTCCTGTTAGCAACTCCTATGTCCTGTACCTTCAAAAAGATAAAGGCACGG
Organism: Ornithodoros turicata; assembly: GCF_037126465.1. Classification (NCBI taxonomy): domain Eukaryota; kingdom Metazoa; phylum Arthropoda; class Arachnida; order Ixodida; family Argasidae; genus Ornithodoros; species Ornithodoros turicata. Next base: position 10,151,525 of record NC_088209.1, on the reverse strand, counting down.
TAATAATACTTACGTCGTCGTTTTTTTTATTTTTCTCTCGATATTTTAAATGGTCCACGTTGCGTCAAGTTAAAAAAGCAACACTGCCGCGTCCTAAAAGCAAAGGACAGGTGCCGTGCCTGTCTTGTAAGGATTTCGGCAGTTCCAAAAACATCGCATTTCCAACTGCAGGATGCGACAAGCGCAAGCTTGCAAAACACATCCCTTGTATCCTTGCATCCTTGCATCCTTGCATCCTTGACCCAGCAACTTCCAACCCGCTTCTGGGGTACAACGGAGCGAATCACTTTCGCAACAGTTACGGCCATACGCCGCAGCGACTGACACTGCCTACAGGAACTTGAAAGCACCTAACGTTATAGAAGAGACATCCTTTCCTATCAAACGTTCTGTTTTTTATTTGACCTGCCGCTTCCGTTGTCGTCAGAGAAACCGGCGACATTTTAGCCCGAATGAAACGTCCGATCCGAGTGCCGCGCTCATTCGTTGTAGGACTCGTGACTTCGCTCAAACAACCACGGTTTCAGTCGGTTCCACCGATTGGCATTGTGAAGCAGGACGGCGGCCGTTTGCAACAAGTAGACCTGTGCGACGATGCCACTTTGACCGGCAGCGGCCTAGAGCCGGTTTTGCCTCCGGCGTCGGCGGCGCGAGGGCGTAAACGCGTCAACCGTCCACATGCGTACGCAAGCGCTGGTAGCCTACGAGGTGTATACCGCCTAGACTATAATCGAAGCCACACCGTAAAAAGGCTGCACTTTTTATTTGAAAAAAAAAGGACTAACAGCAACAAATTTATCACAAACAGTAGATCTACTTCGATCACATTTTGACTAGAACAAGCCGTGAAAGCCGCAATATGTGCACAGTAACATTGTTGCACACGCGTTGTAGCCTCAGAGGGAATGTTTAGAGGGCATAGCTGTCATGAACAGAAATCAACCCGACCAGCGGGGAGAGGAGGGGCAACGGCCCCCTTGCCCCTTCGCGGTGCCAATGGCGATCAACCTAATACCATCACGAGTGAATGAAAACAACAACAACAATAATAATAGCAGTATAAAAGCCACAAAGCTCGAGCGTTTTCTAGACGTCTCCTTTTGCCAATGTGTTGCGTTCGTTTAGCAACGGTGAGAAGAATTTCATGCAGTGGCGTCGCTAGGGTACGCGTCACCCGGTGCGGGAGCTCTTCTTCGCGTCACACCCCACCCCACTCCATACCCCCATTAACGGATACTACGATTTCCGTATCAAGCGATTCAGGATAAACAAACATATTACACCACACTTACACAAAAAGTGCCTCGCAGAAGGCTCCTCATGTTGTTTTTGGCGTCATCGTGCCACACAGAACGCGAGAAAGCGGCAGTATTGGTGCGGCGCGTCACCCCTTCCGTCACTTCACCCGGTGCGGACTGCACCCCCCCCGCACCCCTAGTGACGCCACTGATTTCATGATCCAACATTCCAACAAACTCACTTATCGAAGGGTTTATCTCCATCCTTCTCTTTTGCGTTTGTCAGGCACTCCTCGCAGAAGAAATCAGAGCTAATCTTTCACTTCTTGTCACCGTCTTGCACAACCATGGTGCCAAAGTAACGCCACACCGAGGTCGTTTTAAAAACATGTGAGCTCTTATCAACAGATAACAACGACACGCGCTTCAAAAGCGGAGATGCAGTCTCTGATGCCATGACGGTTCAATACTCGCGAGGCCAAGACCGGCATAAGTGCGCGAAACCTCTTTGAGCTTCCCGCTCCTCCCACAGAACCGATCGGAACAAGGAACGCGCGCGGGATATCGGCAGGCCTCTATAGCCCCCCACATTCGCGGCAGTAGAAAAATAAAATCACGTCATAGTCACGTGGTAGTACATCGTCAGGCATCATGACCGATGCCCATTGGCCGAAAGAGGTTGCGCGCTCCGGGATTGGTTGACAACAGGGGCGCCAGCAAGGGGGAGCAGTTGCCCCCCCCCTGGCCCATCTAACATGGTCGTTTGAACACAATCACGTTTTCCATCTTTTCTTTCTTTTTTTTGGCGTCGTTAACTTGGTGTGCACTCCTAAAAATGAACTTCACCTCACAGCATGCTCCTAGCCAGCCATCGTCTCGAATGATATCGTTATCTACACTGATGTGTTGAAAACGGGAGGCGTACGCCTTTTCTGTGACACTTATGCCGGTCATAATTGTCACAGAAAAGGCGTACGCCCCCCGTTTTCAACAAATCATGTTTGATAACGATATCATTCGGGATGACGGCTGGCTAGGAGCGTGCTCTGAGGTGAAGTTCATTTTTAAGAGTGTGGTGCGTAACGAACCTTCTGTTCCTCGTTAATTATATGACTGGCTTTTCATGTGAGCAGTTACAGGTGAGTGGCATGGCCTGCTGTACATTATGCTGAGTGAGGATATTTACCTTCTATTATATAACCGCTGACGGAAAGGACAGCAGGAGTGGCGACAGCAAACGTAGTATGAAGCAAAAAATCAGGAGCGAGTCTAGGCACGGATAAGGGATTGCGTTGCCGAGTAACGGCAAAACGTAAAAATTCTGAAGCATAGGATTGCTCAGCCAAAACAATATGGTTACGGGCGCGTTCGACACCCAGAGCTAGAGGAATACCCTGTACCTTGAGCACCAGCCCGAACACCTCCGCTCCCGCCCTGCACTCGCGGCACCCATATGCCTAAAGAAAATCCTAGCGGCGCCCATGGTTGACAAAGTTTCGAAATATCTGACGGCTCGCTTTTCTCGGGCAGTCTGGGCAGTCGGCCGTGCGGGCAGCTCCAAGTAAAGTCGCTGCGTCTCCGCGGCTCGCCGATGTCGGTTGACCACAACGACCAAAGCGGAAGTGTATTCGCGGTTTTGTTTGTGAGTTATAGTGACTCTGGCCATGCACAGATCTCCGATAAAGTACCAACCTGCGTACATTCTAGCCGGGTCGGAACTGGAATGCTTGGTGAGCTGACGCCTGAGGAACGTTTTCGAGCACAGTCGTATTTTCAAATACAGTGACTAAGAAGAGAGGGTTCGTAACGACACTAGTATTTCCCGTGACTGTATGAGCTTCGGTGCATCGCCAGTATGAGAAGAAGATGCTCATCTGTGAAATGCACGCACTCGTGGACTTCGCTCGTCTCCAGAAGTAGACTGTGTATGTGTGCTTTGCAAGTTCGAACTTGGTTTGGTTGCAGTCTATTCAACGAAAGAAACGTCTACGCATGGTGAATATATGAGTCGAACATTTGTGTTTATACGTTGCATCAATAAATATGTATTTAGCCTATCAAAAATGTCTTAGTTATTTTGGAATAACGCGCACCAGGTATGAAAACCAGTAGAAGTCAATGGTAGCCAGGGCCGGCCGAAAGGCGAGCCAAACGAAGAGGTTGCTGATTAGCTGGCTGCTAGGCATCACGACGCATTTTCATTGGCCGTATGTCCAGTGTTGCCTGAATTATCTCAAACTATGGGCTCTATGGGGAGTTGTGGGCGCCTGATATCGGCGCGCCGGGGTTGCGCTAGCGGCGGCATCAGCGCGCGCAGAAAAGGCACCGGCAGCAGCGCGCGCACAGGTCTAGCAGCAAGTGGAAAGTTGACTCGTTGAGTTGCAATGCTTGCTGCAGTGGGATTGCCAGATATGCTGACTGTTCTGAACGATGTGTATCATCTGTGAGGAGTTGTTGGATGTAACGACATATTGGACGCCATAACGGCATTTCACACGCTTCAACGTTCAACTCAGTCTTGCCGTATTCATTGGACACTTGGTACAAGTGCCAATACGGGTACATCCCATTTTCTTCATCTTCAGTTAATATGTGGTGCACACGGGCAACACGTGGGCGCTATTGCCTACATTTTCCCCCATATTGGTTGGACCTTGGAACTAATATGAGGGAAATCCTTGCTAAAATGGTCCTATATTGGACCGGTATCGCCAATGCCCAGCCAGTATGTGTCGAATACTGTGTGCTGCATGGTGTAAATCCGTGTTTAAAGCTTCAGACCATGTCCAACACCAGGGGCTCAGGCTTGCGCTCGGTGCATTCCGAATCTCCCCAATCTAGAGTTTGTATATAAAATCACATGAATATTCCTTAAATAGCCGACGATTTTATGTCGGGGTGTCATATGCACTCAGAGTAAGAGCATTATATGATCAGCTCAAGAAGCCTGCAACTCGCACAGTGACCGGGACGCCATTAATTAGCAATTAGGGTAATTTGGGACACCCCACAATAATTAGGATAATTCAGTGAGTCATTACACTAACTGGGGAGCAACTAAGGCATGTCCAGACCGCTGTGTGAGTTGCCGGCTATTTGAGCTGATAAAAATAAAAAATAGGTAGAAAATAAAACAGAAATATAGAAATGGAGTGGAGAGAAGGAGTTTAGTTGAAGATCAACGACGCCATCTTGAAGAAAGCGGTCCGGGACGGCCGCTGACCTTCGCGGGCGACGCAGCACAGAGGCAGGTTGCAAAGCATCTCCAGCTGTGACACAAGTTCTGAACATCCTGTGACGTCAGTTGTGATGTCATCATGGCATGTCTCGGCAAGTTAGGACAGCTCTGGACATGCAAGGAGAAAAACACTCATAATACGGGGACTGTGAAAGGAAGAGTAAATAATGCCAACCATCAATAGATATCAACAAAAAGAATCAGGCACAGAAGCAAAACAGCCCACCACAACAGGAGTCACCGGGAGCGCAGAACGATGTGACTGCTCCATCTGACAGCCAAGCAGAGAACTGACTCATATTCTTTTTTCTCCTGTATCAAGTTACGCATCAGCAGCCCCCCTAGCGGTTACTTTCTCAACTAATTTCATAGCAAAATTATTAAGAATTAAGCCAGCGCTACTCTCGTTCCCAAGGCAGAAGAAGATAGAAAATGGCGGAGATGCCTGGACAACAGCAACCAGCACTGGACATGCACGGGCATGAAAATCATAAAAAAAGGGGTAGAAAGTTACCATGCGTGAAAGAATTAGTTACAAAACAGATCAGCCCGCCACAACAGTAGTCACAGGAGGGCAGAACGATACGTCCTTTTCAGAACTGAATCGTAATGCTTTTTTCTCCTGTATAAAGTGATGCATCTGTCCCTCTTGTGGTTACTTTCTCAAGTACTTCAATTGTTCTGGCAACATTCCCATTTAAATCAAAGCTGCAGCAGCACTAGTGTCATCGTCAACAGATCATCGTCAGAACGATCAACATGAACATTCCGTGTCAAAAAAAAAAAGAAAGAATACATTGCATCAACAAAGGACAGCATGCAGGTCGGCGCATGTCAGGAGACCTGTCGCACAAGGAAAAATCGCACGAGCGCTGGGCAACAGAGGAAAGCAACCACATGAACAGAGTGGAACGGACACTCACCGCCATCGGACATGTACACTGCATTCCCTCATTGTAAATCCCTCCACACAAAATCCACCATTCACCAGTGACGAACGACACATCCATACCCCATCAGAGGCAAACTGAATCCCAGCGAAGCTACGCTGTTCCACTAATGGCCAACACAATTGCTAGCAACAGAATTAGCGCGTCCACACCCGACAGTGTCCAAGAGAGAAGTGAATTCTTGCGCCCACTGCAGGCCTTGCTTATTGGCCATGACGTCATTGTATCAGGGAAACACTGTTTTCTTTTCACTAATGCTCTACTGGACAAGGTCCACCTGAAACAATAGCGCTGCGGCATGACGTCATAACCCAAGCATGCACCTGCACGGTTCAAGGGTACGTGCGCTGTAGACAGGGAACAAGTTATTTATTGAATCACTCTCCCACAATTATTTGCTTTATTCTACTATAACAATTGCATAGGAAACAGAAAACGTGAGACGTGATTGTAGGTATTAAGCATTTCATTCCCAAAGTCTTACTAAGTGAGACTTACGAATACAGGAAAAAACAAAATATCCGAACACCATCAATGGTTACATACAATAAGCTAATCGAGTTCTGTCCGTCTCATCCGAGAGCCAGGCACATAACTGAATAATGACGCTTTGTTCCTCCTGAATAAAGCAACACACCTGTCCCCCTTGTGGTTGCCCTCTGAACTAAATGAATCGCAAAATTATTAAGAATCATTCTAGCTCTACTCCCCTTTAAGGCAGCACTATCGACATCGTCGAGAATGTTTCTTTTCAAAAAGAAAAAATACAGAACTACATGTTGAAGGAAATCATGACAGAACAGGTCTGGGCATGTCAGCGCATGTTTATCAGACAACAAGAGGGGAAAAGGGAAGAGAAACAATTGAACAAAGCAGAAAACCAGCATCAAACTTTTTCTAGACGCACACACACACTCCTCTTACTTAAAAACAGTGGTCATCGTAAGTCTATCCAGGAAAAGACACACCATCGACCAACCTCAATTTTTCTGTTGCTACACTTTTCTCCAGTAACGGTCAATGCATTGCTACAGTAACCTGAAACTCTACGTGACGTCATCGCATCCTGTCTGAAGAAGACAGCGGTAAAGACAAACACTCCTATTATTTATTGAATCTAAAGATTATTTCTTATGTCCTACTCTTAATGATCTTCATTCTTACATTAAAATTCAACAAAAAAGCACCATGCATGTTACCGATTTTCACCCCAAGGGCTCATCATGGTCATTAGATTCACAACAGCAGTAAACTATCACTGCTCTTTGAAATACTAAATGAGACCACTCAACATCATAACCAGGCTTATGTAATACGTGGCGCTCAACCTTTTATATGCTCATAAATTCATTGTCTGAAGCTACACCTGCGAGCAAAAAGGCGCGAAAGCCTGGGGGCAAAGTTCCATTCGCACTCGATGGGGGACTAGACAGGACGCCTTTACGGGAATATGATTGCATTCCTACTATATTAATGGTTATTGCATTGCTGCTTAGAAAGACTATCAGAAAAAGTCCGTACTACACTCAACTATAATTTAGGAGCCTTAAAATTCTACTTTCTATGGAAACTATAATTGCCCTGTTACCTGGATCACTATGAATGAAGCGCGCCAATTTTTTCTCTCTTCGCATTTCAGCCTTGTCATGCAGTGAAACAGTCTCACAACCAAAATAATTAATTTACTCTGAGGGTGGCGTGCTAGAAATTTCTGTCGTACGCTGCAATATAAGTATTTCTGCACAAATACCTATAACTGCTTACTTCTTCAACACACCGTGCTCCTATTTATATCTAACAAAACCTCTTCTCACGAATTCAGGTGTACCATGCGGCTTTCTCCTGCGTAAAATCTGTGAAAAAGGGAAAGAGCAACAACAACAAAAAAGTTGTGTGCACTTTTGCTTGAATAGCAAGAACAGTAGCATACGCTAATAAACTTAGAAAAAGGCACCCATTTCTGCTATCAGGAAATGCTTGCATAATGCTACAAACACAGCCGCATTGCCTTTGCGTAAAGCGAGCAGAGGACAAGAGCACACAAATTCCTTTAAGCGAGGGGGGAAAAGGCTTAAGACAGAGCGCTCAGAAATAATCGCAGCGTTACCGGACATCGCTACGAAGTCCGACGGCTAACACAAGACGACAACAACAAGATATTAGCGAAGGGTAAAAATTGCAGCAAGAAAGGCACTACTGAACATGTCTAGACATGCGACATCGAATGCGAAAACGCTGGTGATCGGAGAAAAGGTCTAAGCCTGAGGCGGATCATCATAGAGCATACACAAGTTCATTTTTCTATTTCGCGTAAACTAAATGCGATGTGGTTTGAAATAGAAAGTACAGAAAAAAAAGAAAGTATTTTCTTAGGGAGCAGAGAAATATAGGAATTTCTACCCCGTGCTCGGATTCCAGCATTTCTGCTCCAAAACCTGCAAAATTAAGCACTGCTTACTTCATCAACATACCGAGCACCCAACAAAATCAAACAAACAACCCTACTTGCATTGGTAGAACACTATTCAGCCTTTACTAGCTTTCGTCTGCGTAAAAGTAGAGAAAATAGGAAAAGGCCAGTGCAAAATTACACAGACTTTTGCTCGCATAGCTATAAGGGAAAAAATAAATTAACGAGGCACACGCTAATAAACTACGGTAAAGACACCCATTTCTGCTATCAGATAATTATTGCCTGATGCTATATACACAATTGCATTGTCCCTGCGTGAAGAAAGCAAAGAAAAAGGACACATAATTTATCTTAAGCGAGCAGGGAAAGTCACTTCTTCTCAGACAGCATAATACCATGAAGTCTGAATTTTTGCAAAGAAAACAAAGCTTGAACAGCGCTACGAACGTGACAAACACATACTAACAAACAAACACTCCTATTCATTTCTACTGATAGTATTGCAGCTAAAGGCGTGAAAGACACTATAAGAACAAAGCACACTGCTTCAGGAAAGCATATCAAATGCACCGCAACAGGACCGGCGTCGGGCACCCATAAAATAGCTTGCCCAAAACAAAGAGTTCACCAGGTTCGTGAGGCAATTCCATCTAAAACGCTCGGCCAATCCTACAGATAGCAATGCAAACGCGACTAGCCTTATTTTTTAAGCCACTATTTCACGCAATACTACATAAATGTATCACTCCTGTCACACGAAAGGGTAAACACATACCACTTACTTGTCAAGTGGGGTTCCTGGTTCAGAAAAGCGCGCGCGCACACACACACACAGTCACATTTTCACACTCACAAACACAAGGTCTATTTTCACAACCACATAAATCCATATTATTTCTCAGGTCAATAATTATCCTACCATCGTCAAAAGACGGTAAAAACATGTATGCGAACGCAAAACAATAGGTCGTCGTTCCGGATGTAATAGGATATCGTCACTCGGCCTGCGCGAACCAAAAAAAAAGAAAGGTATCCATGATCGCTATACATCCAAGAGAAAATGGTGCCGCGCTTTTGCACAGCAGTTCCGGTACAGAACGAAAAAGAATTCACTTCTTTTTGCTTTAATTTCCTTCCACCCATCCATTTTGTAAGCATACTATAGAGTGGAACGGGTACATGTGCATACGACCCTTCACTAAATAGGTGAGCCGATAATGACTCCAAATAAAATCATCAACATCAACATCAACATGCCTTGGGCTGACCTTACACACCCAAAGCTTTTTCTGAATACATTCTGCTGGCGCTGTAATAAAAGATTTATCGCGAGGGTACTACAATGGGGGGGAGGGGGGGCAGGTCAGCTCTGCTTTTGTTTAAGTGATAAAACAGTGCGCTTACTTGGGAAAACGGTAACGGATCGCGCGCGTCGCGTGTCCAAACCGCGAGAACGGGCTCGTGTGGGGCGCAGTTCGGGCGCACTGTTTCATGTTTAATGGAATCGCCTCACCAACCTGGTGAACTCTTTGTTTTGGGCAGGATATTTTATGATGATGATGATGATTCGGAGTTTAATGGCGCAGTAATCATTCAGCAAGCACTCAGCGCACTCTACAAGGGGTCAACGCACTCAGCAAACACTCCACACAATCAGCAACGACTCGAGCACCCAACCACTCAACCAATAGGCATTTACATCTCATCACTGGAACCTGCCCCGATCGCAGCGCTCTTGTTCCCTGCCATCCCGCTGCTGCTGCATCAACAGCCACAAGCACATGCCGTGTGTCCAGTCGTCCACCATTGGCGAGTCGTCCTCATTCTCCTCTTTATAGTATCGACAGGGACGTCAACCGCATGCACCGCTCCGCGTCTGAGGGGGGGAGTGATGTGGCGGCCCGTGGACGACGACGACGACGATGTGCCTCTCCTGCCATGCGCTACGGAACTGGCACGGCAGTTCTACCAGCACCGTTCTAGTGTGAGGCCATGTCCATCTGCCCGCAGTTCCATTCCATCATTGCTGGTCAGGACTAGCGTAGAGGAATTCCATCGTCCTCTACACAGGAGAAAAAACCATTACGAGTCAGTTCTCTGCCTAGCTGTGAGATGGAGCAGTCACATCATTCTGCGCTCCCTGTGACTGCTGTTGTGGTGGCCTGCTTTGCCTCTGTGCCTGATTGTTTTTGTTCTTAGCTATTGGTGGTTAGCATATTCGCTCTTGCTTTCACAGCCTTTGCTTTCACAACATTAAGAGTGTTTTTCTCCTTGCATGTCCAGAGCTGTGCTAACCTCCCCAGACATGCCATGATGACGTCACAACTTATGTCACAGGATGTCCAGGACTTGCGTCACACCTGGGGATGTTTTGCAACCTGCCTTTGTGCTGCGTCGCCCAGTGATGGTCAGCGGCCGTTCCGGACCGCTTTCTTCAAAATGGCTTCATGAATGTTCAACTAAACTCCTTCTCTCCACTCTATTTCTATCTTTTTATTTTATTTTCTACCTATTTTTTATTTTGATCAGCTCAAGTAGCCGGCAGCTCACACAGTGGTTTGGACACGTCTTAGATGCTCCCCAATTAGTGTAATGGCTCACTGAATTTTCCTAATTATTGTGGGGGTCCCAAATTACTGTAATTGCTAATTAATGGCGTCCAGGTCCCTGTGTGAGTTGCCGGCTTCTTGAGCAGATCATATACTACTAGTAAGGAGTTATTCGAAACACCCAGCACTGACTTACGTTAAAAGCACACGCTTGAGAGAACTCTTTATTAACAGACTCTCAGTACTCCCTCCTCTATCTATGAGAATTGAATGGGATATTGAGCATCACGATTTTTCTTCCTATAGTTCCCAAGTTGTAGAGTGTGGTAAGATTGTTGTATCCTGGGAACCACCTCCAACGTATGATACCACATTGACGAAATACAGCAAACACAAAGCCTCCGTACTACAACAAGAATTCGATTACTTGAATGAAAGCTTTGGGAATCACACCGAAATTCACACAGTCAAATCTAGGAGTCAAAATCTAGTGCAGGAGTGAACCTTGTCATGATTTCTGGCACATGCACGAGGTCACATCGTCCAAACAATATCATTAACATCCCTAGGTAACACAAATGTATGTATTTTTGTGCCGTTTTTAGTTTTCTGTTGTATCGTTTTCACCAGAAACAGACTAGGTCCAAGCCTGTGGTATGCGGCCTGCTTAATTCTTCCATGACTCAATGCGACTCGAGGGCACGAATGAGTCACTCTCGAGCATATATTAATATTTCCGTGTGACGACCGATATTATTAAGACGGAAACTATTACATTACAACTGCGGGGCAACCAGTTCATCTTTAGTAGTACAGTCGACCCGCGTTCATCCGGGCAGCTCTGTTTCTCATGAAAATGTCCGGCTAGCGGGGGAACTGCATAAGTGAAACACGAAAATTCATAGGGATCCTGTAAAGACATTGTTGTTGACCATTACACAGAAAACCATCCATTGTCATCTCTTTTATTCTAATACACGGATTCAGTTGCTAATGGCATTAACTTGCGAACTATTGTTCCGTTACTCAAAAAAATATTAAAGCTGTTCTCAGTGCTGCCCGAGCATTTTCTACCATCACTGCTGGTGCCTCCCGCTTTCATCATAAGATTCCTCTTGAACACTATCGGAAACGAGGACACTGGAGACGTCGTCATCTCTCATTGCAGCACAGGGGTTCTCTTTGTGGACCTTCTCAGTCTGAAATGAGCAGACTGCTCAGTGTAACTTTTGTGTAACGTGCAAAGTTGGAAAGGGAGAAAATTGTACCCCCCTCTTTGGGTCAGTAAAAAGGAGGCCACGACCAGGGTTCTCAACTTCACCTGACTATTTGTGGGCCAAATGTCCTTCCTGAAGACGGACCGGATAACTGAAGCTGACTGTTGGGTATTAGTCACTTCCGTTTCCTGGAATTCTCGCCCGAGTCCGGAAGCTGAAGCCTGAATAAATGAGGGTGAAATACATGGAGAGAAATCTGTCCCCATACCTTTTTGTCCGGATAGTGCAAGATCCCGATAAATGAAGTCTGGATAAACGCGTGTCCACTGTACTTTATTGTGCACAGCCAATATTCTAGTATCCCGTACCGAAATGCAGGCCCAAAACGGTTATGAGTTGAATTTCGCCATCGAATATCGTTCATAGTGTCCATCCAATTCTCAGACCACACCGACTCGACCACATTACACCACTGAAAACCCTACGCGCAGTCGACCTTACTGCGTTCCTCACGCTAAACGACAAGTAATTCGTGATCATGTCACCGACATACACTCTAAAGGAATTGTTCAGGAGTCGTCGAGTCCTTGGTCATCACCCGTTGTTTTGGTAAAAAAGAAAGATGGCAGCTGACATTTCTGCTTCGATTATCGGAAACTGAATAGTGTCACTGTGAAAGATCAGTACCCTCTCCCGAGGATCGATGACACTTTAGACTGCCTTCATGGAGCAGGTTATTTTTCTTCTAGGGATTTCCGTTCCGGCTACTGGTAGATAGCCGTAGATGAGCGCAACAAAGGTAAATAGCGTTCCTTACCCCAAAGGGCCTGTATAAATTCCGTGTAATGTCCTCCAGGCTGCGTAACGCAGCTGCAACATGTGAACGTATGATCGAGAGGTGGATGTCGTGCTCGTTCTTTCTCGCCCCATGCAGGACCACATTCACCACCTTCGTGATATTTTCGGCTGTTTCCGCTCAGTAGGTCTGCAACTGAACGCGAAAAGTGTGAGTTTTCCAGTCAGAAGCTTTGTATTCTAGGACACCTTATCGACGGAAAAGGCATTCACCCTGATCCTGAGAAAAAGAGGGCAGTTCAGAACTTTCCCCGTGCAAGAAACACCAAAGAGCTGCATTCGTTCTTGCATACGTCTGCCGCCGTAGCACACGGGAAAGGTGAGGCGACGACAAACCTGGTTGCGTAGTCGATTGCAGTCACGATCCAGCGGCTACCAGAGGCAGACAACGGTTGTGGGCCGAAAATCCCAATCCCAATGCGTTCAAAAGGATGCTCAGGGGGAGGTAACAAGTGGAGGGCACCGGAGGATGAAGAAGTTGTCTTTCGTTTTTGCAGAGCTGGCAAGAAAGAACATATTTGTAGATGCTTTTGTACAGGCGCGGCCAAAAGAACTTTCGGCGAATTCGCTCGTATGTTTTGAAAAACCCTAAATGCCCTGCAGTTGGGTCGTCGTGAAATACTTGCAGTATCGTGCCGTGAAGATGTTGGGGATGTCGGGATGAAGATGCCGGTCGCCTTCGGGCGTGTAGTTTCACTTGTAGAGCACGCCGTCTTGCAGTACGAAATGTTGGCTTCTGCAAACGAATTTTTTGTCAGCAGACGAAATAGAGCTGTTAAGATGACAAATGAGCTTCCGGGCTGATTCATCCTTAAGTTGTTCAACGCCGAAGTTGTCTGGATCAATCTGAGAAAGACATATGATGTCTTTGTAGGAAAGAGATGTGTGAGAGTCATCGATGTCGAGGGAACAGCGGGACAGCGCGTCGGCATCCTCATGTTTTTTGCCTGACTTATATTGCACTGAAAAGTCAAAAGCCTGTAAACGGAGGGCCCACCGTCCAAGGCGTCCAGAAGGATCTTTTAGAGAAGCCAGCCAGCACAACGCGTTGTGACCGGTTATCACTTTGAAATGACGTCCGTAGAGGTATAGCCGGAACTTTCCTATAGCCCGGACGACAGCAAGACATTCTTTTTCGGTTGCAGAGTAATTTTTGTTCCGCTTTACTCAGCGTCCAGCTGGCATACGCAAGTGCGTGCTCCATGGGAGCCTCAGGTTCTCTCTGGGCAAGAACGGCGCCTAACCCCGCATCACTGGCGTCCGTGTGCAACTCGACGGAAAGAGAGGGGCAAAAGTGTCTTAGGACTGCTTTTAGTTGCTCAAAGGCTGTGTTGGCCTCTGAATTCCAGATGAAGGTTGCATCACCGGAGAGGAGTGCAGTGAGAGGAGCTGCGATGAGTCCATCACCTTTGATGAAGCGCGGGAAATACGAAGATAGTCCCAAAGAGCTGCGGAGCTCTTTAACGCAAGTCGGTGTAGGGAAATTAGACACGGCCAGTATCTTGTCGGGATCAGGGGAGATCCCCTCCGCAGAGACGATGTGGCCAAGCATTTTAATTCGTTCAAAACCAATGTGACATTTCTTCCAGTTGAGCTGGAGGCCTACCCTTTGGAACGCCGAGAACACTGACTCCAGGCGATGCAAGTAATCCTCAAACGTTTCAGAGAAGACGGCAACGTGGTCCAGGTAACACAGGCAGGTTTTCTAACGAATACCTCTGAGGACACTATCCATCATACGGTCAAACGTTGCCGAAGCATTACAGAGGCCGAACGGCATCACGTTAAACTCAAACAGGCCATCAGGAGTGACGAAGGCGATCTTCGGCTTGTCTTCCTCCGCCATGGGAATTTGCCAATACCCAGATCGAAGGTCAAGCGACGAAAAGTACTTGGCTCCCTGCATAGAGGATAGGGCGTCGTCGATTCTGGGCATTGTGTAGACATCCTTGCAAGTAATCTTGTTAAGCCTACGGTAGTCGATGCAGAATCGTATAGAACCATCTTTTTTGGGAACCAAGACTACAGGGGACGACCAAGGACTCGATGACTGGCGAATTATCCCTTTAGACAACATCTGTGTAACTTCCTGTTCGATGGTTTGACGCTCAGCGGGGGAAACGTGGAACAGACGTTGGCGGAGAGGTTTATCGGTCGTCGTCTTGATCGCATGCTCAACGTTGCGTGCAACGCCAAGAGGGGACTTATCAAGGTCGAACAAGTCGGCGAATTTGTGCAGCAGAGACAACAACCCAGCTTTATGCTCCTGATCAAGAGTAGAGGACACCATCGGGGTAAGGGCCGAGTCGTCAATCTGCAGCAGGGCTGTTCCCACATGCGCCTTGTCAATGTTGGTAACTGTGCCAAAATCCACAAGCTCGCAGGCTGCGACGACAAAACCGGCAGGCAAAAGAACGGGCTCCAGAAGTGTGTTGGTAACAGAGAAGAAAGTATTCCCACCGGCGAGACGTGAAAGAGGGAATGGAGCGATGAGACCTCTGCGAGATAGGGTATGTTGGTTCGGAGACAACATGACGCCGACGTACGATGGTGCGAGCAGCGAAGAAACGGGTACGAAGGACGTAGCACGAGGCACAAGCACAATGTCCTCTGTAGCATGTAATTTGAATAGCCCACGTTCCTCCGGGTTTCGGTATGCAGGTTGTGTAGGTAACGAGATCTCACTCCGGGCATGGTCAATAACAGCTTTGTTCTCTTCAAGGTAATCGCAGCCCAAGATTACATCCTGTGATGATGAGGGGAGCACTCGAAATTCCACAGGATAACTTACGTCGGAAATAGTGACGCGAGCAGTGCAGGTACCAACGGGACGGGAGATACTATTAAATGCTGACTTCAGACAGGCTCCACCGCCAAACGTCACCTTACGTAGCTTCTTGCACATGTCCAATGAGAGTACGGAAACAGATGTACCAGTATCGATCAATGCAGAGCGGGGGCTTCCATCAATAATGACATTAACGCAATTGCGGGGGCTATAGGGAGGAACATTTGCAGATGAAGCGAATTGTGCAGTGCGACCTCAAGGGACTGCATTTATGTGTTTCCCCGTGGAGGGGGCGACGCAAGACGAACCGGGCTGCGCGAAAGGGATCTCCGTTGGCGACCAGGGGACCGTGAGCGTCGTGGGCTGGAAGCGTACCGAGCAGCCTGGGCGTCGCCACTGGACATGACCCTGGAGCCGTAATAGGAGTATCCAAGAGGGCGGTCTGGAAAATGTTCATCGGCAAAGGAAGACGGTTGCGTGTATCGATGGCTGGACCAATATTCTTCCCGCTGGCGTCTTCTGCAGAACCTCATAATATGCCCTGGTATCCCACAGTAATAACAAGTAAGCTGGCGTCTCGGCCGAGCAGCCGGCATAGGGGCAGCAGCGTGAGGGTACGGCGGCGCGTTGGGTTCCTGTGTTACAGCGGCGATCGTAGGCTTCTGTAGGTAAACTTCGGACAAATTAGCTCGGACAGCATCTGCATACGACAGGTGACGAGTCGGCGGCGATGATTGCGCGTGGGCGTTTGCAATTTGTTCGTGTACGATGTACTGCACCAAGGATGCGGCCTCCTGCAAAGTTCTGTAGCTGTTTGTAGCTTCTGCTTCGGCAAGTTCTTCCCGGACAATCTCACGGATCAGAAGCCGCAGATCACTGAGCGATGATGTACCATTCGTTGGACCATAACTAACGTACGTTTCCCGATTTCGGAGATTTCTAGCATCTTGGAGTTTCTTGCAGAAATCAAGAATATCTGTTACAGTAGCGAGGTCTTTGCTCATCATGAGCTGGAAAGCGTCCACGCGAATCCCCCTGAGGATGCAACAGATCTTCTCCGCATCAGTCATATCCGGGTTACAACGCTTGCAGAGGGACAGGACGTCTTCAATATAGAACATGTAGGACTCTTCGTTCTGCTGAATCCGGGAGGAAAGCTTCTCCTCAGCGTCTGGCTTTCTAAATGCCGGTCTGCCGAAAAGATCGCGGGAGCGGCTTGCAAATTGTCCACAGTCTCTGAATTCTCCCTCGTGGTTGAGGAACCACGTCTTCGCTACACCGCGGAGGTAAAAAGCAACGTTAATACGTTTGCTCCCATCGTCCTACCTGTTGTGGCGGCAGACGCGACCGAATTCGTCTAGCCAATCGTCGACCTCTTGGCCGTCGAGGCCGCTGAAGGTAGGAGGGTCACGTTGCCTTACGACAGGAGCGGCAGATGCCGATGTTGTGGCCTGCGTGGTCGGAACAGCACCAGGGATTTCCCTACACCCCCTCAGGGGGGGGGGGGTGTACACCCTCCCTGCATTTTTGCAACACCCCCCTGAAATTTCTCAGGTAACCCCACCCAGCTCGGCCACCAACACGTTCTGGTAGTGAGTCCGGCGCAGCGAATTACGTCCTGTACGGTCAAACTTGGGCTGTAGGACCACAGTCATGCAGACACACACATCGCACATCGTACCATGCATTTCTCCAAAATAATTTGAAAGTGACTGTTCAATGCATATATTCCGCGCATATACGAGCGAGAATGCGTGCGGGCACGCAAACTCAATGTGCTGGATCGTCAAGAACCATTTGCGCCCAACTCAATCAAGCGAAGTATTCTGCTTTTTTCGTCTAAGGTTTTCATCGTTCGTTGCTAGGTGGTCATTGAGCTTCGTGAGACAATGTGCTAGGCTTTTTTCTTTGCCGGTCGTGTGATTATGCGTCTTAATGTTGAAATGCCGTTCATAATGAATCTGTATTCTACGTACTGTGTTTTAATGTAATAACATGTACAAGTAAAACGGGAAAGCTGTGCAGATACGTCACCATTGTGCCACGATTCTTTTCGTGTCTAAGAAAAATTCCGTAAGTGGAACCTTCACCAAGCACCCCCCCCCCCCCTTGAAAGCTCGGCACCCCCCAGCAGTGAATTTCTGGGGAAATCACTGAACAGTACCGTTAGCAGCTGCGACGGCTGGAGCACTGGTGGCCATGGACAGTACTCGTCGGCTTCGAAGTTCCAGGTTAGGTACCGGGGTGCGTGTTGAAAAGCTGTAGTAGGGCTGCCATGAGGAAGGGATCGATGAACGCACCTCCACCAAGTTGTGGGGATTCTAAATGCGAGCGTTTATTGCGCTGATGATGGTGATGTGGATTCGGCGGCGCGAGATTTGTCTCACAGTATAAGCATAGTGCAGTTTAAAGGGGTGGTGTGCACGTTTTTTTGCGATTTCGTCTATCTCGCACTAGGAACACAGCGAAGCGTCCTAAGCTAACTGATTACTTGGTGATATGGTTCCAAAAACACAACTACTGTCAGGGTGCACATTAAAGGACTGATGTGCACGTTTTTAGCAATTTCGTCTATGTCGCGCTGGGAACATACCGAAACCTCCTAAGCTGCCTGAATACTTGGTGATATGGTGCACCCTGCAATATGATTGAACCCTGCCAATAGGTGTGCCGCTGAAACCATATCACCAAGCAATCAGTCAGCTCAGGACGCTTCGCTCCCATCGCGAAATAGAGGAACGTGCTAGAAACGTACACACCAGCCCTTCAATGAGCACCCTGCCGGTAGGTGTGTTACTGAAACCATATCTCCAAGTAGTCAGTCCGCTCACGATCCTTCGCTGTGTCCCCATCGCGACATAGAGGAAATTGCTAAAACCTACACACCAGCCCTTTAAAGTGCACCCTGCCAGTAGGTGCGCCGCTGAAACCATATCACCAAGTAATCAGTCAGCTCAGGAAGCTTCGCTGTGTCCCCATCACGACACAAAGGAAATTGCTAGAAGCATACGCACCAGCCGTTTGAAGTGCACCCTGCCGGTAGATGCGTCGCTGAAACCATATCACCAAGTAATCAGGCAGCTCAGGATGCTTTGCTGTGTCCCCATCGCGACGTAGAGGAAATTGTTAAAAATATATACACAAGCCCTTTCAAGTGAACCCTGTCGATAGGTGTGTTGTTGAAACCATATCACCAAGTAATCAGTCAGCTCAGGACGCTTCACTGCGTCCCCATCACGACATACAGGAAATTGTTAAAAATGTATATACCAGCCCTTTCATGTGCACCCTTTCGGTAGGTGTGTTGCTGAAACCATATCACCAAGTAATCAGTCAGCTCAGGACGCTTCGCTGTGTCCCAGTCACGACATAGAAGGAATTGCTAGAAACGTGCACACCAGCCCTTTAAAGTGCACCCTGCCGGGAGGTATGTAGTTGTGTCCCAGGAACCATATCACCAACTATATATAGCCATATAAGAGCCTTCATACGGTTTTGCAACTGCTTGAGCGTTAAACCGTATCGGTGAGTGCACTCACCATAGGCCTCATGCCTTGAGTGCCGTCAACAGGCTTCGCATTCCTCAAGTCGTCACGTTGTGAGTGCCTTCGTAATCATAAATCGTCTCGCATGCGTCACTTGACCTCATTTCTGAATGCACTAGTACTGAACTCACACCCTTCAGACGTCACCGGTGACTTCACTCACACAGACGTGGTGCCCATCAGGCTAGAGCCCTGCACCATCCGCGGACGAAACGAATATCCGCGGTTATCCGCAATATACTTGCGGATTCGGATGAAATTTAGCACTTCCTGCGGTGTGCGGATCGGATGCAGATCGCTGAAGGTCGGATGCGGCTCGGACGCGGATGTGAAAGCCGCGGTTCGGTAGCGGATCGAATGCGGATATACCGTTGTAATTTGTCGACCAGATACTTATTTGTATTGCGCGCCGACAGCAAGCGCATGCTCGGGTTCACCTCTGACCATGCACGGCCAAGACGGGAGAGGAGGCATTCTGACATCTCGAACCACGCGAGCATCGGCGAGGTAGCGTTCCACGCATTGCAGAATCTCTCCATATCGGATGCGGATATTGCGTTTTGCTCATCGAATCGGATGCCTATGTAAACTGTTGCGGATGCTGCGGATGCGGGTCGGATGCGGATGCAAAAAATCTCATCAGCGCAGGGCTCTACCGCAGACTTAATGAGTGCACTCACAGGAGACCTCATGAGGGTAAGATCCTAATGAATTCAGGGCTTGCGTTTGTGAGGGCCGTGAAGGTGAGCGCGAGTGAGGGCATGTGCCCGTGAGAGCCGTAATGGCGAGGTTGGGTGACGGCATGTGCACGTGAAGACCGTGAGGGTGAGGGCGAGTGAGGGCTTGCGCAGTGGGCTTGCTGCTATGCACAGACCAGGCGCTTAATGATAACGCATTTCCCCCGCATTTACCGTTAAATCGTCACAACATTCTTTTAAAAAAGCTTTTCTTTTCTGTCATAGTGTCAAGTGTGTGACCTTGGCATTTGTATTTGATATTGTCGAATAAGTAACGTAGTTGTGTAACTGTATTGATCAATATAACATTGTTATCACACGACTTCTTTTCAGAATTTTGAAAAAACTGACTTGGGAAAGTGCTACGATGGAGTATGTTGGGCCTTTGACCATTATGAGAAATATGCAGCGCAAAAAGGTAATTGTACATCCTAGGCTGAGTAAAGCTTCTGCCATATCTACACAATGGACACACTGTAGATGCTCACGTTCTGGAAGGACTTCCACGTACGCTGCACTATTTTTGACAACTTTTAGCTCAAAATATGCATTGTGTAAATTTTGCCGTCTCTGTGCCCACTGCAAAGCGAATTATAGCTTCAAACATTTTTACCCTTTTCACAACTACTGAGTCGTGATGTGCTATTTCTGTGACATATAATGCCATCTTGTATAGCCAAGATATAGTAACCTTGCATTATGCATTCTTTGTTCTTTGGGCGCTATAAGAACGGAATCAGGTAACAAAAAGACAAATAATCAAGGACAACTATCAACAAACTTGAAATAACATAGTGCCTACTACAGCACAATAAAGGGTGTTTCAGTTAAATCCCCGGGCTAAATAATTCCCGAACGGGTTCACCAATCAAAGGAAGTTCTCTTTTAGAAGTATCTCTCCGACACCACCTACAAATTGCGCACTGTGCGAATGAGTGAGAGGCAGTCATTATTTAAATATGTCATAATTTAAATCGAATGAGTTTGCTGAAAAACATAACATCTAAAGTAGGGCGCCGTTGGCATTAAAATGGGTACTACCAGTTTTGGGACCTACGGCAGACACTTTTTAGAGAAAAATCTGCCACCGAAGCGGTCATTAGTTGCAGTAATTATTTGCTTTTGGTTTACATATTTTTGTCGTGGCCGGTCGTGATGAAGCGCAAAAGGACACACTTCCAGTAGTCCCTTATCCACCAATGAATTACGTGTTCTTGAGCTTACTTCGCAACGGGGAGTGCGGAAGTTGCTCACATAAATCCTCTTTTAAACACTGTCATTCGCAGACCTTGCACACAGAAGTTTTGATTTTGCAATTTGTGATGTTGCTATTGTGGATTTTGAAACGTGGGAGTTTGCACGTTAGGACATTGTGGCTTACCCATGATAGCACGTGTTCGAACTGTGCTTTCTAATGAAGGTCAGAAGTTAGCAATGCATCAAAATACTTGAACACGGCTGAAGATTAAAACTGAATGTTACTGATGAAACAGCTCTCAGTCAGCGCTCGCCGCTATGACGCTGAGATATATACATGCGCCTATACATATGCTTAGGTTCAGTTTCATGTCCCACTGTTCGCACATGATATTAGTTTGTTATAAGCATGCTGGAGCGTATCCTTCTCTATAGTCTTCTCTGTCGAGGAGGCTATAGAGCACCCTATAGATAGGATGATAACCCTAACCGATAGGCAATAACGAATTAAGGCCGATAACCCTAATATATTCTCTATAGAAGAGGCTATGACTGTAAATTAGTCATGTCAGAACTGTCCTCAATTCTCCGGGAAATAGCACAATCATAAGCAAAGAAACGTGCAGTTGAGGAAACAGATCGAGGTCATTAATCTGGACTAAGAAGAGCAGCACATTGGTATGTCATTTGAGTCGTGAACGTAGTTCGTGCTGCGACCGATCGGGAAAAAAGTATTCCAACCAAGTCGGCATATGTTGGCCATTGCTGCGATTACATAGGTTTAACTAGAGTCACTAAATAAGCTACGCGTCAGAGTATCGACACTGACGCAAGAGGGCGAGTTGGAGCAGCCATGTTGTTTCCGTTTGGCCTCCAGCGCCATGCACGGAGCGCTTTTCGAAATGTGGCCCTCATCCACAGCCGAACTTCAGCTTCATCTGTTTCTGCTATCGAGGTAGAGGTGGGGCTGGAGGTCAAACGGAAACTACATGGAGGCTCCAACTCTCCTTTTTGCCTCAGTGTCGATACCCTTAGGCGCAGCTTATTTAGTGACTCTAGGTTTAACAGCAGAAGCGAACGAGGTACAGCCTTAATCTGGTTCCCTCTAACGTTACTTTGAAACGCATCTAACTTGTGAAATACAAGTCATTTGTGCTCGATGTAAAGGTTACAGCCCATTGAAAGGATAGATGTGGACGTTTGCTGCCCTCTTACAGGTTACATTGCGAAAGAAACAGTGGCGTTACGCCTATGGCCGGCGTTTTTTGGAGAAGTTACCAGCGTTACTTATAAAAGCGAAGTGGTCCGCAGTTTCGCGAAAGTTTCGTACTTATGTTTGCGAAGAAAATCTACTAATTTCCTCAGTGCAAGCACTTATATTTTCCATCCGATTTATAGCTCTAAGTTATTTCATGGTTGAGTGAGGTAAATGCGTATCAGGTCAATAAAGTAACTGTGTGAACTCAAACGGTAATAGGAGTGGACATATAATGCAGCGATTATAAAATTTTAAACCGCATACATATAGTGGTCCGCGCGAGGGCTTCATTCAGGGATACCACTTGCTAATTATTGCGTCATGTACCTAACGTATGGAGAAGCTAACGTCGGCAGGTGGCGGTTGAACGGCAAGTGGCAGTTTGCAACAGCGTGTATCAGACAAAAAAGCGGAGGAGAGTTTCGCTTGCTGTGTGATACCTCGCCGCTTCGACACCCGTTGCATTGGAAACAACGGAATTCGAAGTCACATAGTAAGTAACCTTCCGTATTTGCATATTAGTTTCCTGCGTAGTTCGCTCTCATGTTAGTGCAATGTTGCGTGGGTGAAGCTCGCAGGTGGATATATGATGTGACGGACGCACACAGACATATTCGAGATTTGACACGGGGACGCTGCACGGACGCCGGCATTGACTGTGATGCATTTATTGGGAAATGGACGAAAATGAACATGCACTGGAAGTAGCATGCTGTTGTTATCACCATGCACGAGCCAAGCATGTAGCACTGACTGAAACAGGTTAGTAACACGAGGAACGCGTATGAGCAGTTAGCTTTATGTATGCGTTGAGCCGGTGATTACGTTACATTAAGAAACTTCTGCATGCGTTCGCTTTTAGTGATCCCAAAGACGAATCATAATTGCGACTGCTTCTTCCTCCTCCTGAATTAGACGTTTGTTCTTTTCCCTGTCACTATTGTTTCAGACGATTCCTAACCAGTTATTCTAACGGTTGCTTACTTGTCCTT
The DNA here is from genome assembly GCF_037126465.1 of Ornithodoros turicata. NCBI lineage: Eukaryota > Metazoa > Arthropoda > Arachnida > Ixodida > Argasidae > Ornithodoros > Ornithodoros turicata. The sequence goes on along the minus strand of NC_088209.1, from coordinate 10,128,548 downwards.
TTTTTTTCATCTATCATTGCACTGAAATATCGGCTATCATCACTTGGTTGACTCTCACTACATGACAGAATCCCGAAAGGGAGGATAAGCGAGCTGCGCGTTTCCACATCAGACTTGTGTAACTGTTAACATTTGGCGCTTCGCAGGTCATTGTGACCTTGAGACGTCATGACCAAAGCATTTATAATGTTACGGTTGCATTCGGTGCAGTAGCGCAGAAAGTGGATGGACTAAAAGCACCCGATATATTAAGGCCATGCAATTTGTGCAGAATATTGGAGTAAAAAAAGATTATTCTTCGCAGGTGACCTAGGCTATAGCGCAGCTCCACTGGTTCCAACTTTGATGGACACAGCCATGAGTTTCTTGACAGTATTGGTAAGGAAATAGTGTGGAATCCGATCAGAATTGGCTGATGGTAAGGAAATAGTGTATAGGTATAGGTAGGTGTATAGATATCTCGTGCCACAGAAGTACATACGAACAGTCCAACAGAAATACAGCAGCAGTCTAATCCCAGTCTATAACTGTGCAGAGGCTCAGAGAGAAAGCAGCAAACCAGGTCCTTCCCACATCTCTCCGCAAGCTCGGGATTCATCGTAAACCCAGGTAGCCAGACAGCCATGTACGAACCCATATTTGCCAACATTGTAGGTTGTCTACTAGGTATTTCCAGTGCTTTCGTGACCACTTTGTTCAGTGTGCAGGTTCAGTTTGCCTTCTTGTGATACTTGTGGGACAACATTTGAAGCTATCTAGAGATACATACATTATTTGAATTTTTGTATTTAGATAAGCAGACGAGTACAGGATGACAGCCAGCCAACAGAATGTATAGGTGAGGTACTTGAGGAGATGGAGATGGAGAGGACAGATCAAAGTTTGCAGAGTTATCTGAAAAAAAAATGGGCTATTTATGACGTAATCCAGGCCACCACATGTGCTCCAATGTGGTTGTCGATTGCGTTGTTACCAGCATAGAGGAGTTGTTTCAGGAAATGAATGTGCAGATTTTTGGTGCAGAATTGATCCCATTTGGTAAAATGTGGTCAGATTCGGAAGTTGCATTATGTGGAACCCGATTTCTTGTAACGTGCCTTAAGTGTAAAATGCGTTGGAGTTCTTTATCTCATTAGACTTTTATGTAGATGATTTTTTCCACGCGTAATGTGAGGATGAGTACGAATTACCTATTTTGCTATAGACAAAAGTAACTTCTCAACTTTGCCGCATTATGGCCATAGTTGTCGATGCGCCATAAAAAATCCTAATTATCATCATCATAACTTCTCAACTCAATCCCTTTATATGTACATTCAGTGCAAGGTGTTCTGCAGTTTAGTGATACTCATATTTCACATTCGCCTTTTTTTATTCATGAATCTTCGAGGATATTTTGCTCCACTGAAGGGGAGACTAGTCAACTCGATTGTGACTTTCAGCGCAAAGTGTATTGCATGTTGAACTTTTAATATTACTGCTATTTAATATGTTACAATTCATCCTTTGAAGAGTCTTTCAATGTGTCATATGAAGGTAATAAATAATTTCACACTCTATTTTCCGAGTATGGTGCGTACACTCTAAGAAGGAAAGGTAGAATATTCTACCCAGCGTTGCAGCCGGACGGTACTTTTACCATTTCGTGCCAATTCACACGCGACTTCACCCTCGTGGGCATAAGCGACGGAGTCCCTTTCCCTTGCTCCTCTCTCTCACGTTTGCTCTAAGAGAAAATGGTAGAATTTCCTACCCAAACTGGTAGAAGCTTCTACTCTGTAGTTTGTTTCTACTCTGCAGTTATACACAAAAGGTAAAGCTGGTTGCAATGTAGCTCTACCGAAATGGGTATAAGATAGTCTTTTTTTTTTCTTAGAGTATAGAATATTATGGTATATGGACACTTGATAATAAAGGAACTCCGTGTTTGCAAAAAAAGAAAAGCTTCATATTTTCGCTTAGCATTTCCTGCGTTTTATAGGGCAAGATGCCCTTGAGAACGTGTCACAACATTTTAGTTAACGAAATACTTTACATAGCGGCATGCAGTGAACGATATTTAGTTCCGTGAGGTTTTTGGAAACTCATGACATGCGTTTAATTCGTGGTTCCATTCGTTCAGTGGTTCCATTCTTACTCGTTTTTTTTTTGCAACTGAGCTCCACAATTTTTTTAGTATAGCGATTTTTTTATTTTTCTAAAAAGATGCCGGCATCGAGTTTACTTCGCTTCGTATACAGCAAGTCGGCATCCACAACGCATGGTTATGATTACCCAATAGTGTTAGCACACATTTCTCTGTGGTGTGCTTCTCTTATTACGAGTTCCTGCAGTGTTTTCAGGGACGCCTCACCGCGCCTCTCTGTGGAGGTGCCTTCCCTGAATAGCTTTAAGATAAAAGTTACAAACGTAGCAACGCAGTGTGTGGGTATAGGTTACACTTTAACCTCTGTATAGGAGTTACATGGGCATCAACTTGGAAAGTGGCTACGGGTTACGCTTTAACCCGTGTATAAGGGTTAATCAGAGTATAGGTAACGTAGTTACCTATAGAAATAGAAGCAAAAAGTTTGCAAGTTTCTCACTTCTATTCATGGGTTTACGGACTTCAGAGCGTACCACGAGGAATGCCTTCGAAATATCTATGAAAATTTGACCCGCTTGTGATTCCTGAACGACAAAATGTATTAGCGCAACATTGGCTCACGTAATGTAGTTGTCTATAAGTAGAGTCCTGCGCGGGTGGGAACTTCAACCCAGGCGCGCTACCCGCACCCGATCCGCAAGACGCGTTTTGTGGGAAAAGAGACCAGCACCAGCCAATTGGCCACACTGTGCCTCGAAACGCTATCGAACAAGGACAGCTTTACGAATATTCATTTATCTTGCAGCGCCCAACACCAAGATGCCATGCATGCATGGACACGATTACTTGTATGTAAGTATTCATATGTAAACTGCTAATTTTCTAGACTTTCCTCATCAGACCCGTTCCGATAGAGGGGGGGGGGGGGGGTTCGAGGGGTGGCCGCCCTAGCGCCTTCGCCACAGGGGGCGCAGAACGGTAGGTTCCGGGAGCAAGGTTTGGCCAATAAAATGAGATTTAAGATAACTTTGAGCTCGCAAGTGCATATGAGCTCTTTCTTTTTTGATTACAGGACGTCTAGTTGAGGGAGCGGTGGGGGCGCTTCGTGCGATCGTCCCCCAGGCGGAAGCTAACCTCGAGACGGCTCTGGGCCTCAGTGATACACGTAACGCTAAAAAGAAGACCGCACGTAATCACAATAAATTTAGCAAACTTTGAGGTCATAACCATAGATGTAGCTCATTAAGTAGGGCAGTGAAGGGAGAGACGGCACTTGGGCTCACGTGTAAAATTCGTGAGTCCTCATTCAACACAGCGGCTCTTACAGTGGACTGAGTACAGCACGTCGATGTCGAATAACATATTTTCCATTCGTCTTGGAGTAACTCTGATAAAAGAAAATATTTATTTTTTTTGTTTCAAGGAAATATTTTGCGTCCATTATTACCCTTTTGTTTTACTTCACTGGGAGCACACAATGCGATTCGTTGGCAAGACCGCGAACGGAGCAAAACCGAAGTGTATATACCTGACTCCGAGAACAATCTCCTTCGAACGTCATGTTAATTGTTGATAGCTCTCTCACTCTGTAGTAACTTCGTCTTGCCCACCCCATTGCATATAAGTTTAATTTATTCTAAAGCATTTTTCACACTGCATTATCAAACACTACAACTACAGTGTCACTAACGTGAAAGCAATTGATATGATAGATTTAGTTTAGGTAATATGTATTCTTCTCGAAATCCAATTAAGAGATGCCACATTGCAGTGCAAAGGGACCACCATCTCCTTTGCGTTTCTTTGTGCAGATCGGAGACGCTCGATATATCACAGCTAACCATCATTCACTTGCATGCAGAACCACCGTGGTATCCCTTTCGGCTGCCAGTTTTACTGCTTTGAACGCCCTCACAAGATCGTCAATCGTCCTGACGGCATAGTTTGTTTGGTAAGCAGAGTTAACAGCTACACTTTTCAACTATTTTCACACTCGCCAACTCCATTCTCAGTGCAGCATGACAACAGTCTAAAATTCTACAGAAAAGCCCACTGCAGTATTTGGGGTGAAACGAAATCCTAAAGCGTGAGAGGGGTAAAGGTACACGGCTTCGACTTGGTGTTTTTCGTCACCATTGAGAAGGTGGCGCTCAAGACGGTTGAGGATCAAAAAATAAGTGGGAGATGAATAACTTGGTACCGCAACTGGCATGTCGGCTAGAGGGTACTAAGCGAACATTTACAGGTGGCATGGAGCGTTGTGAATGCAACCACGGTTCATCCATGGCGCGTTGCGGTGGACATGTGTGAGCTCAACCTCCCTTGTAGTGCTAACTGAAACAAAAGAAGCGGCAACCAATAGTTGCAATTATCCTGCCTTCCATGACAAGTACAAACTGAAAACGACGACAATTCTGCGACACAACGGTTTCTTCGAATTCTCAAAGACAGTTGTTTCCCAAGAAATTCGGCCCCGGACAGGCAAACATCTGGGCTGTTCCCAGTATGGTTTCAGTTGAATCCGGGTCGATTCCAGTTGAATCTGGATGGTCCCAGAACGGTTTCAGCTGAATGTGGATGGCCCCAGCTGGATCACAAGTGCGGTGGTTGGTTCCACTTTGGTGAAATCAGTGGCATCGCTCTGGTCTCGGATGGCTCCAGAAGTTCCAACTGGAACATCACGGGTAGCGATTTGTTCCCGAAATGGTCAATTAACCCACTTGAGATCCCAGGCTGGGCAGCTTCACCCTTTGTGATCTCATAGGGGAAGAGTCCAGAGTCCACTGTTGTCATATGCTCTTCTGGTTCTCATTCATCGATTACTTTGATCTATTTTATCAGATGCATGGCCTCTTTTTGTTGCTTTTTTATCCAGCTGCATCTGGGATAAAATATGTGCTGTAACTTCAATTCGTACTTGCCTTGTATTCCAGGTGAATATCATAAGCGCCAGCAAATATCAATAGATCCCAAAAAATGACCGAAGTTAAGTTAACTAATTTGAAGCAGAAAAAGGAAAAAAAAAGAGAAAAGGTATCCGAGGTAGGCCGATTGCAGATGCAGTGACTGTGAGGGCGCCTCGGTACGGTGGGCGGCTTTGAATTTAAATTCAGGGTTACCTAATTGGGCTATAAACCTCCAAATTGGGCTAGTTTCTGGTACGATTGGCGGGAAAAGATTAAGCTTGGCTACTTCAATTTTGGAAGGTTCAGACAGGGCCGGTGCCAGGGGTTTCCGGGTCCTGAGGCAAAGGCACATCGCGGGGCCTGTTTCACACCAGCAGTAATGAAAAGATACGATTTTCTCAGTGGAAGATTTTAGTAGTATGGCAGCAGGAGAGAAGGGTGCGAAATCCTCGGTATAGCTTGCAGGGCTGGCGGATTTTTCTTAAAAGTGGGACTTTTTTTCTCATCACATGACGGAATGGCACATAACACATTCTCCTCTAATTTGCGTGCGATTAATTGCATACTTGATTTTTAAAAAAAAGTAATCCCTGGTTGAGGGCTTCGTGCGCGGAGCCTATCCTAGCGCGGGGCCTAAGGCGATCGCCTTACTCGCCTTCCCGTATCGCTGACCCTGTTTCAGGTCACGAGCTTAGTTTTCAGTTTTTATTTTACTCAGTTTCCCGATTGCAACATGCTACAACATGCTTCAATGCCAAGAGCACAGCCAGAAATGACACTTTTTCATAACGGGGAATAATGTCATCGAAGACTCTCTGGTAACCTTGGGATTTAACGATACAGCAATATCACCATAAACTCTGCACAATTTTGTTGCCGTGGGTTTTACATTATCTCCAAATTTTTCTTTTTAGTTCCAACTCCGACTTCATTAGTTTTACATTATTTTGCGTGTTCTGCCATTCGCATCGTCGCGGCCTCTCGTACCGTAGACTATTTCGTGGATCAATGGCGCGCCTTATTAATCAGCCACGGGCACGACAGAATTCCGGAACAGGATGTCCCATGACACATTCAAAAACACGCTGCATTTAAGTTCGTGATAGGGATGGTTGCACAGATGTAGCACAGATGTTGCACATATTTTCGTGCCCTTAGATATATCTCTCGAAAAGTTTAAAAGCGACACTATGGAATAAAGCAATAAATGCAAAATTACACATGAGGAAAGCAATATAACTCCTTTTCTGGCACGAAATATTATATGCTACGAAAGATGAAAGTCACTGAAAAGGTTAGCCAGCTGTAGGGATCGAACCCACATCTTCTGGATTACCGGTCCAGGGCTCTACCAATTGAGCTAAGCTAACACGCCTCTCTCTCCATCCAGAAGATGTGGGTTCGATCCCTACAGCTGGCTAACCTTTTCAGTGACTTTCATCTTTCATCGTTGATTTCATAGGCATTTGAGGCTTTGTTTGTATCTGTCCCTTCTATGTTGTTCCAGCCTCAGAACATCAGTTTTTCTCTATTATATGCTATTTTGGCTACTTTTCTTCTTTTTGTAGTTGGCTGTTTTTGGGCGACTTTTTCTTGAGACTTTGGCTTCTGGTAACCCTGTTCATATTCAAACGGCCAGAGAGTGAGAGCGTCAGTTGGAACTTGGAAGCAGCGTCGCAAGGTGTTGCATGTTGCAGCAAGTTTGTTTTGTCTTCGTTTGCTCTGGTAGGGATCATGCATCCCTTGTGCAGTATTCGCGTGTGTTTTAGTGCACTTTCTAAGACAATGCGATGACAGTGATTCCTGGAAACGCATCGTGGATATCCCGGAAGAGTTTTTACACTAAGAAGACTCAGACTGTGTTCGCGGAAGAAACGGTACGACGAAATGCAAAGGAACTGCACATATTGCTTGTTCTGATATGCTAGGAGGTACAAGTGCTCACCGGGATGCTTTGATTTCGATTAACTAGATGCGTCGTTTTTGAAACGTAAGAAGAACTTGAAGCCAAACAGGATAAGTGTCCAAAAGATTCTGAACGCATGGTGAAGAGGAAGCGGTTATATCTCGCAGCCTGTATGGAGAACAGGGGTGTCGTCTCCTCTGAGGAAATACATGATGTCAGGTCCTCATCAAAACGTCATGTTCCCTGTAGACTGTGAGTGCACCGTAGTCAATGCAGGCATATGCTTAGTCTAGACACAGTGAGTGATTATATATACAGGGTCTTTCAGCTAAAGTGATAAAAATTGTAACTGGCGAAGTACTTCTCGGAGAATTGTCGGACTTTCGGCAATCACCGTCTGGAAACTTCTGTCACCATTGAGGGGTTTTGGACAATTTGTAGTTGCGGGAAATTAATTTTTTTCAGTTGAACTTGCGAACCCAACTTCTCTGTCTCTTTCTTCTTCAGAAATACGAAGTCCTCCACGGATAACCGCAGAACCAACGAAACTAGGCACTGTATCGCAACAGACGCTTTAGCCCCGCCTGCTTGATTTTGGCAAAGAAACGCGCGCGAAATGTGCGCCTAGAAAAAAAAGTCTTCCTGCGTTCATTTGATTTGCCTTCTTTTGTGATAAGCCAGTTGTCACCAGCGTCAAGGTCAAGAGGCGGGAACTCTTCCTCCTCTCCCTGCAACTTCCGTGCGATCTTCTTTGCGACAATCAAGCATGCGGGGTTAAAGTCGAATTTTTACTATTTTTTAAGACTCTTTCTGTTGCGACATTGCGTATAGGTTTTGTTGGGTCTGCAGTTATCCGTAAATGACTTCATGTTTCTGTAAAAAAAAAGAATAACAGTGAGGTTTGCTTGGCAATTTTCAAAGTACAATTGAAAAACAAATTTTCCTCAATTAAAAATTGCCCAAAACCTTCCTAAACAGTGGCAAAAGTTTCGAGAAGGTGATTGCCGAAAGTCCCACAATCCTCCGGCCAGTATAGAAATCAGTACAAATAACTACAGAAATCAGTAAAGTACAATCCTCAAGGCAGTCGCCAGTTAGAATTTTTTATGACTTTAGGTAAAACACCCTGTATACTACTTAGCAGAGATGGGAAGTTACTTGACAAAGGGAACTCATTACTAGTAAGCTACTGTGCAAGAGACATAACTAAGTTACTAGCGAAGTTGCACGTAATGAAATGAAACCTGAAGTTCCTAAGCTACTTGAGAAAAGTAAGGTGTTACTTGAGAAAAGTAAGGTGTTCCAAGTTACTTGCTACCAGTATTGTTCATAGCGGCGCTACTAGTAGCGCCGTAATCATATTCGCTACTTTTTGTCAGTAGCAGGGTAGCGATCGCGCTACATTCTAAATTGGTAACGGAAAAAGTATTTCCGCTACATATACGAGCAGCGGCAGATTCTTTTTCCACTACCTTTCATAGTATGGAAGACTTGGAATACAGAGAGAAAAATTGAGGTAACGATGTGGTCGCGAAGTGGTCGCGTGTAAACAGAGAGGCGGACACTACAAAAAAAGATGAGAAAGTAAATATAACTTAGGCTCAGTAAACCACTAATATCCTTAGGATATCCCTACAAAATCGTGAACGTCCTGAATATCTGGACGTCCATGTGATATCTGTGGGACATCCCAGGACAACAATCGCGTTTCGGTTTTACCTAGTGAATAACAGATGTCCCAGGTACGTCTGTAGGATATCGCGCTCGGGATGTTTGAAAAGAAGCAGCCTGCAGACGCCAGAGGTACCCGTGCGAGATCCAGTATATACCAATTTTCGGGCCCTCATTGAACGTCAGTGGGATGTCGCCAGGACGTCGCCTGGAGATATACGGGTAAATATGTGGTGGTTGGCATGCTGTTTCGACAGCAACTTTTTTCTTGTGCTCAGGGCAAGCACAAACTTCTGTGAACGTCAACTAGATATGGGGGAACAAGTAAAATTATTATATAGCTATCGTTCGAGTTCGGCTGGCCGTGCAACGTATTTCGCCGTAACACCCGACAAGCAACAGAGGAGGTCGATCACTTTTGCACCACGACACAGCAGGTAATCACATTATAGATAATAGCCTGAATCGAAAACCCAATATTAGATAGAAAGGGATGCCAGAAACCTTATTGGTTATGCCTAACTTACATTTATGTGCTTGTTTAGCGAGGGATTTGATTATTTTGATCCAGTAATATGTTCTATGACCGAAGCACAAAGCAAGTTTATGTTCTGTGAGTTGTCAGAGCTATGCACATATCGTAGAACCGTGCGAAGTTTTTATTTTTAATTTCGTGTTAGCTCCGCGAAGCAACTGTGGCTATGATCGGCGTACAGACGTGGACAGATGGAGCGAAGACAGCAGAAAGGAGTGGGAGACAGGGGTATTAGTATATGTCCTGGGCCGACTTCAGGGGGAGCTGTGCCGACATTTGTCTGGAAAGTCTTCGGAAAACCCAAGGAAAGACTCAGACAGCGCAGCTGGCGACAGAATTCGAACCCGTGTCACCTCCCAGTCTCGGCGTGGAAACCGATCATCCTAACCACTATGCCACGGGAGCTGGTGCCAAATTTTGACACTACCACATAATTCAATTCAATTCAATTCAATTTACTGATTCACCACATTGCATGGTGGGACAGCAAAGCTAAAAGGTAGCTTAGTTACAGTAACGAGTTACCCCCAACACCGCTGTCTACGTAGTACGTGCATAGTGATGTATTAACTCTCTCTTACTGCTCAGTGTATGCTTTTAGTGCAATAACAAATATTTACTTGAACAACATGTGCATTTCTACGCATTATATTCGGTGATGCATTCAGTGGTCCCAGCTGCTAGGTGGCGAGGTACGGGGCCACTTAACAGCGGGAACTACTGGATCACTTCCACTGGTTGCGCTTCAAGTGGAACCACCATGAAACTGGTACCACTTTTAACGGGTCCTAGCCATTGAATGGCTCCACGTTCCAAGTGGTTCCTGTCCGATAATGTACTTTGAACTGCTCCCACTCCACATATTTTCCTGTGTGCTGGGGATGAAGAAAGCTTCCAAGGACCAATAAACCATCTACATCCCAGCGACATCTATGTAACATCCTGAGCGTGACATATGAATATCCCATTGAGGTTCCCATAGAGCCCTTAGTCGTCTTTTGTACGTCCAGTGGATGGCCATTTGTCCCACATTTTCCACATCTATGGGACGTCCCGCTAACTCAAGTAACTCGGACATTCAGACGATATTGGAGCCACTTTCCGATCCGTGCGCAGGAACAAACATTTTTTTGAAACGTTTTGCAAGAATTGTTGGGGGCTGGCGGGGCACCGTTAACGGACCCGTAACTATACAGACTAGACACCACATAACTATTTCCTTCCCTGTTCCCCTCTGTGCCCGTTTCTGGTATTTCTCATAACGAACACAGGCCGCGGCGTTTTAAATAAAACAAACAGAGAAAAGGAAACGCTACCAGTCCAGCTTCGAAAGGTACTAGCATTCCCTTTCCAAGAAAAAGAAAATACTACAAGTAGTATAGGGAGGGGATAGGACTACAACATTGCCACCAGGGCAGCGCGACCGTCGCGTCTGCGCCGACTTTTTTCGCGACTTTTCCCAGCGCGCGGCAGGCGGCGCTCGGGTGGAGGGCTGCTGCGGTGGGCGGAGCGTGGCCGGAGGGCTGCGTGCGCGCTTACCCACTCACATTTTTCAGCCTGGGCGGACTTCTTTCATCATTTTTCAATCTGTGTCAACTTCAATAACAATTTTTTTCCCGCTACAATAGATGTGCGGTGGGCGGTTTAGATACAAAGGATAGCCATACACAAAAGTACAAGTGAAAATATATTTATTAGAGTCATTAGTGTCAGGAATTATGTTACGACTCTGTGTGAAGGAGAAAAAACAATCCAAAAACCTGATGCAGAAGAAACACAATACTATACACGTAACAAAGATTATACTTATTACAGATATGATGCAATAGCATTGAAGGGGTATCACAATTTTTTATTCGTGATAATCACACAACTTTTCAATTAAGCAGAAGGAGTTGGACATTTTCATAAAAGAAGATATTTTTAATCAATATGATTACAATCAAAATTATTTTTATTATTTATTTATAAAAAGTTTCACATTATTATATGTGAGCACCATAGTGGAGTTCTAGTTACAAAGTTCTGATACATGTATGTAACTTCAAGAACAATAGCTGGGCAGACTTCTCTAGCATATTTTTTATTATTTTTTTCGAGCGTGCGGTGGGTGGCGCGCAGGTGAGAGGCTGTCCGTGCGCTTACCAGCAGGTCGACGGGCTCGGTGCGCCCCGGGCCAACTTCTTTGGCGATTCTTTTTTTCAGCGCGCGGTGGGGTGGCGCGCAGGTGAGGGGCTGTCCGTGTGCTTACCAGCGGGCTGAAGAGCTGAGCGTACACTTATGGTTGTACAACATGGGCTGACTTCTTTGGCTATTTTTCAGCCTGGGCCGACTTCGCTCGCATTTTTTTCATGCGGCGCGCAAGTAGGGGCATGCACACTGGCAACACCGGGCCACATCTTTGGAGATTTTTCACCCTGGGCCGACTTCGTTCGTAATTTTTTTTGAGGTGGTGTGTATATCAAAATTAAAAGTTTTATTATAAAAGTTTAACATAAGCTCCCTAGCGGAGTTTTAATTACAAAGTTCCTACAGGATGTACTTAACTTCATGCACAACAGCTAATATTTCATTATGGCACATTTAATCAAAAAAGGTATTTTTAATCAATATGATTACAATCAAAATTAAAAGTTTTATTATAAAAAGTCTAACATTATTATACGCGACCACCATAGTGGAGCTTTAATTACAAGTGCCGATAGATGTATGTGGACAGCAGAGAATCTGGAAGACCACGGGACACGAACACAAGAGGAAATAAAATCTATAACACTACTTTGGTTAATAAAAAAAACAACAGAGGAGGAGAATAATCTATCATTTTAACTATCATAAAATCATCCCCGTGACTTCCCCATACAATTTTCATTGTAAGAGACACTACAAACCTTAATTTGTTTTCTGAATCCAACACAGAAAATATATTAAAAAATGAACTTCACCGCATAGCACGCTCCTAGCCAACAACCAGCGCTCATAATACCTGCACTGATTTGTTGAAGACGGGAGGCATACACTTGCTTTGTGACAGTTATGAACATTTTCGAGTGCAATAGAGAAGATTATTCCAACATTACACAATTAATCAATTTCTTATTAAGTAAACAGCATAGACATACGGAAATAATGAGAAACAAAACGACAACAGCTAATAGAGAACCAAAACCCATCACGTAAATAAGAGGTACACAAAGGATTAATAATTGAAAAAGAATCTATCAAAACGATAAACATGCACGGATGAATAGCAGAGAAACACTTTGAACGGCACATGATGAATAATTTAACACAGCACAGAGCTAACGCTTAATAGCAGAGAAACACTCTAAACGGCGCATCTGTCAACGTGTAAACAACAGACAGGGAAATATTATTGAAACAAGATCAACAGCTAATAGAGAGCCAAAATCCAACACGCGAACAAGAGGTACACAAAGGATAAATAGTGGAAGAACAATCTATCAAAACGAGAGACACGCACACACTTAACACTGAATAGCAGAGAAACACTCTAAACGGCGCATCTGCCAACGTGTAACCAACATGCAGGAAAATAATTGAAAAACAATCTATCAAAACGAGAAACATGCACGGATGAATAGCAGAAAAACACTCTAAACGGCGCATCTAGCCAACGTGTAAACAAGAGACAGGAAAATAATTGAGAAACAATCTATCAAACGGGAAACATGCACGGATGAATAGCAGAGAAACACTCTAAACGGCACACCATCCACACGTAAACAACAGAGAGGAAAATATTATTGAAATACAATCAACACCTAATAGAGAGCCAAAATCCAACACGCAAACAAGAGGTACACAAAAGAAAATAATTGAGCAACAATCTAAAACGATAAACATGCACGGATGAATAGCAGAAAAACGCTTTGAACGATGCATCTGCCAACATGTAAACAACACACAGGAAAATCATAGCGAAACAAACTACCAAACATTAATAAATTGAAATGGAAATAATATATCTTTTGAAGTATCATAATATCAACCTTGTGACCTAACAATATAGAATTTTCATCCTACTCGAGCACTATAAACATTACCTTGACAGAGGTATCCAAACACGCAGCACAACTAAGCTTTCCACTGTACAATCAGGCTGGAGCACGGCGGGGTCACTCTCTCCCTCTATACAGCCCAAAGCGAAGAATCCGCACATCCTTGGCAATCTATGGAGTGGGGAAACCCTCTCTCTTTTTCACATTTTTTCCTCCAAAACGAAATATTCGTAGGACCGCTGTACAGAGGCGAAATTTTTTATTGATCGCAAATAGACATTGGAATTATTGGATTCTCAAGAACACAATAAGAATTCTATCAAAAAACAATAGTACACAAAAAATCTAAGAATAGACTTTTATGTCAGTGCAAACTGGTTTTTAGAGAAACATTATCTAAGCAAATGAGAAATATTATCGGCGCAAACAATACTCAACCAAAACGAGAAACGATGCATTTTAATGTATTTCAAATCTGACACAACTATTATGCATACATTATTCTCAACTCACAAAATATCGATCGAGTGAACATCTGAATCAAAAAGAGAAAGTCAATTTTATTCAATGATAGAAACAATACTCATTCGAAACCGAGAATCAAATTTAATTACGTCGTTTTATGACAACTTTGCAATAGTAATTTCTACACGCAGAAGCCACGAACAACTCATCTGAAATGCAAATTAATGTAAAGGTTTACTACAGTGAAAATCAATGCGCACAACTTAAAAATACATTCCCAACTAGTAGAATATTTTTATTAATATCAATTGAGTGAGCATCTGAAACAAAGTCAAAAGCAGTAATTAATTTAGGCAAACATTTTTTCGTAACCACGCGGCGCAAATATACATCACAGAAACATGTCTTTTCCATTCAGGGCCCACTAACGGAAACGAAGTGAGAGAGGGAAGCTGAGTTCCCGTACACACTCGTTAAGATTACGCCCACAGGGAGTAGGGGAATCCCACAATGGTCTTGGTATACAATGTATAGTTGAACGCCATAAACTGACTCCCGCAAGTCAAGTTAGGGAAGGAGGGTCTCTAGCGCTCTCTTGTGCGTAGAATCATTGAAAGCACATGTTTTTCCTTGCACATCACATCTTTTTGTAAATTGAATTTCATAATTCTCACGGCAGGTGGAACATTCTAAACCTGATAACATAATAAATTTTTAATAAATAAAATTAGCACCGATATGATTTAATTAAGTGTCAGGGCACACTACAAAACAGAACAGACAATTGCTATACATTGAAGAGATGGACCGATTTTATACTCGTTACCATAGGTCATGGGAGGACCTGACAAAAAGCTGCTTCGAAAAAGAGGAGCCTCGAAACGATTCAATTATCGCTGCATTTCAATACGTCCTGGACATGGTCGTATTCGGAGATATGGTTCAAATTATGGAATTCAAGATGCGAGAACTTTTTTTGCACGTGAATGATCTAGAAACGTTGCCATCTTCGGAAGAACGTGCTAGCGCACCATGCTGTCATTTTCAGCTGTTTCCCGGCGGTTGCCTCTCGTGATATTTCATTAGCAACGCATTGGATAGCCCTTCAGGTGCAGTGCTGTCCGTAACGGTGGTTATGGCGAATTCGGGTGGCCATTTCGTGGCACATTTTTTGCCAGATCCCGAGCAGGAATGTTCGCTCAGTCAAAGCGAAGCAATCTCGCATGTTCGCGTGGCGCTTTACGAGCGCCCGAAATTTGCCAGCTGGCACTTTTTTTTCGCTTGGTCTCAAAACGACCGAGCAGCGGGTTGCCCTACTGTATCCGCCGTCGTCACATCCGCACTACTACGGTGGTGAGTGCCCTCATTGTCCCGCACATTGAAATCACATGGTTTAGCAGACGACGGAACTCGAAGACGGGCGACCGCGGTGTCGCGAACGTGATCCAAGTAACTAAAACCGCTAGATTTCCAGCACTGATGTTCGGGTGGCAACATTCACATGATCCAGCTCGGCCTCCGAGGAACTAGCAATTTCCGAGTGCTAGGCCGTGTTGCCACGAAATGACCACCCGAATTCGCCATTAGAGACAGATGGACGCCAGGTCACACCTTTTTGACGAGCAGTATTTCCGCAACCACTCGACACGAATTCCCCTCCCTGGGGGGCGCAGGGCCTCACGGGAAGGTTTCATGTGGCTGTGTAACGAATGTTGTTGGTGGCTATTCTGCTATTGCATATTTGATATCTAGATGTTGGTATCACATATTAAAAACAGCACAGCTGTGCGAAATTCGTTCAACAATACGTAACGTTTCCTTCCTCGCGGTTGTGTGTTTCAGAGACCGGACGTGACAGTCCAAGGCGGATGTAACTACGGTTACTGCAGACCAGGCTACCAGCGCCAAGGTTGACCGGGGACCAACTTCGAAATGATAATTAAATGCTGAGCATGATGTTCTGCGAACTATCAAACGCAACATTCTCCTAAGAAGCTGGTTTCTGTTTTTTAAAAAAAATCCTAGTTTTTCGCCTCTTGCTTTCGCATAAGACATGCACTTCTTTGACTAACATAAGCCACACCACAGCCCATTCATAGATTGATGAGAACCGACTTCAGTAAATATCGTAACATCTCGTAACATTCATATTTTGCTTCATCAGTTCTACGAAACTACAGCTTCTCGGGCAAAACGTCTACATGATGACACGTGTGAATCAATTTTTTCCCATCGCGAGTCATTACTTATTATTACGTCCCGCCTGAGCACGTAAGAGACTTTTCCAAAAACGTGGAGGAGCTCTAGCTTCGTTCAGTACCGCATAGCCATGAAAATTCGAAGAGGTCGGCGATGTTTCTCTGCGAAAGCACAATAATTCAAAAGCAAGTGCTGTTAGATGTCGATTCACCCAGACATTTCCTGGGTTCCTCTTATTATGCCCGCATTTACAGTCTGTCTTCTGATCTGGTTTCTCGGAAGCACTGGAGGACGAATTTAGTTACCCTAGGAAGTGATCGCATACCTAGACTTATCTCTTACTCTCCAATGGTCGCCGGATCAAGACAAGAAAGAGTCGGAGACTGGAAGGTATTCAAACGCAGGAGGGAGAAGCCTTTACAGAATATCACCACTTTCGACGAATTCAACGAAGCGCTCTCTTCTAGCACTGCAGCAGCAACAAAAAAGATATCGTGCCCGATCAAATATCGCAGCGTAGATGCTGTGTTCGAAGGGATGCGGACAATACATCGTCGGGCGGAAAGACGACTGCGAAGATCGGGTTGTCTTGAGGATTATCACGAGGTTTGCTGGCTACGATCACTAATTCGCACTCATCTTCAACGTCTAGCCAAGCAGAGATGGAGAGCACTCTGCTCTACATTCCTACATAACCATCGACGTCCGAAGGACGTCCCCAAATGGTCCCTGTCGCCCTAGTCGAACAGTAACGTCGTAAGAACGTCCAGAGGATGTCAGGGTAATCGTCCGATTGTCGTCCATTATGGATATCTTCCAGAGACATCATTGGGATGTTTGAAATTAATCCGACGTGAACAATGATTTAGCACGGACATAACGAGAATATTCCGATATATAGAAGAGACCAGTAGCATAGATCACCATGAGGAAATATGTTCTATTGCTCCACGCGTTCATGCAATATGTGCCACGCAATTGGCAGTACGAAAGTGATGGTTGTGTAGCGCGTTAAGTGTGTGTTGCTCACTGTGTGCGTTAAGCGTGTAGTGTTAAGTAGTGTGTTGCTCAACGGGGCAAAAATACTGACAGAAAGGGCATATGCTGTCGGAAGTTATCAATATAAAACGTTATCTTAAAGGAGTACAAAGGGCCATCAAAAAAAGAAAGTAAGAAATTCAGGTTAAGACGTCTGAAGAAAGTGTGTGTGTTATTTTATACCGCCACCTACGCGTGCGTGCACATCAAGCATGCAGTATGCTTGCATGCTTCATGTGCACGCACGCGTAGGTGCAACGAGGACCAAGGTGCATCGTAGCACAGAAAATAGTGCCGTTCAGTACGGCACGGGTCTTTGCTGTTTTCGAAATTAACAGTTACAGTTTTTGTTAGAGGTATAGTTTTGTCCCATATGATGCTATCTTATGTGTTGTTAATACTTTTGGAATAATTCGGAAAGCGGAATGATACTTTCTACCTTGGGCCCGCACTGCCTCAATCTGCTCAATCAGAATCATCATGGAATCAATCGAGTTTCCCCAAAATGGTGGCACCCAGTAAACAAGGGCGAGGTATAAGTACTGGATGGATGTAATAACCACGACCTACTCTATATTTCAATAGAGTAGGTCGTGGTAATAACAGACAACTGTATTTCGACCTGTGATTGGCCAGATACCTCAAAAAGTCCAGACTCCCTTGGCGTCTTGGCATGCACGGCACTGGGCGCACTGGGCCTGGTGGACTCGATGCGCATGCGCATCCATAACAACGGTGGCATACCGGCGATACGAAAGTTTATTGTTTATTGTCGACTCTCTAATAAAGTCGTTGCCCATACAGCGAGCTTCGAGCAAAGGACTAAGCGCGTGATGACGTGTGTTTCAACTTGACTCACGATGTACCGGTACGTTGATCGTGCAAAATCTGTGGCCGAAGAAATCCAAGGGGTATTCTTTGATAACTTTGTGTTGTTGCTAATGGCAGATTTGGCCGTGGTTGCCTGGGGCTCTAGTGGTGTCGTGAGGTTGGTTTACTTGGTCTTACATTGTACGTTTGGGCCAGTGTACCACTTATTGTCAAGCTGCACTTAAAAAAAATACTTGCCGCTTGGGCTCCTATTCAGGCTTCAAATAATTTTACGAATTTTACAGCAGTTCAAAGCGACGATTCGATTGCCCCTTCGTTGAAAACGGAGTACTGCAAATTTACCCGACAAAGCGCGTCACGGTTATCAAATAACCGAATTAAATTGATAAAGATTGCAGAGCATGCCGCGGTCTGTGTTGGCAACAATACGATCGGCTACGTCGCCCTGCCTCCTTTAGGAGGCGTTGCCCTGCGTGAAAGGCGTGAAAGTCCGTGGTAGGATACAGAAATGGGCTACTTTTGCGTTCGCTAGTGCACCGGCATGAGCAGACGACTTTCAGAAGTGACTGGGAACCGATGCAACTCTCGTACATTTTCTTTCAGTTCGCAGGCAAAAAACACACCTTCTAAGAATTGGCCCACGTGGTGGTGTACAACAACTACGTTAATCCTCAGAGACACGTTAAAAGTCGCAGGACAACCCCAACCACAATCACAAATTTGAATTCGCCGGCCATCGGTGTGCGCAGTTGCGTAATGCATTACTCTGGGAAAGAAGAGATTCCGACGTCTCTTATGCTCGATGCCCGATGCCATATCGGATATTTATTTACAAGATACAGATACAAGATACAAAACATTTACAAAAGTCTTCGAAAAGACAGATCTGCTGGCTTTCTCTGTTATACCGTAGAAACTTGTCAGCTTGTCTTTGTAGCCTCCAGATGTCAACACCTTTGAAGATGCACCACCACATCTCTAGGGCTCTGCAACCATGCCATCCGTAGGGGAAGCCGTGCATTGTGAAGCTGTTCCTGCGTTGTCATTCGTCAGAGCTTGCATCAGAAGATTGCATAGTTCTGTGGCGCGCTTCCTGGCTCATACTTCCGGCGCCTTGTCACGTTGGTTTCCGTGCTCTGTCGAGGTTGCCGCCCGTATGGTCTTGAGACATGCCTCTCGGCTCTGGCTTTCTGTAGAAACTTGTCAGCTTGTCTTTGTAGTCACCAGATGTCAACACCTTTGGAGGTGCACCACCACATCTCTAGGGCTTTGCAACCATGCCATCCGTAGCGGGAGCCGTGCATTGTGAAATTGTTCCTGCGTTGTCATTCGTCAGAGCTTGCATCAGAAGATTGCATAGTTCTGTGGCGCGCTTCCTGGCTCATACTTTCGGCGCCTTGTCACGTTGGTTTCCGTGCTCTGTCGAGGTTGCCGCCCGTATGGTCTTGAGACATGCCTCTCGGCTCTGGCTTTCTTTGCTTTACCCTAGAAACTTGTCAGCTTGTCTTTGTAGTCACCAGATGTCAACACCTTTGGAGATGCACCACCACATCTCTAGGGCTTTGCAACCATGCCATCCGTAGCGGGAGCCGTGCATTGTGAAATTGTTCCTGCGTTGTCATTCGTCAGAGCTTGCATCAGAAGATTGCATAGTTCTGTGGCGCGCTTCCTGGCTCATACTTTTGGCGCCTTGTCACGTTGGTTTCCGTGCTCTGTCGAGGTTGCCGCCCGTGTGGCCTTCAGACATGCCTCTCGGCTCTGGCTTTCTCTGCTGTACCGTAGAAACTTGTCAGCTTGTGTTTGTAGCCTCCAGATGTCAACACCTTTGGAGATGCACCACCACATCTCTAGGGCTCTGCAACCACGCCATCCGTAGGGGGAGCCGTGCATTGTGAAATTGTTCCTGCGTTGTCCTTCGTCAGAGCTTGCATCAGAAAATTGCATAGATCTGTGACACGCTTCCTGGCTCTTACTTTTGGCACTTTGTCACGTTGGTTTCCGTGCGCTGTCGAGGCCTTGAAAGGCATCTGTGAAATTGCGCAGATGCAATTTCAATATGCATGTCTTTGTAGCCTCCAGATTCCACCTTTGAAGTTGCAACTGTGCGATTTGTAAGAGATGCCATGCATTGTGATTTTGTTCCTGCATTGTCATTCGTCAGTGCTCGCATCAGAAGATTACATACTTCCGCGGCGCACTTCCTGGCTTTGATATTGGGAGCCTCATTGCGTTGGTCTCTGTGCTCTGTCAAGATCGCTACCCGAATGCGTTTGCCCTTCAAATTGTCAATGTCTAGGGCAAATATATCGGGCACTTATTTACAAGATATATCAAACCTGCGCCTCACTGCGTTGTTTGCAGTCCTTCGTAGAGATTGTTGAGATTTGTAGATTGTCCTTTGTAGAGATTGTTGCCCGGATGGTCTTTGTGACAAGCCCTCCTACCTTGTCTTCAAGAGTCGCCACTGTCAGTCAGCACCAATGTACAAATGATGTCAAACAGGCTTTCTGCGTCTATCAGTGGTTCTCTTTCGATATTTTGGACTGAGGATTGCAAGGATACCTTGAAGCATTTTTGAAGCATTGAAGCAGTGTTGTTGCCAATATTGTCGTGTGCATGGCTGAATGCATGGCTGAATGCACGGCTGAATGCACGGCTGAACATCTTGGAAATCACTGAGGGAAACCAATCAGACGCCAGGAAAAATGGACAGGGCCCGTCCCCTCCCTGTCCGTTCCCGCGGCACGAAGCCGCACCACGTCGGATGGCATGACGTGGACTCAATCTCCGATCTCGTGGGTTACACGAGATCGGGCCCGGCCCCATGAATGGGAACCGGGTCTTCCCTCAGGACGTCAGACATCCAATGGACATGTCTGGACGAGGTGGTCACAGAGAGCGGCGACGTTGGTGAAGGTGTTGAAGACCACCAACTGCCGCTCTCTGGAGACTCCGGTGGTGGTGGAGTTGCCGGTGGTGTTGGCGGGACGTTGGTGGTGGTCTCGTCCCAGGCGTAGCAGCAGGTGCAGATCCCCAAGAGGACCAGGAGGGCACCTACTGCTACAACCTTCCACCTCGTCGCGTCCGTCAGGAAGCCTCGGTCCCCCTGGGCCAAGGCGTTCCCAGTCATGCACACAATGATGAAAAGCACTGAGACCTTCATATTTCCCAATATCTATGCTTCAGAATGCAAACCGGTATGCCTAGGCACCTCATTGTCTTTGGTGAAATGGTAGTACCGCATTTCACCATAGAGGGGGTGGAATGATGTCCATCTCATTGTCTTCGGTGAAATGGGAGTAC
This sequence comes from Ornithodoros turicata, assembly GCF_037126465.1. Lineage (NCBI taxonomy): Eukaryota > Metazoa > Arthropoda > Arachnida > Ixodida > Argasidae > Ornithodoros > Ornithodoros turicata. The sequence goes on along the minus strand of NC_088209.1, from coordinate 10,107,586 downwards.
CGCATTTCACCATAGAGGGGGTTGAATGATGTCCATCTCATTTTCTTCGGTGAAATGGTAGTACCGCATTTCACCATAGAGGGGGTGGAATAATGTCCATCTCATTGTCTTTGGTGAAATGGTAGTGCCGCATTTCACCACAGAGGGGGTGGAATGATGCCCACCTCATTGTCTATGGTGAAATTGTAGTGCCACATTTCACCACAGAGGGGGTGGAATGATGTCCACCTCAATGTATATGGTGAAATGGTAGTACCGCATTTCACCATAGAGGGGGTGGAATAATGTCCATCTCATTGTCTTTGGTGAAATGGCAGTACCGCATTTCACCATAGAGGGGGTGGAATGATGTCCATCTCATTGTCTTTGGTGAAATGGTAGTACCCCATTTCACCATAGAGGGGGTGGAATGATGTTCATCTCATTGTCTTTGGTGAAATGGTAGTACCGTATTTCACCATAGAGGGGGGGGGATAATGTCCATCTCATTGTCTTTGGTGAAATGGTAGTGCCGCATTTCACCATAGAGGGCGTGGAATGATGTCCATCTCATTGTCTTTGGTGAAATGGTAGTGCCGCATGTCACCATAGAGGGCGTGGAATGATGTCCACCTCGTTGTCTTTGGTGAAATGGTAGTGCCGCATTTCACCACAGAGGGGGTGGAATGATGCCCACCTCATTGTCTATGGTGAAATGGTAGTGCTGCATTTCACCATAGGCGTGTCAGAGACTAGCTTGTAAAACCTCTTGAGCCTCCCATGCAAACCTGTAGGGACGTTAGGGTTCCCTGTGATAGAGTAATAAATAATTATAATAAGATAATCATAAAGTAATAAATAACAAACTAATAATTAAAGAACAAGAATTACAAAGAAAGGCAACGAGGGAGCACATTGGTGGACGTGTCAGACTCTTAAAAATCATACGTAAATTACTTTATTGGTTGGGCAATTTATCTAATTCTGGATGAAAATTAAGAAGAGCAAAGAAGATTACATCTGACGTGGCTCGAATCTCTGTTTCATTCATAAATCGAAAGAAGTGTACTTTAAGTTTCTTTTTTTTCCCTTCTTTTTTGTCTTTTGATGCCTTAAATCTACTCTGACGTACGAGAAGGGCCCTCCATTTTCAGATTTTTCTTTTTTTATGTCTGGGTGGGGGTGGTGGAAAAAACTGGGTTTTGTTTCGGGAGCCATAGCACATGGTAACACTGGATGATATCAAGTGGGAAAAAAACAAAGCTAAAAGAGCATTTCTCACATTTTAGATGGACAGAACAGCCATGGTGAATATACAATACTATGCAGTACTGTCCTGCACCCATATTGGTGGACGAATTGGCACTTTGCCAAGTTAGCCTTCTAGCTTTACTCTAAATAAGGATGATGAACATCGAGGGGATAAAAACTGGTTTTACCAGGCGTAACCCCCATAAACACAAGGCCCTACCAGTATGAGGTCTCAATGGCAAAGGCGGTCCTTCCCAGCTCACTGAATTCGGTATAACTGCACAAAAAACAACAACAAAAAAAAAAAACCTCGTACTACCGTACTTACTCACATAATTTGCACACCCTCTGTCACAAAAAAAGTGTGAAAAGATGAGAATGCGCGAACTGCGGAGTAACGTTCGTTACAATGTGCAAAAGAACGCAAAATTGCAAAATTTTACTATGCCAGTCCTATAGGCTCCCCTGAGTGCCGATACTGACGTTATGACTGCATCTCGTGAGCGCAAAGTAAGTACAAGAATACTGCACAACCGGAGGCAGTCAGGAAACGCTGGGCCATAGCCTCCTATATACTAGGAGGCTATGGCTGGGCCCACTGCCGCTCCTGATGAAATATGTCGAGACGGTGCGACGCTGCTGGAAGACATCGCCAGTCGCACTTGACAACCGAAAGCACGCCGTTTTCGCCAACTTTGTCATGTTGTGCTGTAAGTTCATACCGTGTTCGTCCAGCACTTCTGTCAGCGTATTGTAGTTCGTGTGACAGTATCGTTCATTGGACCATCACACGAAGATGTGTTCAAATCAAACACAAGCACCGACAGCACTGACGGTGTTGTGAAGATGGATGTTGATAATGATGAAAACGATGTTGGAAACGGATCCAACAACAACAACTTTATTTTCGGCCTTGGAGAGTGGGGAGTTTCATCGCAACAGGCGATACTCTACCCCATTGCTTGGTGGAATGTGGGGAATAAAATAACGAGCCCCTTTACAATAACGATCGAGGTCCGATGGTGTCCAGAAATGTCAGAAGAGCTTTGAGCGCAGAGCGTTGCTGGGCTGGATTGGGCCAGGGACCAAGCAATTTCGGTAGGGAGAAAGGGCGAGAGTCCAGCTGACGAAGAGACTCGGAGAGTGTGGTTCGGGAAGGTTCGTAGTGAGGACAATGAAGAAGAATGTGCTCCAGATCCTCAAGAGCACCACAGTGGCAGCAGGTGGGAGAATCAATTTGTCTCAAGCGGTAACGCCACTGAGCTGTAAAGGCCACATCGAGGCGCATGCGGTGGATTAATGCAGCATCCTGACGAGATGTGTTTCGTGGCATGTGGAAAGCGAGCGTGGGATCAACTCTGTTCAACATAGAGGGGGGAAGAATGTCGGTTGTCCGTTGGCGGGAAGCCAGGGATGTCACTAGACGTCGCAGAATTGAACGGCGGTCTCCTCTGAGCAGAACAATACGAGTCCGGTTCCGAGACGAGAGTGCTGCTTCTGCGCTGGATGGGCTGGAACCCACTGGAGAACTAGCCTGTGGCCTGCGGCGTAGATAGTGTGGTAAGCCATTAACACGTCTGTGACTAGAGGTGCGGATGGGCCTCGTATGCCGGAATTCTCAATTGCTTGAAGTGCAGATTTGGAGTCTGTAAAGACTGCCCATTCCCGGGGTGGAAAATCAGCGATGTGTTGTAGAAAGAAAAGGATGGCATAGAGTTCCGCAGCTGTGGAGGAGGTTGGATGTTTTAGGCGTCTTCCGTGCACGACGCCTTCGGATGGAATGACGAAGGCTGAGGCGGACTTGTTGTTTCGGGATGCGCCATCAGTATATGCTGCCGTAAACGTAGAAAACTTCTCGTCTACCAGAGCATGAAAATGGGCTCGGAGGACTTGAGGGGGGACCTGATCTCTTCTTTGCAGAAGGTTTGGGAGGCGTACGAAAGTGGGCGGTACCGGTATAGACCAGGGGGCTTCCGACGGTATAGTGTCCTTAGTTATGACGCCAGTGACATTTGCTCACCGTCCAAAAGCTGAAGGCAGACAAATGCTCACCAAGTTTTTTACATGCCTCTTCTTTTCGCAAGTTATGCGCAAGTCGTTCGTGTTTTGTCGTGGGAGAACATGCTTGGCTGGGGAACGGCTGGTAGGGAACATCAAATTTCTGCGTCATATTTTCAACCAAGCGCATGACCGAAGCTCAATAGTAAAATAATTCATACATGTGCACAAGCATATATGGTACGACTCTGCCCACATAACCATCGACATCCGAAGGACGTCCCCAAATGGTCCTGTCGTCCTGGTCGAACAGTAATGTCGTAAGAACGTCCGGAGGATGTCAGGGTAATCATCCGATTGTCGTCCATCATGGATATCTTCCAAAGACATCCTTAGGATGTTTGAGATTAGTCCGACGTGAACAATGGTTTAGCACGGACATAACGAGAATATTCTGATATATAGAAGAGACCAGTAGCATAGATCACCATGAGGAAATATGTTCTATTACTCCTCGCGTTCATGCAATATGTGCCACGCAATTGGCAGTACGAAAGTGATGGTTGTGTAGCGGGTTAAGTGTGTGTTGCTCACTGTGTGCGTTAAGCGTGTAGTGTTAAGTAGTGTGTTGCTCAACGGGGCAAAAATACTGACAGAAAGGGCATATGCCTGTCGGAAGTTATCAATATAAAACGTTATCTTAAAGGAGTACAAAAGGCCATCAAAAAAAAAAGAAAGAAATTCAGGTTAAGACGTCTGAAGAAAGTGTGTGTGTTATTTTATACCGCTACCTACGCGTGCGTGCACATCAAGCATGCAGTATGCTTGCATGCTTCATGTGCACGCACGCGTAGGTGCAACGAGGACCAAGGTGCATCTAGCACAGAAAATAGTGCCGTTCAGTACGGCACGGGTCTTTGCTGTTTTCGAAATTAACAGTTACAGTTTTTGTTAGAGGTATAGTTTTGTCCCATATGATGCTATCTTATGTGTTATTAATACTTTTGGAATAATTCGGAAAGCGGAATGATAGCTTCTACCCTGGGCCCGCACTGTCTCAATCTGCTCAATCAGAATCATCATGGAATCAATCGAGTTTCCCCAAAATGGTGGCACCCAGTAAACAAGGGCGAGGTATAAGTACTGGATGGATGTAATAACCACGACCTACTCTATATTTCAATAGAGTAGGTCGTGGTAATAACAGACAACTGTATTTCGACCTGTGATTGGCTAGATGCCTTAAAAAGTCCAGACTCCCTTGGCGTCTTGGCATGCACGGCACTGGGCGCACTGGGCCTGGTGGACTCGATGCGCATGCGCATCCATAACAACGGTGGCATACCGGCGATACGAAAGTTTATTGTTTATTGTCGACTCTCTAATAAAGTCGTTGCCCATACAGCGAGCTTCGAGCAAAGAACTAAGCGCGTGATGACGTGTGTTTCAACTTGACTCATGACGTACCGGTACGTTGATCGTGCAAAATCTGTGGCCGAAGAAATCCAAGCGGTATTCTTTGATAACTTTGTGTTGTTGCTAATGGCAGATTTGGCCGTGGTTGCCTGGGGCTCTAGTGGTGTCGTGAGCTTGGTTAACTTGGTCTTACATTGTAGGTTTGGGCCAGTGTACCACTCATTGTCAAGCTGCACTTAAAAAAAATACTTGCCGCTTGGGCTCCTATTCAGGCTTCAAATAATTTTACGAATTTTACAGCAGTTCAAAGAGACGATTCTATTGCCCCTTCGTTGAAAACGGAGTACTCCAAATTTACCCGACAAAGCGCGTCACGGTTATCAAATAACCGAATTAAATTGATAAAGATTGCAGAGCATGCCGCGGTCTGTGTTGGCAACAATAAGATCGGCTACGTCGCCCTGCGCAACGCCTCCTAGAGGAGGCGTTGATCTGCGTGAAAGGCGTGAAAGTCCGAGGTAGGATACAGAAATCGGCTACTTTTGCGTTCGCTAGTGCACCGGCATGAGCAGACGACTTTCAGAAGTGACTGGGAAGGGATGCAACTCTCGTACATTTTCTTTCAGCTCTCAGGCAAAAGACACACCTTCTAAGAATTGGCCCACGTGGTGGTTTACAACAACTACGTTAATCCTCAGAGACACGTTAAAAGTCGCAGGACAACCCCAACCACAATCACAAATTTGAATTCGCCGGCCATCGGTGTGCGCAGTTGCGTAATGCATTACTCTGGGAAAGAAGAGATTCCGACGTCTCTTATGCGCGATGCCCGATGCCATATCGGATATTTATTTACAAGATACAGATACAAGATACAAAACATTTACAAAAGTCTTCGAAAAGACAGATCTGCTGGCTTTCTCTGTTATACCGTAGAAACTTGTCAGCTTGTCTTTGTAGCCTCCAGATGTCAACACCTTTGAAGATGCACCACCACATCTCTAGGGCTCTGCAACCATGCCATCCGTAAGGGGCGCCGTGCATTGTGAAATTGTTCCTGCGTTGTCATTCGTCAGAGATTGCATCAGATGATTGCATAGTTCTGTGGCGCGCTTCCTGGTTCATACTTTTGGCGCCTTGTTACGTTGGTTTCCGTGCTCTGTCGAGGTTGCCGCCCGTATGGCCTTGAGACATGCCTTTTGGCTCTGGCTTTCTCTGCTGTACTGTAGAAACTTGTCAGCTTGTCTTTGTAGCCTCCAAATGTCAACACCTTTGGAGATGCACCACCACATCTCTAGGGCTCTGCAACCATGCCATCCGTAGAGGGAGCCGTGCATTGTGAAATTGTTCCTGCGTTGTCATTCGTCAGAGCTTGCATCAGAAGATTGCATAGTTCTGTGGCGCGCTTCCTGGCTCATACTTTTGGCGCCCTTTCACGTTGGTTTCCGTGCTCTGTCGAGGTTGCCGCCCGTATGGTCTTCAGACATGCCTCTCGGCTCTGGCTTTCTCTGTTGCACTGTAGAAACTTGTCAGCTTGACTTTCCTCCAGATGTCAACACCTTTGCAGATGCACCACCACATCTCTAGGGCTCTGCAACCGTGCCATCCGTAGGAGGAGCCGTGCATTGTGAAATTGTTTCTGCGTTGTCATTCGTCAGAGCTTGCATCAGAAGATTGCATAGTTCTGTGGCGCGCTTCCTGGCTCATACTTTTGGTGCCTTGTCACGTTGGTTTCTGTGCTCTGTCGAGGTTGCCGCCCGTATGGTCTTGAGACATGCCTATTGGCTCTGGCGTTCTCTGCTGCACTGTAGAAACTTGTCAGCTTGTCTTTGTAGCCTCCAGATGTCAACACCTTTGGAGATGCACCACCACATCTCTAGGGCTCTGCAACCATGCCATCCGTAGGGGCAGCCGTGCATTGTGAAATTGTTCCTGCGTTGTCCTTCGTCAGAGCTTGCATCAGAAAATTGCATAGTTCTGTGGCGCGCTTCCTGACTCTTACTTTTGGCACCTTGTCACGTTGGCTTCCGTGCGCTGTCGAGGCCTTGAAAGGCAGCTGTGAAATTGCGCAGATGCAATTTCACAATGCATGTCTTTGTAGCCTCCAGATTCCACCTTTGAAGTTGCAACTGTACCATTTGTAAGAGATGCCATGCATTGTGAGTTTGTTCCTGCATTGTCATTCGTCAGTGCTCGCATCAGAAGATTACATACTTCCGCGGCGCACTTCCTGGCTTTGATATTGGGAGCCTGATTGCGCTGGTCTCTGTGCTCTGTCAAGATCGCTACCCGAATGCGTTTGCCCTTCAAATTGTCAATGTCTAGGTCAAATATATCGGGCACTTATTTACAAGATATATCAAACCTGCGCCTCACTGCGTTGTTTGCAGTCCTTCGTAGAGATTGTTGAGATTTGTAGATTGTCCTTTGTAGAGATTGTTGCCCGGATGGTCTTTGTGACAAGCCCTCCTACCTTGTCTTCAAGAGTCGCCACTGTCAGTCAGCACCAATGTACAAATGATGTCAAACAGGCTTTCTGCGTCTATCAGTGGTTCTCTTTCGATATTTTGGACTGAGGATTGCAAGGATACCTTGAAGCATTTTTGAAGCATTGAAGCAGTGTTGTTGCCAATATTGTCGTGTGCATGGCTGAATGCATGGCTGAATGCACGGCTGAATGCACGGCTGAATGCACGGCTGAATGCACGGCTGAACATCTTGGAAATCACTGAGGGAAACCAATCAGACGCCAGGAAAAATGGACAGGGCCCGTCCCCTCCCTGTCCGTTCCCGCGGCACGAAGCCGCACCACGTCGGATGGCATGACGTGGACTCATCTCCGATCTCGTGGGTTACACGAGATCGGGCCCGGCCCCATGAATGGGAACCGGGTCTTCCCTCAGGACGTCAGACATCCAGTGGACGTGTCTGGACGAGGTGGTCACAGAGAGCGGCGACGTTGGTGAAGGTGTTAAAGACCACCAACTGCCGCTCTCTGGAGACTCCGGTGGTGTTGGAGTTGCCGGTGGTGTTGGCGGGACGCTGGTGGTGGCCTGGTCCCAGGCGTAGCAGCAGGTGCAGATCCCCATGAGGACCAGGAGGGCGCCTACTGCTACCACCTTCCACCTCGTCTCGTCCGTGAGGAAGCCTCGGTCCCTCTGGGCCAAGGCGTCCCCAGCCATGCACAGAACGATGAAAAGCACAAAGACCTTCATATTTCCCAATAACTATGCTTCAGAATGCAAACTGGTATGCCTTGGCACCTCATTGTCTTTGGTGAATTGGTAGTACCGCATTTCACCATAGAGGGGGTGGAATGATGTCCATCTCATTGTCTTTGGTGAAATGGTAGTACCGCATTTCACCATAGAGGGGTGGAATGATGTCCATCTCATTGTCTTTGGTGAAATGGTAGTATTATCTCCATTCACGCCTACGGGATATTACTTGCGGATCATCAAGGGCCTAAGCTCCCCGGTTGAACAAATGAAGCCGTTTGGAACACTTGCCCTCCGTCAGGGCACGACCGAAAAATCTATTTAGGACGATTTTTGTAGGCTTTTTATTAGGCCCTCAGATGCGTCATACACAGCGTCCCACAGGGACTCGTCACAAGCCGTGTATAAGATGGTTGACTTTACATTGCCAGCTATTTCATATATGACTAAGACTATATATGATATAGGGCACATATATGAACAGTGACTTCACTATACAAGAATTGGGTGCCGCCATCACCTGTCCACGAAGCGGTCAGTTCCAGGGCCCGATTGAGTCTCATACAAAGCTATAGCCTCCTTAGGACCGACGTCGCGCACTTTACTTTTAATTTGATCAACGACTCTTGGAGACGCGGTTTTGTCCCCCCGTCATGGAGGACATCGCAAGTTGTGCCAGTCCTGAAGCCTGGAAAATCACCTAGAGATTTGACATCGTTTCGGCCCATCAGCCTTACAAGCTGCGTGTGTAAGGTGACGGAAAAGATTATCCTATGCCGTAGAGTGGCTCTTAGAGTTCCGGCCTCTCCTACCTCCCAAAAGGGCAAGTTTCAGAAAAGCATGGACCTCGACAGACTGCATCACAAACTTGGTCACTCACACTGAAGAAGCTAGATTTCGCGGTGAGCTTACAGAGGCTGTTTTCTTGGACATGAAGATAGCACATGATACGACAAGCTACAACCATTTCCCTCACGACCTATACAATTTCAACATCACTGGCTGTGCTCATCGCTGGATCGCTGTTTTTTTAATGGTTGGTCTGTTTTCGTGACAACCAGGGATCCGAACCAGTATTTTTTCGGTCCGAACCGGTAACCATATGAACGTTTTTCTGTTCAGTTCCCGTTCTGTTCAGGACAAGGAAAAAAATTGGTCCGGTTCGGTTCGTCAGAAAATAACGTTTTTTCGGTTTTCGGTTCGGATTCAGTTCTGGCTCCGATCCCTCGTGAGAACAGCAGAAGGCGATACGAGTCTACGTACATTGTCAGCCGGTATACCACGGGGGAGCGTACACAGTCCTTTACTTGTCAATGCTATCATGGTTGCTCTGCCTCGTCTCTTGCTCCGAGGGGCACTTAGTATTCTCTACGCGCATGAGCATATGGTCATCGGGAAAGCAGTGGCTTCCATTACAGCGTCGCCTTCAGAGTACACTCGACCGCATAGTGCACTTCCTCCTGGAGATAGGCATGGACGTGTCTTGAGAAAAGAGGGTAATGCTGCCTTTTACGCGTCGCCATCTTAAGAGATTTCTACTACATATTGGTCATTACCAGGTACATCGTGCACCACATCATCATTTTCTCGGCGTTACTCTCGACTGGAATTTGTCATGTGTAGCGGATGTGTATCTAAAAGCAAGACTTGAGAGTCCCCTTAATGTTCTTCGTTACTTATGCGGTTCCCGGCGGGGCATGTCTGCTCGGGCAATGCTCAGCGTTCGCCGATCTCTTATAAGTCAGGTGGTTGCTCATCACAATCCCCTGCTTCACAACCTACCTGTTACCACAGAGAAAGTATTAGAGTCTATCCTAGCAAAGGGCGTCAAACTCTGTCTTGGCCTTCCTCGAGCGACGTCAAACGCTTTACCTAGGCAGAAGCACGGGGACCACATCTATCAGTTTTGCGAACGCAAAAAACGTTCCGCCACTACGTGCGGTTGGCAACGCGTCACCATACCCATCCTCAGCTTCTAGCCATTGAGCCATCACCACTCTTCTTTTACCCAAGCTATCCAGACACAATGTGCCCTTATTCCGAAGCACAAGCCACATGCATTACCGGGTATCGCAACATGGGTCCTACAGCCTCCTGATGTAAGAACTAATGAACCTGGACTCCCGGGAAAGAAGGATATACTAACGCATGTTCTTGGTCAGTTCAGTCCTGAGTGGCAGAATACATATTTTCACGGATGCCTCTACGGCATCATCCGGCTCCTCATGTGCTTTGTTATCGCGCAGGCGAATATCGAAAGAGCTTGTGCTGTCTCACGTCACCTCTCCGTGGGCCGCTGAACTTTATGGAATCCTTTTGGCTCGCCATCTGCAGTTGCTCGCTGGACCATCTTAGCGACTCAATATGTGCGTTAGAGACCCTAGCTACGAAGTTTACTACGGGATTTCTGGCGTCACCAGCACAAGATGTTTTGCAAACATACCATGCGGCTATCTTAAAAGGTGATGACATCTTGGATCCCTAGCCATTGCCATTGCAGGCAACGAGGCTGTGGACACTGCTGCACGCCGCGGGCTCTTCAACTCAGCGGCGTCGAAATGATGCCCATTTATTTCACCAAGGGCGACGCGGGCGCTGAACGAGCCCGTTAGACCAGCTGAAAGCCGGCTCCTTCCCAAGTTTACCGGCTATTTACATTTAAGTGTAACCCCTCCAGGGCATCTCTTGCAAATCCGAAGAGATAACCCAAACAGCACAGTGTACTGAGAGTCGAGTGCAATAGGGGTGAACGTTACGTGTCTTATCAATGTTCTCTAGTTTCATGAGTGTGTTCAAGGTCTTCCACCTCCCGTACACCCCTACTGCACCCGACTTTCAGTACATTGTGTTGGTTGGGAAGCGTACTCAAGGTCTCAGGCGCTCTTAAATACATCGGAGATACCGTTGTGCCGGATAGGCCGTATCCTCGCCTTATCAACCTGATATTCGCGTGATTGAGGAGAGCGGTATATCAAGTAACAACAGCGCATATGGTTATGCGAACCGCCTGGGATGAAAACGCGCTGCCCTTGGGGTGCCACGCGCGGTTACAATAGTATGGGGTTAGAAAGTTCAGGCGGCGTCCTGCAGGTTCCGGAGAGTGATAATTATGAGGACGAGGTGCTCCTAAAGTACCTCAACGGCCCTGCAAGGTCCGGATGTCTATCTGCGGGTGTCCAGGGCCAGGGAGCGAGCAGAGTGCGTCGGGTACCCAACACGTCCAAGACTGCAACAGTAGGGCCTGCTAGCAATTCAAACCTGACAATTTCCGAAAACAAGCCAGAGTCAAATTAGATAAAAGGCCGAAGAAAACCCAAACCTACGGTGGCTCTCATACTGGCGAACGAACGAGAGGGCTCTGGAACTCTGGGTGTAACCCGCACATTCTACCAACACGAGTCCAGCAAGAACACTAGAATTTAAATAATATATCTGGGCGACTCCGCTGCACCAGGCTGATTGAGCTAACTGCTCAATCTATAATATAGGAGCTAAATAATAATATAATATAGGAGCTGTACAATAGGAGCTAACTGCCCCTCGAGGCAACAGCACAAGGCTGCTTCCGTCTCGAAAAGAACGAACTCAAAAAACAATGGAGAAATAAAAACAGCGTTGACGATAACCCATTGTGGAAAGTACGAGCACTACTATGGAGACAAGAGCATGGAGCTCCTTCCATCCTCCCGAAACTAAAAGCAAAATCACAAAACCCTGCAGCAAAAAATGGGAAAGGCCCCACGTTGGGCGCCAAATTGTGGGAACCTTCGTTCACCACGACCGGAGCCCCAAGCTCTACCGCATCAGCTGCGCATGGGAAGAACCACAAAGGAGGCTTACTCACAACAGGCCTGGTTTATTCCGTACCATGCTGCAGACCGCTTCCCCGAAAGAGCTGCGGGCAATCACGCTCCCTGTTGCTCTTCTGCCTCCCCTTTAAATACCGAGCGTAAGAGAACAGCCAGCGCCCCCACAGGGGCTATAATGCCATGGTAACGACTAGCGGTTACAGTTTAGCGCCTTACAGTTTTCATGCAAAATATCATGGCGACGCTAGTACAGTTCGACGCAACACATTACAGGCATTGCTAGAAGCTTCAAAGTGCATGCGATGACACCGGCAAAGAGAAAGATACAGGGACAAGAGGCTGGTGGAATCCACAGGGAATCTTTCTTCGTGCACCCAACAGCGCGAATGCAAAGCACCCGCTTCCGTCGGTGATAGTTTTACGGTTGGAAGCGGAAGAACAATGCACTGATATTGATGCGTTTCTCGTTTCCGCAGCTGACACATTGCAGGCATTGCTAGAAAACGCTTCGCAACTCGCATTACAGCCTTCAGCATGTTTCCATGCCAACAAACAGAGTGACGGCCGCCAGAACTGGCTTGGCATGCGTATCAGACTACCCAGAAATGGTCCATTGTCCTGCATTCCTCACTTACAGGAACACTCAAACAACTGCATGGGATAGTGGATGCAGCTCACCTTGTGAAGGGCGTATCGCCATTAATGGTAAAGCAAGAACTCTTTTAAGTCGACCTTAGAGATATGCACACTCTAAAAGGTCAAAATGATGGTTTTCTCTACTTGTGCTTCTGTAAAGGTGCCCTTTTCCCTTCTCCTCCCTGCTGTACCGATTCGCAATAGAAAAACTCTTCTGAGATTCTTTTAACATTTAAAGTTATATTTAAAAGGATCGGTACTCCACGTCTGATACATAGTGATCGAGAAAAATAACTTACGAACCAGGTGGTGTAAGAGTTCTTGAGAAGAAAAAGCATATAATTATAGCTCTACTTCTATTTATAAAGCCGCTCATGTGGAAAGGAAAACTGTCTTTAGTGAATTTTTACTCAATTTTTACGTATCAGTGTCATAAACCTCATGTGAAGATTCTACGTCAAATAATCAAAGCGTACAATAATCGAGTGCACAGGAGTCGCTCTGCGAGACCTGTGGATGTAACCAAAGACAGCGAGCACATTTTCCAAGAAAGACTTTACCCCACTCCAACTGGAGCCCCAAATGAACTATGTTAAACGATGGAAATCTTGTTAGGATTGCCAAATATAGACACCAGTTAACAAAGATATTTACAGTCATTTACGAAAGATATTTTTTTCTGTGAGAGCAATAAAAATAGGTCATCCTAATTTATACCTACTGCGCGACCTTAGCAATCAAGATATCATTGGTAGTTTCTGCGAGAGTGAAATGGTAAGAGTGAGACAAGTACGAAAAGTAAAGAAGATTATAAAAAGAAGATTTAGAAATGGAAAGCTCCAGTATTTACAGTATTTAGTCAGATTCAGTGGAAGTGCGACAAGAAGTGGATAGCAGAAAATTACCTCAGTTAAAAAAAAAGACCAGTGCAGCATGGTCCGATGTTGAAACTCAGCGTTGCGTTTCATGGTCCACAGACCTCGAAACAGAGCACTCGGAAAAAGAGGAAGATGAATGTGGCAAATGGAACAAGAGGTCCTACATATTTCAACAACATCTGCCATGTAATCGAAAACATACCTCTTGGAAGCAGCTATCAAGTTGTGGGTTAACAATAGTCAAAAGGACAACATTAGTGGAAGCTTTTGAAATTGTGGCGAACACTCTGCTGTTTCGAGCTGTACCGAATAATCCTCCAAATCAAGTCATCGGGAAACTGTATTCTAACTGCAAAGGAAATATATTCCATGCTTCATACAGATTATTCGTTTTTGAAAAGTTCATCCTTCGCGAAATGACAGCAAATGGTCCCATCAAATCAGTGATGTATTTGACTATTTGACTCGTTTCGATGCCATGCAACTTGCTACAAAGAGTCTGTGTTTTATTGACGCTGCCATAAAGCATGAATTCCATTCAACTGCCAAGTGTATAACTTTATTTACTCTGGACTTTTGAAAAATTGATTTGTTTGTGAATAAGAAATATGTATCACCTATAAGAAATAAATTCATCCTCAATGCTAAGTCTTTCGCACTGCATCATAAAAAAGCGAAATGCATAGGGTGTGTTTTCTATTTTGCATTCTGTGTCACATATTATTTCTCGCCATAGTAACTTTCGAGTTAACGAAGTCGTCATCTTCGCTTCGGCAGAATAACTGTTGCAGAGAAGTTGAGCAAGAAGGATACGTTTATGCACATTCGTGTCCGCCAAATTCATCACTGCTTGCATTACGTCTTTGGCACAAGAGTGGCTTTCGAACACGCTATGGAGTTACTCCTACACGCAATGGAACACAACGCCTACGGATGTGCTTGACACTGGTGAATATCAGTCATAGCTTTTACGATCAGGAATGTGTAGATGTATGCTGCTTGTGTGAGGAAAGGGAGCTAAAAGTTTACCGCTGCCCACAACATGTATACACACTTGGCCGAAAACATTGTCGACATCAATCTGGATATGAAATTACAGTGTCGAAGAGGGCACTTATATTGTTGTTGAAGTATCTCAATAAGAAGACTTCGTCGGGGAATCACTAGTTTATTTATTTGGTTTTAAGTGAATAGAAATATATACATAACCAGTCTATTTATTTACTTATTTGTTTATTATACCCTCAGGGCCACAAGGGCACAAAAAAGGGGAGGGGCTTGGATGCATAAATACAAACACATACAAACAGTTACAAAAAGGTGCACTGGGCGCTCAAAGAATACGGAATGAACACACACGGCAGGGTCGTAGACTGTGAGCATATAAGTGTACATGGTGGAAAATTATTAAATATTACAAAAGAACCACAGTCTCAAGCCTCAAAATAAATAAAGTAGCAAAAATTAACATATAAAATAAAGACATAGTACATAGAAACCGGAAAGCGGGAGAGCATGTGTGCGAAAATGGGTTTTGTAGAAAACAACTCTGTAATGGAATCCCTAAAGAGGGCAGGTCCTGTATGGTAGCAATGTCACTGGGCATCTGTTATAAATCGTGTGGTGCGAATGAAAAAGGAGTCGGAGAAAGAATAAGTATTTGCGTGATGGATTTTAACTTTTCAAAAGCGATCCAAGCGGTGACCCAGACGACGACAGCCCAGACGACCATCAGCTTCCCGCGGACATCTAAGGGTGCATTTATGCTGCAGCATCGCTGCTGGCACATGGCACATCGCTGTTTGGCGATGACGAAACAAACACATGTATCTCTGTGGGCGCGTTCATGCTGCAGCATCGCTGCTTGCCAAAGATGCACGCCATGATCATCGCCACAACAATGCTGCCAAACATGTTTGAACATGCCCGGGGACTACCTGACTTCTGGCGATGACAGGTCAAACACAGAGCTTTCTGTTGGTGCATTTACCCTGCAGCCTGGCTGCTCGCTTATCCTCGCCGCTGCTTGCCGCTCTGCTCGCTGCACCTAGGAATGTAAACATGTTTGTCTTCCTGGTATCATTGATGACTGGCGTCTTGAAATCCGACCTGCGATTGGTTGTGATGAAGTCGGTTTCCTCCTTCCCACTTTTCCTCGTTTCCATTCTTCCCCAGTTTTCACCGCTTTCTATGTTTATCTGTCACCGATAACAATGATATAGCGAAAGCGAGCAGCATCTTGAGCAATCTGCAGGGTAAACGCACCCTAGCGGTTATGCGAGCAGCGATGTGCTTGAAGCTGCAGCGAGCAGCGATGCTGCAGCATAAATGTGCCCTAAGTTTGGTCCTAACGTCCAGAGACATGATGATGGATGTCCAGCGGATATTCCTTTGATATCCAAAAGTATCCATAAAGTTTCTACATTCGTCCAGGGGTGACGTTCAAAATGAACGTCCACAGATGTTGTTGGAACGTTGGTGGTTGTCTGGGATGTGTCTATCATGCGCTGTCATTCCGTGGCCGCCTCTGTATCAGTTATCAGTTAAGGACACGACGCATCCCATGCATGACAGAAGAAGACTGTCTGTTTGTTCCAGGCGGGGTGGTTAAATTGTACAAGGGGACGCTCCTGTGGCTGAGGTTGCCAACAGCAGGTACACATCTGATACACACCTTTACCATTATTAAAATTTAAACACTTTCAACACACTTTTAACAGTGAACATACACAATTCAAACAATATGTCAACTGACGAAAATGTTCATCATAAGTCAACCTCTGCAGTGGCCGTACGTTTATTATCGACCGCCTGACGGCAGTTTCTCCCATTGTACTGCTCCTGTCAAACTTGGTTTCCGTGGGCAGTACTGCAGGCAGATCCTGGAAAGTTGTAGCTGGGACTTGAGGTTGCACGGCATCCTGCAATGAGGGTTGCTCACATGCACCCTGACCATGAGTATCTGTAACACTTTCAGCTTCCGGAACATCGTGCTCCCCTATATCATCATCAGCATCTGCCAGCACCCTGTATCGAAGCCTGGTGGGAACGCAAGGCGGGTAGGGTTCTTGGGACTGGCATCGCACTGAGGATGGGGCCGTGCAGTCGCCAGCGGCGTACCGCGACCGGTATGGCGGCGTGGTGCTCGGGAAAGTGCCGCTGGTGAAAGCCCAAGGAGTGCCATGGCGAAGCGTGCAGCGACGTGACGCAGAGTGCGTGACTATGGCGAAATGAGCAGAAAGGTCGGTCAAACACGGTGTTGAGCGGCCGCGCGTTGAGATGGAGTACGTTGAGTGAGCCAAAATGAATTGATGTCGTCGCCTGGCGGTTCCTCAGAGGACTCGCTAGGCGGTGACGCTCGCACGCATTCAACGACCTGGCATATCACGTTCGGATCACCAAATGTAGAGGGGTGGAGTTTCACTACATGAGTCCCGACAGACGATGATGGTATGCCACGGAGAGGCGATGAGGGTGGCCTATCTCCATGGCCGTGCCGGTGGAACTGAGAAGTGGGTGCTCCAGGCGCGGAGCCATCTTCGTCGTTGTCCGCGGTTGCCCTCGCTGTCCTCCACCAGTGAACTCATGGGTTTCTCTGATCTATCGTCGCCTCACGTCTGAGGGGGAGAGTGATGTGGTGGACCGTGGACAACGACGAAGATGTCCACGCGCCTGGAGCACCCACTTCTCAGTTCGACCAGCACGGCCATGAAGATAGGCCACTGTCATCGCCTCTTTGTGGCATACCATCATCGCCGGTCGGGACTCATGTAGAGGAACTCGACCCCTTTTCATGCCTAACGCGGCGAACCGTCTGGCATGTTTGACCCCTCTGAACCATTAGCGTGCCGTGCATGGTTACACCAACATCAAATTAGAATTATCACGCTGTGGCCTGCAGATTCCGGAGTGTGATAGTTATGGGGACGAGGCGCTGCTAAAATACCTCAAACCTCGTCCCCGGCCCTGCAAGGTCCGGATGGCTGTTCGCGGGTGTCCACTGCCGGGGAGCGAGCAGACGGCGTCGGGTACCCAACACGTTCAGGGGAGCAACAGTAGGGTCTTACCATGTTGGTCGCCAAATTGTAGGAACCTTCGTTCACAGCGACCGGAGCCCCAAACTCTACTGCATCAGCCGCACGCGGGAAGAACCACAAAGGAGGCTTACTCACAACAGACCTGGCTTATTCGGTGCCAGGCGGCAGACCGCTGCCCCGAAAGAGCTGCGAGAAATCAAGCCTTCTGTTGCTCTTCTGCCTCCTCCTTAAATACCTAGCATAAGAGAACAGCCAGCGCCCCCACAGGGGCTACAATGCTATGGTAACCACTAGTGCCCCTACAGTTTTCATGTCAAACATCATGGGGACGCTCGTGCAGTTCGACGCAACACATTACAGGCATTGCAAGAAGCTTCAAAGTGCATGCGCCAACACCAGCAAAGAGAAAGATGCTGGGTACAGAGAGCGTAGCATGTGAACTCTTCGTGGCATCTACAGGGAATCTTTCTTCATGCACCCAACAGCGTGAATGCAAAGCTCCCGCTTCTTTAGGTGACACTTTTACAGTGGGAAGTGGAAGAACAATGTACCTACATTAATGCATTCCTCGTTTCAACAGTTGGCACAGTACAGGCATTACGAGAAAAAACTTTGCAACTCGCATGAGAGCCTTTAGCATGTTTCCATGTCAACAAACATCTTTGCGGCCGCCAGACCTGGCTGGGCATGCGTATAAGACTACCAAGAAATGGTCTATTGTCCTGCATTCGTCACTTACAGGGACTGAAAGATTATAATTGCATGTGATAGTGGATGTACCTCACGTTCTGAAGGTCGTATCGCCATTAATGATAAAGCACGAACCATTTCATGTCGACCTCAAAGATATGCAAACTCTAAAAGGTCAAAATGATGGTTTTCGTTACTTGTTCTTCTGTATAGATGCTCTTTTCTCTTTTCCTCGCTGCTGTACCTATTCGCAATAGAAAATCTTCTGGGATTCTTCGAGCCTTTAAAGTTGCATTTAAGGGGATCGGTACTCCACGTCTGATACATAAAGATCGAGGAAAAGGAATTTACGAACAAGATAGTGCAAGAGTTCTTGAAAAGAAAAGACATATCTAATTATAGCTCTAATTCTATTTATAAAGCCGCTCATGTGGAACGCTCGCAAAGGCCAACTGAGTTTACTGACTTTACTGAATCTTTACTTATCAAGGTCATAAATGTTAAGTCAAGATTCTACGTCAAATAATGAAAGCGTATAATAATCGAGTGCACAGGAGTTGCTCTGCGAGACCTGTGGATGTAACCAAAGAAAAATAGCACATTTTCCGAGAAAGGCTTTACCCCAGCGGACTTAGGTAAGTTACAATGTTGGAAATCTTGTTAGAATTGCCAAATATAGACACCAGTTAACAAATACATATTTACAGTCGTTTAGGAAAGATATTTTTTCCGTGAGGGCATTAAAAATAGGTCATCCCAATACATACCCACTGCGTGACCATAGCAATGAAGACATCATTGGCAGCTTCTAGGAGAGTGAAATGGTAAGAGTGAGAGGTACCAAAGGTAGAGAAGATTATAAAAAGAAGAGTTCGAAATGGAAAGCTCCATTATTTAGTCAGATTCAGTGGAAGTGCGGGCAAGAAGCAGATAGCAGAAAATTACCTCAGTTAAAAAAAATGAACTGTGCAACATGGTCTGATGTTGAAACTCAGCCTCGCGATTCATGGTTCAGAGACCTCGAAACAGAGCACTCAGAAAAAGGAGAAGATGAATGCGGCAAATGGAATAAGAGGTCCCACATATTTCAACGACATCTGCCATGTAATCGAAAACATATCTCTTGGAAGCAGCTATCAAGTTGTGGGTTAACAACTGTCAAGAGGACAACATTTGTGGAAGCTTTTCAGATTGTGGCGAACACTGTGCTGTTTCGAGCTCTACCGAATAATCCTCCAAATCAAGTCATCTGGGAAACTGTATTCCAACTACAAAGGAAATATATTCCACGGTTCATACAGAGATTCGTTTTTAACAAGTTCATCCTTCGTTTTACTAACGGAAAAATGACAGCAAATGCTCCTATCAAATAAGTGATGTTGTTAAGGAAGACGACAGGATCGCAGGGACACGGGAGCTCGTGAGCTTCCGCCCTCGATTTTCTCTTCCGCCATTACTGTCATCAAATGGTTTGCCACCGATCCTTACGGACGTCTCCTGCTTCCTTATACACTGGTGCCGAAACCCGGGACCCGCTGGGTCAGCTTACGACTAGGAAGCATTGAGGAGGCTATAAGGACACACCGACTCTCATCGCTGGTAAGGAAATGGAGGATCTTGATCGCATAAGGAAATTTCGAAGTCAGGCCAGGTCGTCGATAACCCGAACGGTGAACGATCTGAAGACGCTTTTGACTACGACCCCTCTTCCCAGAGAGCAACTGAAGCAAACCTCGACGGTTCTGGAAACGAAGTGGGCTACCTTGAAAGAAAAGGACCGAGAGGTTCAGGGTCTCATACCGGAGGAATTGATAGAGAGCGAGTGTAATTCCTGCGATCAATACCTCGAGTCAGCCTCTGCAATCAAGTTTCAAGTGTGTTCCGCACTAGACTGCACGACCGCATCCCGATCTTTGGCTTCCGCAAGTGACGGCGTTAATGCTACGGGTCCTCGACGATCCTCCTCAGGAGATCGGAGTCACTCTTCCGGAGTCACTCTACCGAAGCTGCGGATCGACACCTTTAGCGGCGACCTATCTAAATGGCAGGGGTTCTGGGACCAGTTCCGTGCGAGTATTCATGAAAACGAACGTCTCACTGATGTCAACAAGCTGAAGTACCTGGTTTCTCTCGTTTCTGGGCCAGCAGCCCGTGCCATTGAAGGTCCCTCAATTAGCGATGAGAACTACACGACTGCCGTGGACATACTTCAGAAGCGATTCGGGAAGGACGACCTTCTTGTGACCGAAAACATGGGGCGCCTTTTCGAGCTCAGGACTGTTCGATCCAGCACCGACGTAAAGGGGTTGCGTGAGCTCCACGAGACTGTTACAGTGCGCATCAGGAACCCGGAGAGCCTAAATGTTACGACAGCACAATACGCAATTCCGCTTCGGCAGGTCATCTTGAAGAAGATTCCTAGAGACCTCGAAATGGACTTCTACCGAACCAAGGACAAAGGCAAGGACACCAACGGCGACTCTTTATCATCCCTACTAGATTTCCTGGAGAATGAGATTGAATGTCGGGAACGAGCCCGAAGGGAGGCAGATGACGTTCCCAAGCGCAGGGAGCCGACCCCAGCCTCTGCATCTTCGCTGACAGCAACCGCGTCGTCTGTCTCAGATCCAGCACCTGCAATGGCTGCCCCAAGTACTCCTACGTGTGTGCTTTGCAAGTCCGGACAGCACCGATTGGAGGGATGCACTGCTGGTTTGAGCCCTGAGGAAGTACGACTGATCCTGCGCCGGGAGGGCAGGTGTTTCCTTTGCGGACGACGGTCGCACATATCGAAGGATTGCAGGGTAAGGCGGGTCTTGAAGTGTGATCGCTGCCATAGACGTCATCTTACTCAGCTATGCCCCGGAGTCAACTCATCCAGCACTGAGCAGTCCCCGCAGTCGTCTCAGTCTACAGCACAAGAGCCGTCGACGGTGCATGCGTCTACGGGAACTGTTGTGACGTCTCTTTCTTCATCCTCTGCCGTTTTGCCAGGCGCGGCGGTCCTTCTGCAAACAGCCAAGGTGTGGATTGAAGGAACTGATGGCCGGAGAAGTCTCGCACGCATACTTCTGGATGGCGGCAGCCAACGCAGTTTTATTCGACAGGATACGTCGACGAAGCTCGGATGTACACTGCTTCGATCCGAAGATTTGCATGTTGGGGCCCTTGGAAACACTGCGTCAAGTTGCACGAAGTATCGATGCGTGCGGGTTGTCTTGCGCAGCCAATTTTCGGCATCGTGTATGGCAATCGAGGCGGTTGAATACCCCGACATCTGCTCCGATGGATTACCTGTTCTCGATTCGCACTCAGCGCAACACGTCAAGAATATGGGTCTACAGCTTGCTGACGAGCCCTCATCTCCCACCGATATTTCATTATTGATTGGGGCGGACTTTTATTGGGGAGTTGTGACTGGAGCAACCACCCGTTTATCAAATTACCTGGTGGCTGTTGAAACTCTGTTTGGGTGGACGATTCAAGGCTCAGGCAGAAATGCCAGCGGTGGTCACTGTCACATCCCGTCGGTTCATGTTCTCCATGCTGAGGTGCACAAGGAAGATACCAACGTCATCGACCAGCAACTCTCCGCCTTTTGGGAGTTAGAGCATTTGGGCATAATTGATCGCCACCAGTCCGACTCCGACGGTGACACTGTCCTACGCAAGTTCCGGTCCACAGCGCAGTTGTTAAACGGTCGTTACACCGTGCGCTTGCCTTGGAAGTCGGAAGCGCCTGAAGCATTGGGTGACAACAAGAAGCTGGCGGTCCAGAGGCTGGATAGTACCATCAAACGATTACGGAGAGACCAAACGTTGCTGGAAGAATACGATTCCACCATACGTCAGTATTTGCGTCTTCAACACGCTGAACGGGTCCTACAACCGGAGTTGGTGGCCGGGCCTCTCTATTATATGCCGCACCACGCAGTCATCCGAAGGGACCGCGAGACAACAAAGGTTCGAATTGTGTTTGATGCCTCGTCGAAGGCTCACGGTTCTCTCTCTCTCAACGAAGCTCTTCACGTCGGCCCTAACCTTAACCCTGACGTTCTGCAATTGCTGTTGCGGTTTCGATCTTATCATGTGGCTCTCACAGCGGATATAGAGAAGGCGTTTTTACAGATCGTGCTGGACAGTGCTGACCGAGATTGTTTGCGTTTTCTGTGGTATGCCACGACGCCACGGGCAGGCGAACCGTTGCCTCCAGTAGAAATTTGGCGCATGACACGAGTGCCTTTTGGAGCCAAGTCCAGTCCCTTTCTTCTCGCTGCCACTATACGTCACCACCTGAGAGCAGCAGAAGAGACATACCCACGCACGGCGTCCTTACTTTCTGATTGGGCAAAGGCTCACCGCGCTTCCGTGTCGCGAACCCGAAGCAGGAACAACATCTACAGCGCAACAGTTGAGACGACGGTGGATGTATCGGGAAGAATTGACTCACCAATGCTGGAGGAAGTGGGTTAAAACGTACATCCTCCTCCTGAGATCGGCCAACGTCTGCAAGCCCGTACCATCACACAGCGTCGCCGTCGGGGACCTAGTACTCACTGCTGCAGAGTCAAGGCCGCGAACATCGTGGCCTCTAGGACGTGTGAGTCACGTAACACAGAGCCCAGATGGAAGGGTTAGATCCTATAGGATCAACTTGCCAGGAGGGAAAACCGTAAGCCGGCCAGTACAACTTCTCTACAAATTGGAAGCTGATTGACTTGTACTTCCGCGCCGGGGAGTGTTAAGGAAGACGACAGGATCGCAGGGACACGGGAGCTCGTGAGCTTCCGCCCTCGATTTTCTCTTCCGCCATTACTGTCATCAAATGGTTTGCCACCGATCCTTACGGACGTCTCCTTCTTCCTTATACAGATGTGTTTGACTGTTCGACTCGTTTCGATGGCATGCAACTTGCTACAAAGAGTCTGTGTTTTATTGACGCCGCCCTGAAGCATGGATTCCATTCAGCTGCCGAGTATATAACTTTATTTACTCTGGTCCTT
Organism: Ornithodoros turicata; assembly: GCF_037126465.1. Taxonomy (NCBI): domain Eukaryota; kingdom Metazoa; phylum Arthropoda; class Arachnida; order Ixodida; family Argasidae; genus Ornithodoros; species Ornithodoros turicata. The sequence goes on along the minus strand of NC_088209.1, from coordinate 10,084,672 downwards.
TTGAAAAACAGACTTGTTTGTAAATAAGGAAAAAAGTATCACCAATAAGAAATAAATTCATCCCCAATGCTAAGTCTTTTGCACTTCATCATAAAAGAGCGAAATAGATAGGGTGTGTTTTCTATTTTGCCTTCTGTGTCACATATTCTTTCTCTTCATAGCAACTTTCGAGTTAACGAAGTCGTCATCTTCGCTTTGGCAGGATAAATGCAGCAGAGAAGTTGGGCAAGTGGAATACGTTTATGCCCATTCGTGTCTGCATAATTCATCCCTGTTAGTATTACGTCTTTGGCAAAAGAGTGGCTTCCGAACACGCTATGGAGTTACCCCCACACGCAATGGAACACAACGCCTACGGATGTGCCTGACACTGGTGAATATCGGTCATAGCTTTTACGATCAGGAATGTATAGAAGCATGTTGCTTGTGTGAGGAAAGGGAGCTAAAATTCACCGCTGGCCATAACATGTATACACACTTGGTCAAAAACATTGTCGACATCATTCTGAATATGAGATTACTCTGTCGAAGAAGGCAGTTATATTGTCGTTGAAGTATCTCAATAAAAAGATTTCATTGGAGAATCACTAGTTTATTTATTTGGTTTTAAGTGAATAGAAATATGTACATAATAAGTCACGTTGAAGAGATTACTGTTTTGTTTGAACTTGTTTCTTTTTTCTCTGTATCCCAGACAACCATCAACGTCCCGAGGTCATCCAAGTTTCGTCCTAACGTCCAGATCCATGATGGATATCCAGTGGATATTCCTTTATATATCCAAAATATCCATAAATTTCCTACATCGGGTGACGTTGAAAATGAACGTCCACATGATGTTCTTGGAACGTTGGTGGTTGTCTGGTATGTGTCTATCGTGCGCTATCAATTCGTGGTCGCCTCTTCGAGTGCTTCTCCGAACGATATAGCACGAAGACATAAGCATGAAGTGATCACGTGGAACGAAAGGGAGTCTGCAAACGCTGTAACACGATGTGTATGCACGAAAGTGGTCACGCGGAACGAAGTGAGATTAGGCTAGCGATGAGTGTGCGGAAAAGTGATTAAACAGTGCCTATGACATCTACAACGCACGCTGTCGTCACACGGAAGTTGTCAATAAAAGTGTGGGGAAAGAAAACCTTCACATAAAAATGGCTGAAACATTGAACAGTGCTCCAGCACAGCTTTGACTCCAGAGGGAGGTAATCATGTGGCCTTTCTTGGCCTGCCCTGTCATCCCCTAGTATTCTTTCCATTGCTGCTGCGACAGAGCCCTCTCTGGTGTGTGTGTGTGTGTGTGTGTGTGTGTGATGCTTTGTCTCTTCCCCTCATAGCATCTGAGTTCGTTGTAACAGTCACGGAATGCAGTAAAACCATCCATGATTGTGTCTGTCACTTCCATATACCATCTGTACACACTGTAGAAACTTCAGCAGCTCGTAGGCATGCACAATCACGTGTAGAGCGAATTCGCTCCTCACCGGACAGTAGCGAGTCAGCCTTCTAGAAAATGGCCTCTCTCGTGCAACGGGAAAGTCATCCTTCAAATTCATCAGTCAATACGTTTGTGTGATTGCGTCCTTTCTTCAGAGAAACTCTACAAACAGACCAGCGATCTGTTGGACATTCTGTTCGCTATGTGCTTCCCAGTAAACCAGAAGTATCCCAGGGACATCCCAGAAAAGTTGTGCACGTCACATATGTCCAAGAGGTCTACCAGACGTTACACGAATGTCCACAATGTGACGCTGAAGATCGTCGGGCACTGTATCTCCCAGGAACATCTGCAGGATGTAAACAGAACTGCTCCAGCGCCTGATTTTTTGCGCAAGCACAGCGAGAATCATTTTGATTTTACACCCTTATTTGCAGAGTAATCACATCATGGAAGATAGTTTGAAATAGAAACAATATTTGTGAGGAAGGGACGCCATAAGTATCAGCAGTTATACTCCGGCGTTGTTGGCAGACGACCGAATTATTCCAAAAACATCTTCACCGTCACAAGCGCAGTTCACCCCACTCTAGACTAAATGACCGTACTCCAACAACTGCCATCTCAGTATATGTTCCATCTCTTACACCAAATCAGTATTGCCCTTTCAGCATAGTGCGCGTCTAGTGTAAAGGAGCCTACCTCCATAGGTAGCTCTCCTGCTTGATGACAATACACCAGTATTGCCCTACTCGATGATCACATATGTGTATGTGCATGCGAGTGAAAGCTGTGTCCCCCACTCTCAATGGGATACGCAGGTCACGTAGTGTTGAAGATAAGTGTTTTACAAAGCGGTCGCATGCCGTTCTCCCAAATAAAATATGTAGACTATTTATGGAAAACTTCCAAACACAATCTGATCCAAAAATAAAAAAAGAACAATAATATTGTGTGTAATGGCTCAGTATACAAGCTAATTTGATATGAAACGGTAAACGTCCCATTCACGTCAAGATATCCATCAGAGACATTTGCGGGACGTCCCACTGACTGCAAAATGACGAAGAAAGTCTGTTCCCGGGGACGTCCCACGGACGTAAACGGGTTATTCACGAACATTTCTGGGATATCAAAATTTCAGTTCTTCCGCGGTATATCCTTGGGGACATATTTGGCATTGCCTCATCGTCGCCCTTACACGGTATGTGAATTTACTTAATCTAAACGCCGCTTCGGTTCGTCGATGTGCTGCGTTAAGCTGACTGTGTCACGTAACATCAATAGAAGAAATATTGGTCCATACATCTAGACATGCGTGTAATTGCCTTGCAATATGTTTTCAACTGTTCTCAGTAGAGGTTCAACAGTTTTTTTTTTTAAACTAGATTAGCACTATGCTTTGCTCACTCTTTAAAATGACAATATGCTTTAAACATACCTGTGATCTATTTCATGTCTGTCACGAAAAAAAAAACGATTGAATTTGTTCGTTTTTATGTTCTTTCTTTTTTAGTGTTTCGTTAGCAGTGGAGGGTAGGGTTAAAAATGCTTTCTCTCGCAGGAAACTTTGCTTGGTTCGTCATGCTGACATTATTGAGGAGGCTAGTCTCTGATATAACATCAACGATATCTTTGATATTGCTAATTGCAAATGAGATACTATTCACCTCAGCCTGAGCAACCTCCACTATCCATCCAATTGCACTGCGTGAGCGAGTTCAATTAAAAATTTCATCTTTGTGTCACTAAGAAATACATCACTCGAGCTGTTTGACATTAAACTGACGTAGAAGTGGTTCGTCATGTTTTTTGTTCTCTTTTCTCAGAAATGAAATCATCGTGAGGACCCTCTTTAGCAAGAGCGAAGACTGCTGGAAATTTAAAATTCGCCATAGCGCCATCTGTTGAGGCAGAAGTCGAAGGAAATTCGTCATCTGTTTATACGTCACAACAGGCGGAAAATTTAAAATGTGGCGTAAGCAGCGCCATCTGTTGATCATGACATGAAAATTTACGGGCGGAACATTTTAAATTCTGGTGGAAGTAACGCCATCTGTTGAACAGCTATTACGCCGAGTCAAAGCTGCGGCGGTAATTTCAAATTTGGTGGAAGTGATGCGATATCTTGAGGACGTTATCAAACAAACTATAACAACTCTGTGGCGCCATCTGTCGTAAAAGAATGAAATGGCGTGTCACCCACAAATCTATCCTGATTACCGACCCATACAAACAGGTTGAGCCTATGTTGGAACGCTGTTGGGCTGTCGACATTCGCCGGGGCGTTTGTGTGAACACGCGGCTTGCCTCTCGCGCGGGGTATTTTTTGCGAGTGTTGCCCCCTGGCAGGACTCCTGTCAGTAAAATGCACGGAGTCTCTGCCACCTACGTATGTAATTCAAAATATGAAAGGATGCGAAGCGGTAATCTGTTTCATTGTCTCTTGAATACTGGTCTTCATTTGGTTCACCTTCTTGCTAGACAGTTGCTGTGGAGCGTTAGCTTCATTCGTGAGGAAGAAAGTCTCTTCTTGAGACGTTCTATTAGTAAGTTCTTAAAGGATGAGCTGCCCTCTGCAGATAGATCTGCCTGGGATTATTACAAGGGAGTAGTTGACGCAGTACACTTTCTGTGCAGGCGTTTTCCCCTCGATTTTATCTTGCAGTTATCACGTCGAACCCTGTACTGTGCTATAACTCATTCTGTCTTCCCGCTTCCGTTATACAGGACATTTTTTTACGCAGGACTGGGAGATGATGTGATTGTACGCGTGAAGCGTATGCCTGTAGAACCTAAGGTGTTTTTTTTTTCTTTCGTCTGCGTACAGGCACACTACGCGTACGCGTATGGTTGAGAGAGCGAGGCTTCTTTGTTGCGTTTGACAACTTGAATTGTAGTTTAGGCCCAGAGGAGGGGAGCATTAAAGATGCTTTTCTTTCCGGTCGAGACGCCGTGCTCTTCTGGGACGTTTTCCAAGGACCTTTAAAAAAGAATGTCTACTTATGTCCGCGTAGTATCCGTTTCCTACCTCTGAGACCTGACAGTGAGCTATTGTGGGACGTTCTTGTATTGCTGTGTCTGTTCGCTTTGTGGGTTGCCTGGCGCATTTATGATCATAACGACCCTCCTGTTGGGTCTTGGTAGTTCTTGAGGAGGAAGGCTACATCATTCTGTAAGTTCAACCTTTCAAGCACGGGATATGATGTCGAATCTCCTTGGTATCGCGTTATTGAACTGTCAGTTATTACTCGGACTGACTATTGAATGCGGTCAGTACAGTTGGTGGCAGCAAATGGCAATTGTAATGTAGTTTTATTTCAAATGTAACGTGGGTTGAAAGCCTCTGTGGTATGGCTGTATAATTTGTTCGTCAGGTTCGAGCTCATGCGCACGCTCAAACTTGTGATTTGCCTTCTGCTGAGCGTGTATATTGATGTGTGTCTATAGTTCATCTTAACTGTTTAAGCCTGTAAAGGGTCTTGTATATACTTGCAGATAATTCATCTTCATCAGTGTTATGGACGGCATCAACAATCATTCTTATATTTGTGTTCTGTACTGAACTATGTTTTATGTTTGTGGCTGTGTGGCTCAACTAAAAAAAAAACGCATGGGTTGAGTGAAAAAAAAGTTGAGTCTATAGCTGAGAGGTTTAAAGAAGCATTATAGTGGTATCTATGATGGTCAAAAACTGCTGTCATCCTGTAACGCAATATGTGAAAAGCATTCCCACAAAATCTTTTTGTCAACGCGGCGCAATTAATTTGCAAAATCGCTCCCACGGTGACAGGTCGGAGCGCTCCAACTGCAGACCACACCTACTATAGTGTGACGTTTGTAGTAGGGAGCACAATCATTCGTTTGTAGGAAAAACCGTCTGCTACGAACATTGCGAGCTGGTCCTTGGTGACTTCTATTCATTATATGATTTATGTCACGTTTTCTGAAAAACAAAGCATATATGCACCCCGACAAATTAAGACGGCGATGAAAAGAGCAATATCCGCGGCTTCTGTGCAATCTCAAAAGTCACAGCAGTAGAAAGCAGGCATTGACGGCGCTGTTGTGACGTCTCCTGTTAGCCACTGAACCAATTGTGCGGTGAAAACGGTCAGACAGGTTGCACGCTGTAGGGAAGCACTGGGGTATCGCTGTACACAACACAGTTAGATTCGTGCTGCGCCACTCCTTCTTCCCGTAGTATCTGCGGTCTCAAAAACTCGAGGTCGTGTCGCTGACGGCCTCCAAATCCTCCGTTTTGGACACCACGCAGCCGGAGGACGCCTGGCGACCCCGAAGCTGTAGCAGACACTCCGGCCTGCTCGGTGTTGCTGATCTCGATCACCTGATACCAGGTCCAATGAGGAGCGTCCCTACCACTTACGTCACACAGTGATGCGAGTGGCGGTGGCTCATCACTTGTCTACCGTGAAGGCGAAGGAGGTGTTTCGCGCACTGTTGATTCGGGGGGCTATTGGAGGCGTCCCAATTTCGCTGGGGTTGCACTAATTTTGGGAAAACTGTGTTCGGGCTATTCTTCTTGAATCCAACTTCACTACCGATCGATGCCGAGAACAACGGGAATCATACCTTATCTACAAATTCCAGTCTGCCATAAACGAAGACCCTGGTGTGCCGTCAACAATAAGAAGTCTAGCTCCTTAGATAAGGTACTGCTTATTTTTCTCTTTTCGTATCTTATTCCTTTTTGCATTATGAAGGGAATCTTTCATATCACGAGGAGACACTCAGGTTAGTGCCCCTCTAATTAATCGAGGACGCGTACCGCAGGTAGATAAAACGTCAGGAATATGTCGGGTTTTCTCACATAAGGTTATTGAGTCAGAATGTAACATAGAGAGATGAAACGTGTTAGCCACAACAGTTTCTTAAAATTCCAATTTTTTGCCTACGGTTAAGGAGAAAACACATCTCTGATTATAAAAAGACCACCGGAAGCTTCTGCACGTTAAGAAACAAATTAAATAAATAATGACGTCGCTAACGTGGAACGAACCTGTGGGTGGAAAAAATTACGTGTAATACATGTGCGTGAGGGACGGCCTCCACATTGTGCTCAACAACTTAATAAGCCATGAAGTAACGCTCTACAGGGAAGAAGTGCTCTCAGAATGCACGTGCTTCCGTCTCACACGTCAAACTGTACTTTGACATTTGAGATTATTGTTTCATTACTTCATTTGAACTCTTTATTGAAAAAGTTCCCGTTGAAGGAACAATCCCGTTGGATGATGAGTATCTTCTCATTGTCAATGGGACGTGTAAATTGCACGACGCTGCAAATTAAACTGGGCAAGTAATACACCTAGAAGAAAAATGAATCCCACATTCCTGGAGGGGTGGCTCCTCTTCTTTGCGTGCCTGTGGCTCCGTAAGTCAAATTGCTATTTTTCATCTTCGTGCGGAATGATCACGTGGCCATTTAGTTTAAGCCGGCCACGTCGTGAGGGATATCCGTTGCCTACCAGACTATACCGGTTGTTTCACGAAAATCCCCCGGGTGAATAATTCGCGAACAGATGGCGGCATCGAATAATTTTTATTTTATTTTTTGTAAAGATCCTTGGGACATCGGCCATCAACTGAGTAGTGAGCGGCTCATTTGCATACGCGCACTAGTTAAATAAATATCCAAACTTTTAAATTTTACTTCGCACGCTTACGGGATTTCTATTTTACGCATCGGAAGCTTCAGCGAAAAATATTACAAGCAAGAAAAACCGCGCCAGCACTTAGTGATTTTTCTGAGTAGTTAACAGGTTTCGGTTTACATATTCCTTGCGCGGAGCTGTGCACCAATGCGCTCTTTGGATCAGCTATCCGGCTGTCAATTCAGTGTTCATCCGGTTGGCTGACACACGGGGTGACGGAAGATTAGGAACAGAATGCCAGAGACGCTTTGGTATTCTTTCTCAAAGCGACTGGTAAGCGCTGGCGGTTCTGTCGTTCCCTGGGCATGATGTCGTGCTCTTATCGTGATATGAGATCATGATATCATGAGATGACGAATGCGCCGCGAGCGCTGTGAACTAGTGGGAAGCGTGGGGTACACCCTCAAAAAGCTAACTACACCACATAGCACGCTCATAGCCAACCATCATCCGGAACGACAACATTCTCGAGCGATTTCTTGAAAACGGGAGGCGGAATCTTTTCTTTTTATTCTCCTCATGGATCTCCACATCATTTGTGAAAAAAAAAAAAAGAGAAGAAAAGGTGTACGCCTCCTCTATTTATCAAATCAAGAGAGAGAATGGTGTCATCCGGGACGATGGTTGACTAGGCCTAAGAAAAAACCCGAGAGGTCCCCTGGTAAAAACCCCGGGTACCTCCCAGTCTCAAAGTGACATGACCAGCACGCTAACCAATGAATCATTGTTACCGGAAGTAACAGTGCTGGTGGCAGCAGGGTGTCGAACCGAAACGTTTTTCGTTCCGGTTTTCGTTCCGGTTACATCATAAACGATCCGGTACCGGTTCTGCTCCGGAGCAAAAAAATAACGGTTCATACCGGTTTTTAACCGGTTCCGCTTCTGCTGCGAATATTCATCCCCACAAAAAAAATCAATGTTACAAAATGTAACGTTCCTTCTCGAAGGAACCCAGTAGTCCAGAAAACTGTGTCCTCTTCTTTCTTCCGCGTGACCCCACCCTCTCGTCCTCCTCGTTGGCACCTTACACAAAATGTAGACCCGTTTATTCCGCATACATGGTATTTAATATTAATAAACAGCTGCGAAATTGGTAGCTCTTTGTTCCTGTAGGTTAGTGTCTGTTCAAATGGGCTTTCTCCTTTCTTGAAGCACATGCTACAAACGGACTTGATTATCGTGATGTCATACATAACGTACTTTCTTGCTGGATTGGAGCGATCGCGTCCCATCCGAATGGCTGTTGCTACTGTCTAGCCAGCAAGCACCACCGCACGAGTACGACGCAAATCGAGGAACACCTTCACTCACAAACGCGCTCGACGGCTCCGTTTTATTTTCTTCGTGTCCTGTCCACAAAAGGGTTGCCACTTCGCACTTGCCCTCGCGTATACGTAAATGTATTCAACTTAGCTGCTCTCAAACAAGGGACGCGTTGCGCGACATTACCGATAAACAAGCCGTTATGCAGCCCTCTTGGGTTGCTGTTTAGTTGGGGAGAGTTTGCGGGGATCAAATTAAAACGAACACTACGGCACATTGCTAGAGAGTCACATGTACCTCTAAGTCTGTGTATGTGCGCGAACGATAAACCATTACAAAGGGAGCCTAAGGGTATACCGACATACATTCCACAGTAACCGTAACCCTCGTATAGTATCCATGACATGACTTCAGAGCACACGACGTCTGTTTCATTCGCCTATCCGTAGTCCAAACCGGCGAAGTTTTTTCTTGGACCGAAAGACGTTAAATATATTTTTCGGTTTCCCTCCTGAGCGAAAAAGACGTATACGGTTTCGATTCCGTTCCGGTTCGCACCAAAATAGCGTTTTTTTTTTCGGTTTTCGGTTCCGGTTTTTGGTTCGCTCCGACACCCTGGGTGGCAGTACAGGTATGATGAACTAGGAAGACTGATAACGAGAGGATAGAGGGGTAGCAAGCGAGCTGGTGGTATAGATCCATAACTTAAAAACCCGAGACTAGGGGACAAAAAACGACAAACACAGACAAGGTTTCAAACACAGCTGAAAGTTTACTTAACAGCACAAACATATAAGGGTTCAAGTGGGTGAGAATGAAGGGTGAGGAGAACGTACGAACGTCCCCAAAACCAACGGGAAGGTCAGGGAAGGCTTGCTGACACAGTTCCCAGCAGAGATAATGGACAGCGTTTCCTTCATAAGCCTTTTGTTGAGGTCACTTTCCCTGGACATTACAAAGCTATCATGCCATCTGGGCGCACAGCCTCTACAGAGTTGTAGGTGTTCTACCAATTCCGAAGAACAATCGTTATTTTTTACTTTGAGGGCATGCTCCCGCAAGCGATCATTTAGGCAGCGTTTACTTTGGCCGATATAACAAAAAACACATTCCAGAGGTATCTGATATACAATATTAGGACGACAGTTCACATACACAGTTCTGTGGGTTTTACACGAAGTTTCAACTTTTTCAAAAGGTGTCAACAAATCTAAACGAAAATCATTTCTAAATACAAGGTGCACATCAAATTTCTTCGCAACAAAAAGCAGGTTATGAGAAATTTTATGAAGATACGGAATTACGACACGATGACCAGTAACATTATTTTCTTTTAGGGAAACGGAAAAAAGCTTGTTTCCAAGTGTCATTAGACCATGAAAAATCATACAATGGGAGTAGCCCGCGTCCCTCAACCGAGACAGTTGGTGGCGCAGAGAAGAATGTAACTGGTGAACACAAGACTTTTTCACAGCATTTGACAGTAACCCGGCGATGACTCCAAACTTGACAGTTTTTGAGTGGCAACTACCAAGCGTAACAGAATAGCCAGCGCCCCCACAGGGACTACAATGTCGGGGTAACTACTAGCGCCCACACGTCTCCCC